>NC_062281.1:174491247-174794278 GCF_902655055.1 Lutra lutra
TCCTCTTTTGTCCAAAGAACAGTTTTTATTTCCAAGTTCTTGATGGGATAAGCAGAACTGTTTTCTCATACAATAGTTGGATTTAAATTTGTTGATTGGATTTAGGTGTGGCTTGAGTGAAGGTTTGGCAGCTCCCAGTGTTGATGCCAGTGGGTTGGAGAACAGATGTGTTTTAGCCAGTACTATCAAGACGTTAACTCCAGAGGGTTGCTATTGAATTTGAAATAACAACTGGAGTCTCATCATCACTTAGTTTTATTTTATAATTCAGTAGATTATAGCTTCTTACTCTGATCAGATTTGAACAGTTAATGTCTTCAGTTGACTTGAATATGTGATTGCTATTAGTTCTCAGTAAGCTTAATATGTGTAAGGCAATCTAATTTTGCAGAAGTTTATACATTTTTTTAATACAGAAGGACTATAAGACAAAGTAGGGGAGAACATGACACAGAAAGCATGTAATTTTTCCAAATTCAAAAGCACTTGGATTTTAGACATTTGAAATGGAACGAATAGGCTTCTTAAAAACAAACTTGTAAAGAACTATGTAGACTATCAAAGCAACCCTGTTTAAATATATTTGTAACTGTATTAGTTCCTGTTGCTACCTAGTAGATCACCTCAGAATTTAGTGGTTTAAAACAACAGAGTTGTTTCCACCTCATAGTTTCTGTAGGTCACCCAGTCATGGCTTCGAAAGATCCTCTGTTTCAGGGTCTCCCACAAGCTGCACTCAGGATTCCACCTGGGGCTGCAAGTCATCTCAGAGTGCAACTGGGGAAGGCTCTGCTTCCCAGCTCACTCTTGAGGTTGATGTCAGGATTAAGCTCCTCACAGGTTGTTGGATGGAGGGCCTCAGTTCCTAATGAGTTGATGTCCCATGACCTCTCTCGGTTTTTGCCATGTGAATCTGCAGGGCAGGTCACAGCATAGCAGTGAGCTTCATCAAAGTGAGCAAGCAAGAGGGCAAGAGAGAGTTGAACGCAAGAGGGTGAGAGAAAGAAACAAGACAGGTAGTCAGGTTTTTGTAAGATAGTCTTGAAAGTGACATGCCATCACTCCTGCCGTGTGTTACTCCTGAGGAACAAGTCACGAGACCCAGCTCACAGTAAAGGGAAGGGGATTACATAAGGGCAGGAGGACCAGAAACCGGACTCCTTTCTGATGCTGCTTACCACACAAGTGAGAGGTGGAGATGGGTATGTTTTAGAGGAACGTGAGAAATGCTAGGTTCTGTGAAATATCCAGACTCAGAAGAGCTTTGCTACATTTGCTTCTGTCTTTGCCTACGTGCCTGTGGTCGGTATTTAAATTTTCCTCCCATTCGCAGAACACTCTTGGAAACCACAGGTTCCGCCTTTCTCCTTCCCAGAATTGGCATGCTAGCGCCTTCCTCCCATCTCCTTTTCTTTATCTCTTATGCACTTGCCCCTTCAGTCCAAGCTGTTTTCATTGATAATAGTTACTTGACCACCTCACTACTACTTTGCCAAAGCATGTGGAGTTCTAGTACTTTTGCCGCTGCTTTCTACCCGCTGTGTAGGTTTTACATTTATACTGATGATTAATAGTGGGAGATAGGGTTGCCTTTCAGTATCTGATTAGGGTCTTGGGGATTTTGGTGTGTATTCCTTTGAGACTTGTTGTACTGGTTACTACTTTGAAGTAGAATCTTCACTTTTTAGCACCTTTCTACACGTTTGTTGTGCTGTTGTTTCCTTTCGAGAGAATTTGGCTCAGAACCAGTCTTGCTTACATGTTCACCTGCTTTTGCTGGCTTTGCATGTTATGACAGCTTCGCAAACTACAATAAAAGATGACAAGATTCTAGAAGTCATTTTTGAAGGCTTGAGTTCAAGGGCTGCTGCTTTCAGCCAGTAAACAGTTTGACAAATTCTAGACAGACTATATTTGCATATGGAGGCTGGTACCTGAGGAAGCTTTTCCTTGAGCTTTCAGGAAAGATTTCCAGATTTGACAGATTTCCAAAATTGACAAATTTGGAGAGGGATGAGTGCCATATTGAATATATTTTGACCTCCTGTGCTCTCTTTTCATTATTATATGGAGAACATCCATTTTTATATGAAAATTCACCAACAAGTGAGGTGTCCCTTCTGCCGACATTCTTTCTTGTACACACAGGAGAAGTTTGTCCTATTTATTTGCAGTCCCTACACAATACAGGAGAAAAACCACAATTTTAGTTGGAAAAGATACAACCAGTAGGGAAATATTTATAATCTTGTGAGAGGGCATTTTTGAGACCAAAAGAAGAAAAGGAAGTTTAAAAACAAGAATTCTTGAATTGTACTTGGGTAATTCACATTAATTTTCAGTGTCCCTTCTGTGACTTCCAGCTATTTTTCCTTGGTATAGTGCCACTGAATACGTTTATTGAGAACCTGCTGTGTGGTGGGCATCATGCTAGGCACTCATCAACAAGATCTCTAATCATCACAAACTGGAGCTTATTTCCTTCAGCAGTACAGAGAGAATGAGGCTCAGGACAGTTCAGCAGTTTGTCCTAGGACACATCAAAGTTACCTAGGCCTTCACTTCCTGACCCCACTGGTTCCTGACCCCACTGTTTAGCCTGCCCGCCCGTCCGCCCTCCCTCCCTCCCTTCCCCCAGCCCTCATCCCTTCAAGTTCACAGACCAGTTCTGTCCTTGTTTCCCTCAGAGAATGAATCCAAGAGGCGCACTGGGAATTGACTGCTTATAACTGCATATCTTCAAGTAAACCTGTGTTTACTAAATGTCAGACCATAATAAGTGTCTTTCATCATGATCTTACTGGATTAGAAAGTAACAAATGAGGGGCCAAAAAGTGTGTGGGACACTGCTTTGAGGCCTACCAGATAGATTTATAGAGCTAGATTGGAATTATGCTAAGAAACCAATGATCCAGATTTGGAAAGCCAAGATTTGATTTTAGTGAGGGCGGAGTTATTTCTCCCTTATCATTGAGGTATAAATTGGAAAGGTAAACCTTCATTGTCAAGGAGGAGAGCAGATGCTTTGCTTTCTGGTTTTTGATTCTATTCCTCTGAGAAATTCAGCTCTCTAGGTGCCGCCTTTTATGCTCAAAAGGAGTTACTAAGTATGGTTTCAAAGTTCTGAATTTCTTGTCTTATTGGTAGTAGCTGAAATGAAAACATACTTAGAAGTGATAAGGGGGACATTTTAAGTGAGTAAAGCTGATGACCAGAATGAAGAGGGATGGAAGTCTAGTGGAATTTCACTTTGTAACCCTGGTCACTAATGATTTTGGTCTTGTGCACGCTGTATTGGGTTTTACTTGAAGGGTACTTTGCATTTCCTTGGTCATAGCTCGTTTAAAGTTCTCATATTGGTTTAGGGCCAGTGGGGTGTGTACGTGTCTATGAAGCATGGAATGTTTTGTGAAGTCACTATAATGGCATCACTAAGTTTTGTTAAAATTAATTGAGGTTAGGAGATTTTATTTCCCTTCCAGGAATGGGGAAATAGCTTGTCTTGTCTTTCCAGAATCTTGGAATAGGTTTATGTTGTGGTTGGGAAGTTTTCTGTTTGTTTTTTCTTTCTGGTAATTAGTGTTTTTGGTGAATACAATTTCTGTGTGTGAAGGAGGTGAGTTTTGCCTCTAGCATTCCATAGCTGGGGTCTGAGTTCCTGCCCCAGCTTGAGTGACTTTGTATGGCCGGTTAGTAGACATGAAGGCAGAAGTAGTGTTTTAGTAGTTGTAGGTACTTTCTGTTTCAAAAGGAGTCTTCTTAGCAAGCATTTAGCTAATGAGTCTAACATAACTCCCTTCCCTCCCCACCCCCCATTAAAAATCTTGGCATAGATTAAGTGAATGATTCTAGATATTTAAGCTGAGCCTCTACTGTGGTGGGTTGATCTGTGGCCCCTCCTTGCCTTAGGCCTCTCTGTGACTTTTACCCAATATACAGTCTGTGTAGTCAGAACACCGTGAGTAAAGACCTTCAGGACACATGAGCATCTGCAGTACCCTTGTCTAAAAGAAAGTGTTGACTGCTGTACTTTCATCCTTTATGAATTCTTTAAAAGCGTCTATTATTTTTAATTTGCAGCAGCTCTTGCCAGGTAAAAAGTTTTGGGAAACAGATGAATCCAGCAAAGATGGACCAAAAGGAATATTCCTGGGTGATCAATGGCGAGACAGTGCCTGGGGAACATCAGGTAATCTAGATCTAGCATCTGTACTGTGATTTATGCCTGTCTTAGAGCTCCTTTCCTCAGCAATTGGCAAGTCATGAATTTCACATCAGTGACATAAGCATGTCAAGCAATGTCCTGTCCTGTAGTATAATTGCCATGAAGGAGCTTATATGATGTAATTTATTAAAACATAATTAACACAAAATCAAGTCTTCAATATTTTATTGAAGTGTTAGCCGCAGGGGAGTGGTCTTATTTGAAATGACCGTAATTTCAGCTATAACTTCTTGTTCTGTACTGCTGTCAGCATACTTGGAATTAGAAAATCCATGCCTGCCATTTGAAGTTCATGTTTCTTTTTCCCCCCCTTGCTCCCCTGTGTACTGTGTATGGGATGATTATTTGTAAATGTGGTTGGGGCCAAATCGAGTCACTGGGCACGGATGCTCTTCTGACAGACTACCCTGAAGAGGGATGGGGAGATCCTGTAGAGGCACACACTGACAGCAGAAGGAAAGAACAGAGGCTAGGGAGGAAGGAGACCCAACACCCAGAAGCCCATGTGCTGTGTTACAGCGCAGTGTAAAAATGGAACCTCAGATGACAGTGAGTCATCAGAAAATATCAAATTATGTTGTTGGTTTTAAAAAGGGCAGTAAAATCACATTTTGTTTTAGTAATATTACCAATAAAATATATTAAAAAGAAATTCTGCTACTTGAAAGGGATAAACAGTTTATCCACAATAGCTAGATAAACCAGTTATGTGAACTGCTGTCTTGCTCTGCTGTCCGGATATATGAGGAGTATGTTCCGTTCTCCTTAGTTTATGTAGAATTTTATACTTAGGGAAAAACACATTAGGAGGTTTTGGCTCACCTGACCATGGCAGGCTTCCTGATTCCCAGTCATTGGTTTATCCATGAGACATCACTCATAATTTGTTTGAGCCTCTGGCTGCACTGTATCATGCTTGTGTATCTTTTTTGTAGATCATTCAGTTTCCCAGCCAATCATGGTGCAGAGAAGACCTGGTCAGAGTTTCCATGTGAACAGTGAGGTCAATTCTGTACTGTCCCCACGGTCGGAGAGTGGGGGACTAGGCGTTAGCATGGTGGAGTATGTGTTGAGCTCATCCCCGGGCGATTCCTGTCTAAGAAAAGGAGGATTTGTAAGTTGGCTTGAGGAACTTGTTCCTATATCTCTCTTTTTTTACCCCCCTAAAGCAAAACATGCCTGTTTAGTTTCCTTAGATATTCACAGCACTAATTACAGTGTATTTTAAAACACTTCTGTTGCAATTAGGTGCCAGCAAACACAGTAGGGGATGCAAACTGAACTTTTAAAAAACAAAGACATGATGTTTTGGGGGGGATACATTGATAACGTGAGGTAGAACTGATATCTAGTTCTCAGTTCATTGGTCTATCAGAAGACATTTTTAGTTAAAAAAAAAAAAAAGAAGGAATTAAATAAGAAAGCTGAAGCTGGGGGTCAATAGGAAATAGATCTGAGAGCAGTGATTTGCCAGTTTGCAATAATCCTTAAAGTGGATTGGGTATGTAGGATCATTCTTGTTTGCTTTGTTTAATTATGGTATGGTCTTTGGCTCTCTTTGAACAGCTTTGCCTCTTATACCTTGCCTGTTAGGAAATTCGAAGTTCTGTTGATTCCAGATCTGTTTGTTTTATTTATATATATATATATATATATATATATATATATATATATATATATATAAAATTTTTTTTTTTTTTTTTTTTTTTTTTTTTTTTGGACTCATCACCATTTGACCTCTCTGATGCTCAGTTTTTGCCAAAGCAGCTTTTCTGTCCCTAGCCTCTTCCCACGTAAGTCTTAAACAGTCTTCCTCAAGCATCTTTGATAGCCTTTCTTTTCTCAAAACTCCTTTCTGGTCATCAGCTCTCTAGATGTCAAAGTCTGACGATGTATTTCCATTTGAGTCTTCCTTATTTTGTGTTTTCTGCCTGGTTTTGTATTCCATGTGGTAGTCAGGACACAGCCTGAGACACAGCCTGATGCAACCTGAATCTGTCTTCCCTCTTTACCTCCTGACTTGGCTTGCTTTGGACCTTTTCAAAATCCTTTCTCTGTGAAGTCTTTTTCAGGTAATCCTTTTTGTTGGCAGTCATAGAAAAGACTTTCTTTCCCCCAAATTGTATTAATCATTTTGCCTCCATAACTATCTTATATTACCTTAGAGCATTTGTTGTCAGTATTTTTATCATCCTGTATCTGTTGCTAGGTGTCAGAAACTTATTCTTCTTTTCTTCATTCTACCTGAAACAACTTCAGAGTAGCAGGAGTTCATTCTTGGTGCAGCTTCCTCAAGTGTTAAGTACAATTCCGTCATATGTTAGTGGACCTTAAATGAATGTTGACCTGGTTGGCATGAGAATAGGTGATGTTTAAGGTAACCGGAATCCATATGGAGTTAGCATTCTTCTGGGCATGCCAAAAATGATGCTTTGGTTGCCATTGACACTTCCCATATGACTGGAGCTTTTAATTGCACAGGAAAACCAGAAAAGATTAACTTCTCTAAGAAGGTGCATTGGATTTCTCCCAGTTTCACACCTAGAAATTTGCTGTGAGGAATTAAGCCAGAAGAGGATCTTTTATTTTTATAATGACCCTTAGGAGGATCAAGGACTGAACTGGGGCTTTTGTCTTGAATCTTGAGTACTAGTCATTCCAAAGCTGACCTGATTGCTTCTGTGTCTTTTGACACTGCAAACACATACATAGGTCAGATCAGCTAGGAAGAGCCCTTCTTTATTTGAACCTTCCCGAGAGATTGCTTGGGAACAGTAAGATCTACCCTTCGGATGTGAGGAATGGATTTGGGCAAAATGATCATTTCCTTGTTGTCCCATGGGAAGGATGGTGTTACTCCTCCTCTTTCAGCATATCCCTGGTTCGCCTCTTTTTCTGTCCTCACACTTTACACAACACTTTACCCATCTCATGAGTGCAGATTTCTCAGAGGAAGTGCTGCCTGCTAATTTCTGTGTATAACTTCTAGTTATTTATTGTGGGAGAAAAGTCAGTATTGTATGTAGGTAAGTTGTCAGTGTGGTGTGGTGAGTTGGAACCTGTATGACTCTTGCCATGAGTTCTCTGTCATGCATGTGACCATTTTCTAATCCTTGGGTATTAGCCAGGAGGCACATGCCTGGATTACTATAAAGTTTGTAAGCAGGCAGAAAAATAATTGGAATTAGGAGAAAGATAAAACACTGGGACTGAATTATTATTATTTTTGCCTGCTTCTCTCTTTTAAGCAATTACTTTGGCAGTCAATATTATGATAGAGCGCGTTATCTTTTGCTTTCATTGTCTTGCTTTTCATTTTGTAAAGGTGGCTTTCATCCTTGGTTGTCCTAAGAGACTGGTAATTTTTAGCTCTTGTACAGTATTGTCACCAGAGGAGTTTGAGATCCCAGAAGGTTAAGAGGTTGGAAAATTGAACTCTCACAATCAGATAATTTACTGTGCTTCTGAGGTTTGCATGAAGATAAATGAAACTTCTCCAAATCTGTGTTCCAACTTCTTATCAGAATGCAGATTGTGGGTAATGAAATACTGTGGTGTCTTTTGACTTGAGTTGCATCTAAAGGGTGACCCAGGAGGACTGATTGGTGACATCAGGCTACCACATTGCATATCCAGTCTTTTGGTGGATGGAGGCCTGAGGTTCTGTGACCTCCTTTATCAGCTTTATGGCCTGGCTTTGCTCTGCCTGTTGGTTAGGTTGACATTTGACCAAAGCTCTGGTCATGGAAACCTGAATCACTTGTTGGTTGTCATGGTATGCAAGCATCTTCTTGGAAAAGATGACCCTCCCCCTGCCTTTTAAAAAAAAAATCTAGTCTGTCATTGAAAGTATTGAGTTCAGAGGCCAGGGAAGAGAGAGTATCTGCTGCTTTGTAGTTAATTGTTCTAAAGTGGCAGTTGGTGGTTTATGGGTCTCAGAGCACTCAGATATTTTTACTTTGGATGCTGTACCGGCAATAAACTGTGAAGAGTCTCCATTTTAGTTCCAAGAGCTGAAAGCATCATCTCTGATGGTGTAATGAGTGTAGATCTCAAGCAAGCACTTAAGGGGCCATCTTGGATACTGACAACAGATAATCCAGACTCTGACTAATAACTTTTCAGTTAGAGGTGGTTTAGGACTAAAGTAAGCTACTCATTCTATAGTGATTTTCCACTTTCAGTAAGGTGGTTTCTTGCTTACAGCTTTAATGAAGGTGTTTAACTCTTTGTCTAGCTTTCCTGAGCTTAAGTTCATTTTGATTGTACAAATGGACTCATTTGAGTACTTCAGCTTCTATGATGAGATTACTTTCAAGCCGACAGTAAGAATCCTAGAGCAGTATTTTGTTCTTAGCACCCACTGTAAAATTTTGGTATTTTTCTACATATGAATCAAAAACTTCAGGGTGGCAGTTTTCAGAATAGTAGAAAGATTCAGAATACCAGTTAAGTCAGAGTCTGTCAAGTCTTGAAAATTTTCTTTTCATATACTTTATTTTATTTATTTCTGGAATAAGACATTCCCCCCTCCGCCAGCAAAGCATGGTTCAGAGTGGTTATAAAACCACATGTGACTACTGTATTGTGAGGCCACTGAGTGAAATATACCATCAAAGGACCCTGCTGTTTGTCTTTTGGAATTCCATCCGACCTTCAAATAGATCGGAGTCTAGCCAGTCAGAAGAGTGGATCATAATTTCTACCTTTATGGTTTATGGTGCCTAGGGAACTGAGAAGTCCACTTAAATATTAGGTGAAGATCACCTTAATCTTGCAGAGGAAAGATTTTTAGAGAAAATAACCTTTGGTAGGACTTTCTACTTGTACGTAGAGACTGGCTGCTTTCTGACCTGGAGGAGGCATGCACACTCCCAGCAATTGATTTGGATCACAAAACTTGGTAACTGGTTTTTCTAGTCTTGCCCGCATTTGTTTTAGGTAACCAGTGCTATTTAATTGATTTTGTTTAAAAACTGTGTGCAGTGTAATACATTTAGAAGTCAGGGGTTTGAATTTCAACTGAAACTTAATTTTCTCATCTGTGAAATGGAGTAAATAAAAACAGACAAAGTCTGATTCATATGGATGTGTAATATATATGACAATGCCTTTTATTTATTTATTTTTTTTTTGAAGATTTTTATTTATTTATTTGAGAGGGAGTGAGAGCGAGGGGATCACAGGAGGAGAGGGAGAAGCAGACTCGCTGTTGAGCAGGGAGGCTGATGTGGGGCTCAGTCCCAGGACCCTGAGACCATGACCTGAGCTAAAGGCAGACGCTTAACTGACTGAGCCACCTGGGTGCCCCGTATATGAAAGTGCTTTGTAAACCTTGCAGAATCTTGCTCCACAAAGTCCATGGGCCAATAGCATTATCACTGCCTGGCTGCTTATTACGTAGTACCAGCTCAAGAATCTCAGACTCAACCCCAGCTCTATTGAATCAAAACCTGCATTTTGCCAAGAGCCTTAGGTGATTTGCGTGCACACTGAAGTTTGAAAAATATGTAATCTTCTTGGAAGATTAAATTACCAGAAGGCCATGGATCACATTCAGAAACTTCATCTATAGGGTAGAGCCCCTCCAGATTTGAGCTTCCCTCGAGCAAGAATTCTCCATGCTTTAATGTCAAGCTTTTAACTACTGACTAGATAAAAAATTAAAAAGCACCAGACGACTTTTAGAAAACTTGTTTTGTTTTCGTCTCTAATAACAAATACTATTCTGCATGGTCAAGATATGTTTTTTGTTTTTTCCCCCCTCCTGGGCCTGGTGGTTACCACAGCAGAGGGGAACACTCTCCTTACCTTTCTGTACACCTGCAGTTAGGTGGTGATGTACACAGTGCCTGGGATAGTCTGTGTTCCACTCTTTCTAAAGTGTACACCTCCACACTTTGCTCATTTTGAAAATGGGATGCATCTTTCAAATAGTAGTATATCATAGTTTAATTGCCAGCATTTCCTTTTTAGCAGGACATAAAATGATGGTATGTTTCATAAATTGATAATTTGATGAAATGTGGTAGTTGGTTGTGGCTCAGTTCTGCACACATACCTCACGGAAATCAGTGGTACTAAGGGTCTAATGATCAGAGCCGTAAGTTTTTTCCCAGGGGGAGAGACACATAAGATTATTTAGCAATTTTGAGGTTTTGGGAGAGTGGGGGCTGGATGTCTCTGAAAAAGACAGGAAAAAATGTGAAAGTGGAGTAAAGCACTTTTAAGAATTTTTTTAAAAAAGAATTTCACCTTCATGAATTGCCTTATTGACTCCTTGAAACAACCCTTTGATACTGTTGTCCCTGTGAGTTGATATCAGTGAAAAATGAGGCTCAGAAGGGAATTGGTAGGGCCTGGATTCAAACTTTGTTCTAATTTCAAATATGCAAAATAGCCTTTTTTAGAAAGAAGGGAGGAAAATTACTAATCTCCTTGAATATGACTTGCTCTGTGGAGCTTTGTGGGTAAGATCACTGCAGTAAGAGGAGAAATTAAATTCTCATTTCTCTGACTCATTCAGAATTAATAGATACTCTCTGAAATATTCCTCCTGTTCTGTGAGGCTTTTGAGGAAGCTGATCCATTGGACTCTAACCTCCACAATAGAAGGTTCTTCTCTCTTTCTGCTCTTCCCTCAGTTCTTTGCTATCTTGCAGTGGAATACAGCCTTGCGCCTCAGTGTAGACAGGGGATCTCTCAGAACCATTCTTGGCCCCACTCTTGAGATTTTGAGGGGGCTTGGCTATGTGCATTTTGAACACTCATTGAAACTTATAAGTGAGTACTACAGGTTTGGGTTAACATTCATTTAAAGGAAGCCCACAATAAAAAGATGCTATTAATCCGCCTTTATTTTTTCTTTTATTTAGCTAATAGACTTTCAGTACTATTATGTACTAGGGAATGTATGACAAAAAAGCCCAACAAAAACCCTGCCTTTATAGTTCTTATGTTGGACTTAATTACAGCGGTTGTCATTTGTGAGTGCTTATTAGAGTTGCTGGAGGAGAAGCCTTTTATAACACTTGCGGGAGCTTCTGCAGACCAATTAAATCAGAATCTCTGGGTGTGAGCCCAGACACTTGTAAATTTTAAAAAGATTGTAATGCTCAACACTAACCATACAGCCACTGCACTGTGAAAATGAGTGTCCCTGGGAGGGCCAGATTGGCTATATACTTCTAGTAAAGTTAAACCACTTAATTGGCCATTTAAGAGGTTTAATCTTGATATCATGGATAATGTTACAGAAGAAATACCATCCCAGTGCTTAGCTTTTACTAATTATCATATTGCTTTTGTATAATATGATTTATACTTCACAAATCCTTTGCATATGCATCATTTCATAACTGTTCTGTTGTAAACAAAGTTATCCCTGTGCTATAGATGAGAGAACTCGGGCTCAGATTTCATGACCTGTCAAAAGTCCTCTGCTAGTACGTGTCAGCAGTTGAGATAGAATGTAGGTTCTGTGCAATCTGGTTTAGCTCTTTCTTCAAGACCACATAGCTGTGAATACCTATCCTTATCTTAAATATTAAAAACATTTGTAAAAATCCTATAAAACAGACCAGTGCATTTCTGTCCCTCTTCCCTCTCTAGGGTGTTCACATTTCTAAGAGACCTTTTTTATGATTCTGAACCCTGTATTCTCTTTTACTATCTGACTTTTGACACAAAGCCTTCCCATTCTGCTCTTGGTATCACTTAAAAATCAGACTTGTCCGCCATTTTTATTTAGGGCTATTGTTGATTTACGGAACTTTTTTCTCTTAAGTAAACTTTTTACTGAAATATGACCTGTGTGCTGAAAAGTGTTTAAGTCATAAATGCTCATCTGTGTGTGTTTCTACAAAATGAATACACCCAGTGACTATCCAGATCAAGGAACGGAAGCCTCCCTTGGGCCCCCTCACCTTCAGATAGAAGGAACCGGCTGTTCTGAGGAATTTATAGCAGAAAACCAGGAAGCTGTGTTTTATAGGAATAGACTGTACAATATGGATGAAAAACAGCCCATCCTAGGGATTCCTTTGAAAATCTAACCCTTGGCAATATAGTGAAGAAAGTTAAGTATCAGGGACTGTTTCCAGAACAGTCATCTTAGAGCCAGCCCAGCAGCTTCTCCGCAAGCCCTTCTAAAGGGTCACTCAGGAGAGCTTCTGCAGAGTGTTTGTTGATATGGCGAGTGAGTCTCCCCTGTCATCAGCCTTCTCGCTTGTTGGTGACACTTCCTGCTGCTTCTTTATCCCATTTCCTTCCTGTTTTTGCTTGCAGACCTTTCGAACTGCTGATGAGAAATTGGAGCTGGGCTGCTCCTTCTGGGTCAGTGACTTGATTTGTAGATTTATGGAAGATTACTTAGGTGTGTCAGTGGGATGATCCTTCTAATTAATACTTTTGTTACTGACATTAATAGTGGCTACTGCAGGCAGAGTTGTTATCTAGACCCTGTCATTACCTCCTGGACTCTTATGATAAAGACAGTGGGAGGATCCTTCTAATTTTAGTGGTTCAGTTTTTCAGGATTTTTTGGTCATTTCAGTTTACTTTGTCATAGTTTTTGAACTTCTGCCAAACACTATACTCAGTGTTGGAATATGAAAGTGAATACACGGTTTTTGTCAGTTTTACCTTTGCAGTAGGAGGGAGCTGTTGTCTTCAGACGTTTTCAGAGATCTCTGTCTTTAGGATCTTATTCCATTCCCATCTCTGGTTTAGGATCTCGCTGTGGCGCTCAGTTGGCGGTCATTCCTCCTCTTGAACCAGTAGCATCTTACGCTTCGAAGACTCTGCTGTGAAGGTCCCACCTCAGTGGCTGCCAAAACAGTAGTTTGCCTTCTTGATGCCACGGGAGACAAAGTTGTGTATCCTTTCTTTGTTCCTTCTTGGGTGTGTCCTTAGTTCACATTAGCCATGAAGTCTTTTTCTGTGTCTTGAACAGAGAATAATTTGGAAAGTAAAATGGGCTAACAACCGACAGGTGAAAGCTCTAAGAATGTCAAGATTCCTGAGTTACCCTTTCTGGTCCAGAGATCTCTGGGAACTGCCCTGAGAACATCTGTTTATTTTGCATCACTGGCCTGTATATTCACAACGGAGTGTCTCTGCTCCAGCCTCCATTACTGATCCTCCCCCACCCCAGTGAAATTTGGTTGTGGTGAATGGAAATGCTGTGAAGTAGCTCTCATCTTTTTCTCTCACTGGTTCTTGCCTTTTGACAGGAGCTTTAATTTGGTCCAGAAGTCAATGGTGAGGACAAGCAAGGTTGCCTCTCTCCAGTTTTATAAAAGCAAAGGTTACTTACCATTTGGTAGAATTCTACAAAGCTCTGTGAACCATGTCAAGTTACTCTACCAGATCTTCTTTTCCTTTTGGAAATTAAGGCACATTTGCTTTGTATGTCACGGTCTTAATGTAAGATGTTGGCAAGGGGGGACAGACCTTATTTCCTTAGAAGAGAAGGCATCGGTGTACTTGGCACCAAAACAATTCTTTAGGTCTAATCTCTCAGTCTTTGTAGTTTAAAACACTTCAGAGACAAAGTCTGCTGCATCAGTGATCCAGCCGAAGGGGCTTCCCTGTAGCCTCAAAATAAACTGGTATGGGGCAGGCAGAGAGGGAAAGACAACAGATAAGCACTTAAGAGTACTTTTGAAAGAATTTCACGGTTAGATATAACATGTTTTGAAGGATTAGAAACAAAGTGAAAGATGATGGGTGAATTATTGATGCAGTAAAGCCCTGAGATGGAGAGTAGAGCTGGGGTGGTGGTAGGTGATACAACTTGGCAGGGCCTGTGTCCCAAGGTAAAGTGGAGGGTAATTGAATTGGAATGATGTCAGACCACACTTAGCTTAGTACTCAGAAGTAAGGGAGTTTACACAGGCAGTGGTGAAGTAGGAAATTCTTTTTGTAGGCTCATCACTTTCCAACTATACTGTTAGCTGCCATACCTGGGGCTTAACTAGGAGTTGTGCTACTGAACAGAGTTAGATTTGGGGGTAGAGAGGTGGGACTAAGAGATGTAGAATTGTGGCTGGGCTTCAGGTAGAAAGGAAAAAATGGGATGGTGGGACATTGGGTGTGGTAAGACTGTCCTAAACTCTGTAACATAATTGTATGTCTGTCTCCCCCATTTGGCAAGACTTTCTGCAGTGTTCCTGCCTCTGTGTTGTCTGTTAATTAGATTGTAATGTCTTGAAAGGACACGGACACTACCCTGTTTTAATTAGCATTTAGTGTAGTCTCATGTCCACAGTGGTTGCCCACTATTGTTAGTTGATGATGATTAGTGAAGCTGAAGCTATTTTTTAAACAGGGCCCAAGGGATGCAGACAGTGATGAAAACGACAAAGGTGACAAGAAGAACAAGGGTGCGTTTGATGGAGATAAGCTAGGAGATTTGAAGGAGGAGGGTGATGTGATGGACAAGACCAATGGTTTGCCAGTGCAGAATGGGATTGATGCAGACGTCAAAGATTTTAGGTTTGTATGTTTTACACTTCTGACTTTTGAATGGGGGCAATGGGTTTTTGTTTTGGTTTAGTTTTATTTGGATTTTAGGGATTTCCCCCCACTTCCTTATCTGTCCTTTTTAAGAATTGGGTCCAGTGCAGGCCATACCACAAGACTGTAAATTTACTACTGGCAAGGTGGAACTTCTAAGAGCCGTCAATTCCTGGTGCTTTGCCAAAACAATAGATTTTTGCATTTCTGTAGGGCTCTATTATTTGTAGAATGGTTCTATAAATATTCTAGTGATTCTCAAATATCAAAATCACTTGGCATAGGTGCCTTGGGACTTTCCCTAAATTTCAACCAAATCACTAGTTTGGGAGTAACCATGGTCACTAATGGAAGCGTGTCCCCTCTCTCTGGCATGTTAGTGTGGAGAGAAGCAGTTGAAAACCTACACATTATTTTATTTGAGACTCTTAAACTCCCTGAGAGGTAGGTGGGTCAGTATCATTTTCTTCAGTTTGAAGAACCAGAGGTGCAGCTTAATGATTTGTTCTTAGTCGTCTCCCTTCCATGGATGCTCTCATTCCATCTCTGGTCATGATTGCTTTGAAGGTTTTTACCCTATAATTCAATACGCACACTTTGCAGATGATGTTGCACATTTGTCTTCTACACTTGGCGTTATTCTTCATTTATGTAGGTAACCTTTAGTGATGGTATATAATTTTAAAAATGTAAAAATCCTTGGTCAGTGATATACAGATAGAGGATTTGATTTTGAATAATTTAATGTTAGTCTAAAGCTAGTATATGTGTGTCTGAACACACACACCTATCTCTCTGATCCTGATAGCCACTGAAGCCAAAATTAAAAATCATTTTGGATCATTGAATGCAGAACACAACATTCAGTTGTATAGTATTCCTAATTTACTTTGTTAACCTTGTGAGTATAAAGAATTACACAATTTGAGGCACATAGTAACAACCACTTACCTAACGTCTTTCAGATGAAGTGGTAGCCTTTCCGTCCTGAACCTCAGGCAGCCCGTAGCAGGGGTTCGTAGTGTTTGACTTCTGGCGGGGCGGTGCTGGTAGGCCACATGTGTGAGAGGGAATATGGCAGTAGCTGTAATTTGTACCAGCTGTAGGCTTTCTTTTAGGACTGAAGGGCACAGAGTGCAGTCACAGGCTATGCTCCCCTTCCTAGAATGTAACAGCGTTCTGTATTACTCTGATTTGAAATTACACTGTCCTGCAGTCCTTTTACATAGGGGGATCCTATGTCCTGGGTCACCCGAGGCAGTACTCATTTCTGCCATGTCCTAGGATATTTATTAACAGTGTCCCTTTTTTTGCTCTTAGGAGTATCCTGGTTTGGATGATGAATGATACTCTCACACTACTTTTAATTCTTAGAGTTGTCTCCTCAGCAGGGACATCTACTAGATAATGAATTTATTTTGTACTGTTTTGTAATGGCTTTGCTTCTCGTTTCTTAGAAGAGGAGAGTGGGAGACAGGTTTAGCACTGAACAGTAGTACCAAGATAATACTTAAAGTTTTTTTTACCTGTAAAAAAGGTTTTTTTAAATAGAATCATTCTCATATATGGAATTTCCCCCAGAACCTACTTTTTCCATTGATTCTCTGTTTAGAGAGTAGGTGTTACTTTGGGGGGAGGGGCTTGTGGTTTACTACCTGCATTTTGGGATCTTGTTTGCATGGTTGCCACAGGCAGTGTTTTTTCCCAGTTCATTCATTGTTCCTCAAATCTGGTCCCTTTGGTTAAAGGGATTGTAAATTAATACTAGTTAATGTGAATTTACAGGGTGGGTTGTGGTGGGAAGGCAAGCAACAGAAGAAGAGTTGTTTTAGAGGATATAAACGCACCATAAAGTGTCTCTGGTTGTTCTGTAGAAATAGTTTTAAGTTATGTTGATGATAAAGTGTGTTCAAGGACGTCATCTTTAAACTGGGGTTGCTGTAGTGTCCCTCCCCGCTCAAAATAAGGTTTAATGCCCTCTACTTTCTCTGTTTAGCCGTACCCCTGGTAATTGCCAGAACTCTGCTAATGAAGTGGATCTTCTGGGTCCAAACCAGAATGGTTCTGAGGGCTTAGCCCAGCTGACCAGCACCAATGGTGCCAAGCCTGTGGAGGATTTCTCCAACATGGAGTCCCAGAGTGTCCCCTTGGACCCCATGGAACATGTGGGCATGGAGCCTCTTCAGTTTGATTATTCAGGCACGCAGGTACCTGTGGACTCAGCAGCAGCAACTGTGGGACTTTTTGACTACAATTCTCAACAACAGGTACTGTGTGTGTCTCTCTGTCACTCTCTCTGCTCTCCTCCAGCCAGCACGTGATGCAAGTGACTAAGAATGGGGAGGAGGGAGGAGGGTGGCATTATTACAGGCTGCAGTAGCCATTCTTAACCTGACAGTGAGGTGGGCACACAAAACCTCTGTACTTTCCCCTCCAGAGGCGGATTCCCATGAGTATGGGCAAGAGAGCACTGTGCTCCACATGTACTTCCTTTGGCTCCTCTGTCACCCCAGGGCCTGGGGGATTGGGTGAGGTGGTGTTCCCTCTTGTGACACAGTCCTCTTGGATGCTGAATTGATCTCTGTGAAGATTAATAAGATTGTGATACTGTTGGTTTTGTTTTTAAAATAGTAAACTCCGTTACCTACTGCTGGCAGGAGTCCAGTGTGAAGTTGTCTTATTAGTCATGTCTTTTAATTAAGTGAATAACTATAGCTAACAAACATACCTGCTACCTTTCAAAAGAGTTAAAATACTAGTAGGGGAAAAACACAAATCACTCAGTGTAAATCTCTACAGTGAAATTATGTGACTCTTTGTTTTCTTCATAAATCCTTAGAAGACATATGTGTGCATTCTGGTTTTAAAGGCATGGTATGCCTAACTCTGGGGTTTACTGATCCCTCTGTTTAATTTTTTTTAAGTAAAAAACCCCCAGCTGTCTGAATTATAAAAGGGGGCAGGTAGCTTCCCCATCTTGTCAGGTACCACAAGATCTCTCTTGTGGCTGGAAGCACTTTGATGGGCCATGAATTTCTGATAGTCATTAATTTTGGACTGGAACAGAAATACAGACGCTCTAGGCCTGAAAGGTTAAAATCTCATTTTGTTGGTTAGAAATTCTATGTCTGTGGGAGAAATTGATGTATGGTCTGTTCCTTTGTTGTTTTCATAAATAGTTGATTTTAAATGAATTTTGATTATAAAGCTAACCATTTAATATTAATAAGAATATTAATAACAGTAATAGTAACATTAATAAAGTTTATAAGAGGAAATCCCTTTAAGGGATGATGTGATATGTGTGCTCTGGTCATATCAGGTAGATCTGTTAGGTTTAATTAACAATTTTTCTAGAGAGAGTAAATTCTAAGTGTCTACTACTCTCCCTGTGGTTCCCAGTAGATGTGCCATCTCTCCGGAAGAATGATTTTTTTGTACTTTTTCTCTTCTTTCACTGTTTTGCCCCCCTTCACAGTGAATCCTCAAAACAACAGATTTGAGTGAAGCCAGAAATTAACTCAGGTGCTGAAAATAGATTAGACTTCAGCTTTGTAAGGGACACTGTTACCACATAGATTTAAGCTTGCTGAGCTTAGGATAGGAGTGTGGTAATTCTCTATCTAAACTGAGGTTTCTGAGTATAGGCTACTTTTTTTTTTTTTTAAAAGTAGGCTCCACATTCAGTGTTCAGCCCAATGTGGGGCTTGAACTTATAGCTCTGAGAACAAGACCTGAGCTGAGATGAAGAGTCAGATGCTCAACTGACTGAACCATCCAGGCTCCTTGAGTGTAGGCTACTCCTAATCAGGATTCTTTAGCCTGGTTTTATCAAGAAATTTTATCTGAATTCTTAATTCTTTCTTTTACCTTGTCTTTTGTGGTCTGAACTTCTAGAACACTGGCTATTTTTGTGCTTAGCTTCCCATTTCTCATTTAATCCAGTCAAACCCTTTGCTTATTGTTGAAGAAGTGTTTGTCTTTAACCTCTTATAAGGAAAAATCCGATGCTCTTTTACTGAATTGTTCTTTACTTTATAATCAGAGTTGGGATTCTCTTTTGATATATTGACCTCTCATTTCAAACTAATTTTACCAGTGTTTTGGGAGACTGGGTAATTACTAGAACTTCTGGGGAATCTGGGTGGCTCAGTCGTTTAATCATCTGCCTTTGGCCCAGGTCATGATCCCAGGGTCCTGGGATCGAGTCCCACATCGGGTTCCTTGCTCAGTGGGGAACCTGCTTCTCACTCTGCCTGCTGCTCCCCCTGGTCATGTTCTCTCTCTCCCCTCTTTGACAGATAAATAAATAAACCTTAAAAAAAAAAAAAAAAAAGAACTTGAACAGATACGTCCTTTTGCAAACTCACAAGCAGTTAACATGATTACATTAAAGATAACACCCACTCAGATTTATGAAGCCTGGGATGCCTTCACTACTTATCCGATTTCAGTAATTTTTGAAGCTGAATGTTATATTTTGGAAGTTAAAATATTGTTGGTTTTTGGCTTCCCATTCATGCCTTGGTTGTAGTAACATAGGGTCATTGTTACATAGGTAGACCACCAACACGCAATGTGATCATTTCTGTTTTATTCCGTGGGCCCATAATTCTTGCTTTTCTGAGTAGATTGTTTTACATGGTCATGTAGTGGGCTCCCTAATAGCATGCCTGGGAACTATTGGGCCAAGACTTCTCAGTGTTTTAAGACCCTTAACCTCTTCACATTCTCCTACATAGAGCCAGGAGTAGCTGTTAAGATGGTAGGATCCTTTTTCTACTGGAATTTGGTGTTTGATCTTACTTCAATACTTATTCAATACTCCTTACTTTTTTGCTCTCCATTATGTTTTACTCCTCTTTCCCTTTTTACTATTTTAATTGATTGTCATCCTTGAAGATCCAATGCTTGTTAGCTTTCTTGATCTCCATATCAATGAGTTTGTCTGTCTCCTTTGAACTCTGTAGTGCTTTGTGCTTCCCTTGTAACTGGAGTCACCATGTTCTTCCTTGTGTTATAATTTCTTGTTTAATAGTCCTTGCTAGACTGTAAGCCCCTTGAGGGTAAACTCCTTGGGTCTTGTTCTTCTGTCTCTTCTGCTTTTGCTTTAGCAGACCAAGTTTTCAGGAAGTTTTTAACATATTCCTATTATAGTATCTCAGATTACTCAGATCTCATGATTAAATACACTTACCCAAACTGAAATTTGGAACTAGCCTTCTAAGAGATCTGGAGGCCACTCTTTGAGGCACTAGCTTGTATTCTACTATGTTAGTCCTTTAGATCTAGCCCGTTAAGCTTGTGCTCATGTTTGTAACTAGACCTGCACAATATCCAGGAAATTACCTCTTTTTTAGAGTCACAACCTCTGTTGCCATCTGATGAAAAAAAGTACATAATTATTTTGAAATCCAGTTTTGTTGGTAACTTCAGGGAGATCACAGATTTGTGGACTGTGGATTGTAACTTTGTTTGCATTGTTCTCACCTGTAGCTGAGCATATCTTTCATGAGTGAAATGGATTTCCCTCAACCCATAGCTCTCAGTTTGGGTATTGTGACTCATTTGGCCATTTAACTAGTGCAAGGAGGTACTCAAAGACAAGTTTAGGACTTGCCTAGGTCCTAGAACCTTAGATAAGGGAGATCCTACTCTATTCTGGGGAAGGAGGGACTTTTGGAAGAGGTAGATCTTGAGCTGTGCCTTGTAAGACTTGTTTATATAAGGAAAAGAGTGAAAGTTCCACTAGAGGAAATAGTAAAACTTAAAGGGTTACTATGAGAACTTAACAGGTGCCTGTTCAGTAGATGACGTAGTAGTCATCCTAGGTGGTGGGGTGAGGTTGGGAAACAGTGACCTGTGAGGTTGCACAGGCGGGGGTGTGGGTCTTAGCAACTTTGCCATGCTGCCTGATAGTGATAAGACAGTTCTAAGGAGGAATGACTTAATTACCATGGTTTAGTTTTTTTGTGCTGTTAGTTCAGTAGCAGCTGTAGACAGTTCTTACCGGTATTAATGAGTTAATTATTGATGATTGTGTCCTTCCAGGAATCTGGTTCTGCTGGTCTTGAACAGAGCTGGTGCTCCTAGTAAGGCCGACTTACATGCAGCTGTGTGGGGCAGTTGGGGAACTAAGGCTAAACTGGGTGCTCAGGAATGCTGTCAGAACATGGGAGGGCTCTATGGGGACAAGGTTGTATAGACCTCCCTTGAAAGACAGGTGCATTGTATAGAAATATATACTCCACAGTGTATCTCTTGCGGAGATAGAAATGAGCATGGTGTGGTCATAGGCTGACAGCAGTAGAAGGTGCACTTCGAGGGAAATGCAACTTGGTGCGTTGGGTTATTGAGTCCAGGTCCCAGAGGCTTGAAAGCCAGGCCTGAGTCCCAGACATTATTAATGATTGTGAGGATTGAACCACAGATCTAGTGTAGTACGTGTTTTTCTACACATTTCTGCTTTTTAGTATTGGCTTTTTTTTTTTTTTTAAAGTTTTGAGTCACTTGCTATAGTTAATGAGGTAGCTTTATATGTGATTTCATGATGGGATCTGGTTTGGAAATTGACAAAATAATTCTTTCTTGCGTCCTATTTCCTTTTTTTTTTTTTTTTTTTAAAAAAGATTTCATTTATTTATTTGACAGGCAGAGAGAGAGGGGGAAGCAGGCTCCCTGCTGAGCAGAGAGCCCGACGTGGGGCTCCATCCCAGGACCCTGAGATCATGACCCGAGCTGAAGGCAGAGGCTTTAACCGACTGAGCCACCCAGGCGCCCCCCCCATTTCCTTTTAATAGGGATTTTGATTTGGTTTCATAAAACTGTTAGTATCAATTTCTATTGAGATATATAGTATAGAACAGCCTGCAAATACAGGAAAGGTAATTTTCATGTAGTTCATTACAAATTTTGTGGTACTTAGGGATACTTTGGGTTTTGGCTAGTTAAATTACTTGTCTAGTCACTGTTTATCATAAACTTAAGATTTATTTAAAGCAAGGATTCCTTTTTTTGTGCCATGAACCCCTTAGCAGTTTGATGAGATCTGTGGGCTGCATTGCATGAATGATATATTTACTATAAGTAGGTTTACAAAAGAAATAGTTATATAGAAATATTACAGAATATTTAACAAAACATTTATGAAATATTTATGAAATATTTAACAAGTTGAATATGTATCTACTTAGTCAAACAATGCATGTAGCAGAAGTGGGCATACCTAGTGATCATGATGAGGATAAACGTGGCTTTGGGATGTCTAATAGTTGTAAAGGATCATGAAAAATGTATGGTGACTTTTTTTTTTTTTCTTTTTTTGAGATGGGCTGGGAGGAGGAGAGGGAGAGGGAGAGAGAGAATCTTAAACAGGCTCCATATCGAGCATGGCCTGCCAGAGGCAGGGCTGGTCTCACAATTCTGAGATTACCACCTGAACTGAAGTCAAGAGTTGAAGTCAAGTCAACTGATGTACTGAGCCACCCATGCACCCCATATGTGACTTCTATTGGTGATTAAGTCACAAGTGTATAGCTAATGTTAATGTTAATGTTGCCTACAGTCATAATTGAAGGACATGCTGAGTTCCATGAAAATAAGGATAATTTTATCTATCCCAAGTATGAAGATCTGGGGTTTAAATACCCCTAATTTAGGGCATTTTGAAATGTTCATTGATACTTCTGGAGTTTTCTCCCTCTTTCCCTCACTTTCTCTTCATTGTCTTCTCCTTAATTCTGGACAGTGAACAGTGAGCATTATAAACAGTGACATTTCATAATAATGTGTTTGTACCATTTTGTGTTATGGTACACGAGCTATCTTCTCTCTTTTAATGAAGAACCATACAATTATTTATATTTCCCTAAATATATTTTATAAAGTTACTGCTAGATTTCATTATATTACAATCATATGTAGCAGAAACCAAAGCCAGGATTACATCCTTATAGATTAATAAGATTAATTGTTGATACTCTTTATTTAGAATTCAGTTAATCTAAAAATAATCCAATGCAGCATGTTGTACAAAATTGCATACTGATGTACCAAAACTCTCACCTGTTAAGCATGAATTTTAGCAAAGAAACAATACTCTGGAAATCCTAGTTGAAGTGCAGATTCATTCCCTCACAGCCCTAGGCAGATGGGAGAGGAAGTGACACACAGTGGTTTTAAAAGCGTGGTAGTGATTGGATGTCATTATTCTGAAGCTAGGTTTGTGTAGTTTTAATATAGGTCTTTAATATTCTCAGCTTTCCTTCCAGTTGACAAGTGAGAGGAAGGTTATTTTATCAGTGTCATGTATAGTCACTGTTAAAATATTGACTTTAGCTAGCAGTTTGGGTCAGTTGAAGCTTACCTTTATTGCTCTTGGATTTTGTTGGAATTTTCTTTTCTTTTTTTTTTTCTTTTATTTTTTTTTTCTTTTATTTATTTATTTGACAGAGATCACAAGTAGGCAAAGAGGCAGGCAGAGAGAGAGAGAGAGAGAGGAGGAAGCAGGCTCCCTGCTGAGCAGAGAGCCTGATGCAGGACTTGATCCCAGGACCCTGGGATCATGACCTGAGCCGAAGGCAGAGGCTTTAACCCACTGAGCCACCCAGGCGCCCCTGGAATTTTCTGATTTTCCTCAAAAGATACTTATTTACTTAATAGAAGGACATGTTTATCCCCCCCCCCCACATTGTTAAGAGATTATTTTGGAATCAAAATAGCAGATGTTCCATCTGCTAAGAAAATGTAAAGAAGTTTTCTTTTTTACAATATCATCATCGTGGTTCATATGTACCTGTTCATCCATAAATCATTGTTGATCCTTGTAGTTGTTCAAATAACCTGGTCGAAAATGGGCTTTGATCTGGAAGCTTCAGAGAGTAGCAGACTTTTACATATTTCATGTACTAAAGACTGACTGTCATGATAAACTTTTTTTCTTAAAAGATTATAGTCCTACCATTGATGTAATAATACCTTCAGTGTTTTGAAAATCTTTCCCCCGTGAACCCTTATAACATCCCCATGGGATAGGGCTACTAAACGTTTACAGATAAGAAACTTAAGACCTCATGAAGCTTGGAGAGTTACTGAAGGTCATATACTACAAGCTGTGGGAACATCTGTGTTCTGGTGTCTAGCTCTGGGCTCTGTCCTTTAGACCTAGTACTAGAAAAACAAAGCCTTTTGATAACGTGGGGCTCTCTCACCTACAAATTCAGTTGCATTTGTGGTTTTCTCTACATGGAGTATATGGTAAAGCATATTCTTCCACAACAAAACAAAAGAGGTGTTTCTTCATTCCTTTTTATCTTTGTGACCTGTTGACAGCAGCTCATGCTCATGAACTCATTGTTTTTTTTTTTTTTTTAAAGATTTTATTTATTTGACAGGGAGAGAGAGCGCGAATGAGAGTGTACCACATGAGCAGGGGCAGAAGGAGAGGGAGAAGCAGGCTCCCCGCTGAGCAAGGAGCCCGATGTGGGACTCCTCCCAGGACCCTGGGATCATGACCCGAGCCGAAGGCAACCACTTAACTGACTGAGCCACCCAGGCATCCCTCATTGGGATTTTTTTATTTTTTATTTTTTATTATTTATTTATTTGTTTGTTTGTTTTAAAAGATTTTCTTTATTTATTTGAGAGAGAGGCAGTGAGAGAGAGCATGAGCGAGAAGGTCAGAGGGAGAAGCAGACTCCCCATGGAGCTGGGAGCCCGATGCGGGACTCAATCCCGGGACTCCGGGATCATGACCCGAGCCGAAGGCAGTCGTCCAACCAACTGAGCCACCCAGGCGTCCCTATGTTTTATTTTTAAAGAGATTTTATTTATTTATTTGATAGAGAGCTCAATTACAGGTAGGCAGAGAGGCAGGCAGAGAGCAGTAGGGGGAAGCAGGCTCCCTGCTGAGCAAAGAGCCCCGATGTGAGGCTGGATCCCAGGACCCTGAGATCATGACCTGAGCGGAAGGTGGAGGCTTAACCCAGTGAGCCACCCAGGCGCCCCTGGGATTTTTTTAAATTAACATTCACTCCAAGGAGTTTTGCCCTCTGCTTTCTTCATCCTGAGCTGCCCTGTTGGGGAAGGAGCTGTAAGAGTTGTCTCACAGAAGGGCCATGTCTGTATAGGGGTACTCCCCCCCATTCATCAGAAAGGACACACATAAAGGACTGTTCTTAGCTTGTGTTTTACCTGTTAATTTTATGTGTGTTTATTTTGATATTTCAGCAACCTTGCGTGTTAGACATGTCTTTATTGTCCTTATTCGAGAGAGAAGAATGAGTCTCAGAGAGATTATCTTTGCCCTGTGTCATGTAGTCTTCATTGGAGCTAAGATATGAATCCAGGCTTTCTGACCCCAGAGTTTGTGCTCTTATCCTCTGTCCACTGTGTATATAGCATTAAATGGGTCAGAAGCCAGGGCTGGCAGGACATTTTATTTTGGTGGGGGAGGGGGACAGTCTTTCATACACATCAGCTCCATATTTAGGTATTACTACATATTCTGAAAACTCAGCAACTGTTTTTATGCCAACACATTATTGATAACAATATAATAACAGTGGTAGCTGTCTTTTATCACTTAGCACTATAGTGTGTGTTTCTGACTGCCCCTTTCTGGAATAAAAACCTTGCAGGCTATCTTTTGAAAAGTCATCTAGTGACAGAGAAGGGAGTCAAATTAGTTTGCTTGTGTAGTTCCCAGATTATGCCTTCAGTGTTTCTTACTAGGAACCTTGATGAGCTTGAAGTAGTTGATACATTTTCCCTTGCATTCACTGTCTTGAACAACTTAAGAATTCAATCCAAGTATATTGTAATCAGTAGTGGCACATTTACCATTATACCACCTTTAAAACAAGCGTGCTCTCCAAATCTCATAGTATTGTGTTTCTCAGTTACCATTGGCTTGCTTTCTGAAAATGACGAAAATGTTAACAGAGCTCAGTGCTTTGCCCAGCAGATGGCATTTGTATGAGTTTTTCAGGATCCTTTGGAATCCATTACTTGCCAATTACCCAATTTTGTTTTGAATACCCTGTATTTCCAGTTAATATTGGACCATTTACATAAAGAGAATGTGCCAGAATTGCTGTAATCTATGCTATAATCAAATCTGCTTGCTGTAGATGATAATTTACTTTTGTTAATTGTTTACTGCAAAATGCATTCAAGAAAACAATTCCTTCTCTATTCACCATAATCACTGCGATACCAATCAACTGTCAAACACAGAATATGTGGGAGATCTTGTAGGACCTCTATGTTTTTAGTTCAAAGTAATAATTTCTTCTTCTCAAAGTACAGTGAAGTGGTGCTGAGACTCACAGACCAAGGTTGTGCAGAATGGTTGGTATTTACACAGACTGGATATATATGGTACACATACAGTTAAGTTCTATGCCACGTTAAAAACCTGTGAAGTGGGGATAATTCATATGGCATAGCAGTGAGTACTGTTTTTGGTTAATGAGATCACTTCAGAAGTTCTGTTCTCAACACACTGTATTTCTCTGGCTCCATGTCATAGCACCTCACTAATAAGTTCTCAAAAAATGTTGAATGAATTGTTTGCAGCAGGGCAAAGAAGTGTAGAGGGAAGAGGCTAGAATGAGCCATGTCTGATATGTTAAATATTTCAAAAGGCTTGAGGCTAGGAAAATTCCAGAGACCCAGTGAAGATACAGTATATATCTAGTGAAACTATGAGGTATTTTTATAGCATTGGAAAAAGCTTAGAAACAACTTTCCACTATTTTACTGTAATGTTTTCTCCCTCCTGGCTGCCCTTCGTGGGTGAGCTGTTTCCTGTTGGTAGGAATACTGTGGAACACTATCCTTTAGGCAAGACAGACACATGAAAAACAACTTGGAAAAATCACAAGATCGCAGTTACCTAGTAGTCCTGATTGGCTCCCTTCCTGGAGTGAACAGTTGTTTTGATAGGCTGGTCTAAAAATCCCACTATTGCTTTTGAAGACTTGATATTTCATCATTGCCCCTGAAGGAGTATTTGTCTTTTTATCAGCATCATAATGAAGTTTCTTGTTTCTTTAACCTTTGAAAATAAAACTCAAAAATTAGTTTTGAAATCTATACATGGTTACTTTTTATTTCCTTTCATACTATAAAGGCAGAGTCTAATTATACTCTGGTATTTAGAAAGAAGAATATTTACAAAGAGAGTAACAGGTGACATTGGTTAGTTAGTATGTTCGAAATAGTCACCTTTTGTTGTTTTTTTTTTAAATTTGCCTACTCATAATAAAGTCTCTCCACTGCTGAAGATAATATTATATGTCGAGCTCTGATTATAATTAAGCTGAGTTGGTGGGATGACATTATCTCCTAATGTCTACAACAGTCAGGTCTCTTCATGAGGAAATCTGTTATTTAAGATCCATGGTGTCTGCTGTATGTCCTCCAGTGATGTCGGCTCACCTACCAAAAACTGTAGAAAGAGCAGGTAGGGAGGTTGACGGTCCTTCCTAGGGAGGTGCCTTCAGTGAGCTTAGCGAATGAGGACATTTTCAGTATGACTCTCTGGAAGGTGGCATGTCAAGGCAATCGATAACC
This sequence comes from Lutra lutra, assembly GCF_902655055.1. Lineage (NCBI taxonomy): Eukaryota > Metazoa > Chordata > Mammalia > Carnivora > Mustelidae > Lutra > Lutra lutra. Next base: position 174,518,567 of record NC_062281.1, read on the forward strand.
CCCTTTTTTTTTGCACCAGTACTATTCAGGCTAACGTGTCACCATCTTAGGCAGTGTTGCATCCCTAGTCCCTTGCACAGTCCTTGCACGGGCATTATTGGTTTCATAACATTTGTAGGATGAACGAGTGAATGATTAACCTTGTAGTAAAAAAGAATTTTGGCATATTCTTAGTGTCAGGGCCTTTGTATTCCTTTCCTGTTCCTGTGAACTAAGAAGTGTGCTAAGTCTGTGCTCATAACCCAGGTTTTTTAGGAGCAGCTGTATTTCTCTTGTTTGATTTCCTACACATAAAGAATAGGCATCCTAGGAAACTGGAGGGCTCCCACAAGTTGGCAGCTGTCTAATTAATTTTATTTATTTTATTCAGTGTTCCAGGATTCATTGTTTATGCACCACACCCAGTGCTCCATGCAGTACGTGCCCTCTGTAGTACCCACCACCAGGCTCGCCCAAACCTCCCCCTCCCCGCAATCTAAGTTATTCATTGTGATAAGCCACTGGTTGAGGAAGGTATCCAGTATCATTTCCCTGGGAAGAGATAGCCAGAGGACGAAATGACCACGTTTTTGCTTTCCATTCCAAAATGTGAGGATTAATTCAAAGTGTTTGTGGGGTTCTTAAAAGAGCTGAAGAGAGGTGACAGCACTAGGGGCAATGTGGTGTAAGTCATTTTTGCAGTAGATTTAATTTTGAGTGTGCCTTGGATCAGGCAGGACCCTCAGACCTGTTGACAGCTGTTTGGGCGTTTGTATGATTGTTTGTGGTTCAGGGGACAGCAGACTAACCAGTGAGGTAGTAGGGGGCACACGGGAACTGGGTGTACCCTGTGGAGGTAGAGAAGGAGAGGGAAAACCTTACTATGAAGTTTGATGATACCATCAGAATGGGACTGGAGTAGAGCAGGAGAACGTTTTTATTTAAAAATGTCATTCCTGAACAAGGGTTTATAGAAATTTCTATTCAGAGAGGTCTTGAGATTATTTCATGAGATAGTTTCTCTAACCTCATCATGTCTTTCTCTTCCTTCAGCTGTTCCAAAGACCCAACGCGCTCGCCGTCCAGCAGCTGACCGCAGCTCAGCAGCAGCAGTACGCACTGGCGGCGGCTCATCAGCCCCACATCGGTAAGTCCTCTGCGGGCCCCGAGGGGGCGGGCCCACAGTGACACCGTGGCCACCACTTTAAGCTGCTAGCTGCCACAAAACCCACTGCTAGAAAGTGATTCTAATCATCTCAGAGTAGATGGCCTCTTCCTCCTGTCCTGTGCTACCTTTTGGCACGTTCTTTATTTTTGGCAACCCTCTAGACTTCTAAGATTTCTTAGTGTCCAGGTATTGGTCTGCTCCCGCTGTTTTGGGATTTAAAGTATATAACTACAGTAGTGACTAGCATCAACTCTCTTGGTGAGACTGGGCGAAAGAGAGGGCGTAAGAATAGTTTTGCTCTTGTCAGAGCTGCCTCAACCGTGAATGTATCAACTTCCCATCTTGCTAAGTAGCAGGTAGTAAATCCATTTTCCAAGCAACATGTATTGAAGATCTGAAAAAGTTTTCTCGTTTAATGTCTGTTTTTTAAAGTAGCTTTGCCCTTCTCCTATAGCACGTGTTAATGTTTTGGTGTACATATTTTGTCTTACTGCCTAGACCTTCCCCCCGGAGCTTTTAAAGGTCTCTTTGAAACAAAGTGCTGTGTATATAAACAAGTAGATGTAGAATTTTTTTTTTGATGTGTCAAAATGATACCGTTCAGTAGGAAGGAGATTGCTAATCAGAGATTGTGGTATGTTGTGGAAGAAACGACTTGCTTCCAACCTAAACGTATTAAGGCTAGGCATAACGGCTTTTGCCTGAATCTGGTTTAATTTATAATTGAAGATGCTAGTCTTTATAAATACCTATACATTTTCTTTGAGAAAAACTGTTAGGAAAATTGTTGTAAATGGAGATAAATTCTTCCTTCCCTCCCATTACAGAGTCTTTAAAATTGCTTTGTTTTAGCCTGCCATAATTTCGATAGTCCTTGAGAAATTTTGCTGAATTTGAAACTGCTTAACGGTTTAAATTGTTAGCAGAGATAAAAAACAAAAAACAAAACAACAAAAAAAGACAAAAAGATAATATAAGTGTCACTCTGATCTTTAGTATAGGGATTATTTTAACTTTTTAAAAGACCTCTCTCCTCTCAGCCTATCCTGGCTTGTCTTTTTTCTTTTTTCCTCACCTGCAGCATGGAGTGAGTAGCCAAATTGTGTAGGATCTGCTGGGGCTGCAGTTCTAGTTGGGTGTGTTTTTACTGACAGGTGTGTTTTCAGCAGGTTTAGCGCCCGCTGCCTTTGTCCCCAATCCATACATCATCAGCGCTGCTCCCCCGGGGACGGACCCCTACACAGCTGGACTGGCGGCAGCTGCAACACTAGGTGAGGTGTTCTTCTGCACGCGGCACTTTATCCCCTGCTAAAGTCGTGGGGGCTGGCAGGCATTCTTTGTACCCTGTTCCCCAATCCAAGTGGAGATTTTTCTCCTGGTTTCCAGTGTCCTCTGCCTGCCAGCTGGATAGCTCTCCTTAGCTGTAACCTCACCTTGAACACATCCAAAGGCAAATTCATGAGCTGCTCCTATATGGGTGTTTGTGATCCATGGAACCACCAGATTGCTCGTAGATAGTTTGGGAAATTATCCCCTTTCCTAGGTCATCCTACTGCCTGTGGTCTGCCACAGTCCAGGTCCTTATACTCTATCTAGCAGGCTTTGGCACCTCTTCTCACTTTCATGTTCCTGATTTGCTTACCCCTCCCCAACAGTGTTCTTGAAAACTGTTTTTAAACACGAGACATTCTAGCAGAGCTAAAGTGATTTTGGATTGCTGTGGGCACCACACCGGCTTAGGTCTCTGTGTCTTTGGACACTGGTTTCCTTAGTCTTCTGTAGTAAACGCTTCCCATTCTTCGCCTGGCGCTCTCCTTAGCCCTCACTGCCACCACCTAGAAACTCTTCCTTTACTGACTCCCCTGTTCTTTCTCTGTTACTTACTTTTACTTTGTATTTGCTTGTGGATGCATGCATGAGTGGTTTTGTTTCCCCTTGAGACTGAACTCTTTCAAAAGCAGTCCTTTCTGTTACCTGACTCTGGAGCACCATTGCTGGCATCATAATGGGCTCACATAGGTATGGTAGATTGAATTCAACATTGGGACAAAGTCAGTGTCTTCCAAAGTAAAAATTCTCTGGGAACAAATCCCTCCAAGTCATGTTAATCATAATTAAATATTACTATTGTAAGATTTTATTTACTATTATATAGCATGTGATTTGCCACTTTTTTTTCTTTTTAAAGATTTTATTTATTTATTTGACAGAGATCACAAGTAGGCAGAGAGGCAGGCAGAGAGAGAGGAAGGGAAGCAGGCTCGCTGCTGAGCAGAGAGCCCGATGCGGGACTTGATCCCAGGACCCTGAGGTCATGACCTGAGCCGAAGGCAGCGGCTTAACCCACTGAGCCACCCAGGCGCCCCTGATTTGCCACTTTTAACTCAGATACAGTATAGCATTTCTTACCATTTTCTTCTTCTTCTTTTTTTTAAGATTTTATTTATTTATTTGACCGAGAGAGATTACAGTAGACAGAGGCAGGCAGAGAGAGAGAGGGAAGCAGGCTCCCCGCTGAGCAGAGAGCCCGATGCGGGACTTGATCCCAGGACCCTGAGGTCATGACCTGAGCCGAAGGCAGCGGCTTAACCCACTGAGCCACCCAGGCGCCCCTGATTTGCCACTTTTAACTCAGATACAGTATAGCATTTCTTACCATTTTCTTCTTCTTCTTTTTTTTAAGATTTTATTTATTTATTTGACCGAGAGAGATTACAGTAGACAGAGGCAGGCAGAGAGAGAGAGGGAAGCAGGCTCCCCGCTGAGCAGAGAGCCCGATGCGGGACTCGATCCCAGGACCCTGAGATCATGACCTGAGCCGAAGGCAGTGGCTTAACCCACTGAGCCACCCAGGCATCCTTCTTACCATTTCCTTTAGCATAGTTCACATTATGGCATGCGTTGTGATGGGAGTGTATATAGTGTAGTTCCTCTGTCTCCCTTGCCGTTGAGGGAAACAGAAAGCTCTTCCTAGCAGAATGATCTTTGCTAACCATCTTTAGTATTTATTCAGCTGTTACTAACTATTGGCCAAGCATTGTGCTGGGTGCTTTACTTTCATGAGTTGTTGGACGATGATTTTTTTTTTTTTAAAGATTTTATTTATTTATTCATTTATTTATTTATTTCAAAGAGAGAGAGAGAGAGAGAGAGAGTGAGAGCGAGAGTACACATGCACGAGCAGGGGTAGGGATAGGGGCAGGGGCGGGAATCTTAGGCAGACTCCCTGCTGAGCATGGAGTCTGGTGTGGGGCTTGAACCCATGACCCTGAGATCACAGCTTGAGCTGAAACCAAGAGTCAGATGCTTAACCGACTGAGGCAGCCAGTGCTCTGGATGATGATTTTACAGATTATGAATTTGGGGCTCCAAGAGCTGTTTTTTTTTTTGAGGTCACACTACTTAAATATTACAGAGTTGGGGTTTGAACCAGGTCTAACCCAGAGTCCATGCATGCATGTCACTTCAGTGTAGTGTTGAATTATCTCTTCTCTTTCTTTTCTCTGCTGACTTACTGTATGTTACTTACAACGAAGAGCTATCTTAGGGACAACACTCCAGTCCTCACTGGAATCATGGTTCGGAGATGAGAGTCTTGCTCTTTGTACCTACCCATCAGCTGAGCCAGACTGAGAAAGACTTCAGTGCTTTCACGAAGAACCAGAGATGCTAACCACCCAGGCTACGGCACTGCATATGCTTGTGGGGTGCCGATCACACGGGAAGTGGAGCAGGCATCCTGATGAGCCAAGCTCCATTGACGGTACACCCCGGGAGGTATTTTTCTAACTGCAGTCAGAGGCCATGTGACCCCGGAGAGTAGTAGAAATGCTAGTTGAGAAAATTGAAGAGGATTATATGAATGTTGATGGTAACAGCAGTCTGTGCCCAGTTGAAGGTTTTGTTGTTGACGTGTGACAGAGCTTTGAGACTGTCGCTGCAGGTTGCAATCCAGTCTTTCCCCATGGATGTGGCAACACCCTTACCCTTATCATACCCATTTGCAGGTGAGGAAACTAGGGCCTAGGTTAACGTCTCCATTGTGGCGTTTTCTCTTCCATTCTCTTCTGTAAATGCCCAAGACCACTCCACTTTGTAAACACTAGTCAGGTGGGTTTGGGGACTTGCTATTCTCTAACTTGGAGGTGTAAGGTTCTTAGACTCTTCAGATTCTGAGGAGTTAAAAGTTTTTTATAAACCCTTTGCCTACTATAAAAAAGTAGCCTGTACTGTCACCTAGGTTCTCTAAGCAGCATGTTTATTTTGCACCCAGATGTAGTATTTCACAGTGGGTAGCCTTATAAACAGAGCTGCTTGATCTTGGTTAATAGGCCCACAGGTACAGAAAATACCAAGTCAGAAATGTCAGAGCAGTATCGGGCAGTGATGTAATTTGACTTATTGGGATCTTAGAAGCTTAAAACTGGGAAACAAAACACATGTTCCAATGGATTTTGTCTTAATGAAATTTGTTTATCTTTTTTGAAAAGACTTTATTTATTTCAAGGGGGAGAGAGAGAGCACAAGCCAGGGGAGGAGCAGCAGGCAGAGAGAGAAGCAGGTTCCGTGCCGAGCAAGGAGCCTAAAGCAGGGCTCGAGCTCAGGACCTTGGGATCATGACCTCCGAAGGCAGACGTTTAACTGACTGAGCCACCCAGACACCCTGAAATCTCTGTTTCTGCAGGATTAGCTACCATGTCAGAATAGACACATTCAAAATAGCTCTTAGGAACTCTTATCTATAGGCAGTGTTATTATTCAGTCAAGTTGCAGATATTTTAAACTCTGTTTTAAGAAACTTCTCATTGGGGGATGTGTTTCTGCAGCTACGAGGAGCTGGCTTTGAGCCCTTGTCTTAGTTGGCAAAATGAAGCCTTGGTGTTTCTTGCTGCCATCTTCAGAGAATTCTGTGGTGTAGATTTCTGCCACGCCCAGGCTGCTGTCTGCGGGGCTGTGTCACCTGTGCTGCCTACCGTGTACGGCACAGACTGTAGCGAGAGCTTGTGGCCAGAGGGGAATAGCTCATTGAGACTGAAGCAGAGCGCTTGGTTTTATCTAGGATGCTTGCAGGTCTGTAAGGTTTTGCTTCTGTTTGTTTTCAACATTGACTTAAATTCAAAATTTCATATATCAGTGTCTGAATGTAGTGGTGTTGAATGACTTCCAACACAAAAACAGGAGAACCAAGGGCGCCTGGGTGGCTCAGTGGGTTAAAGCCTCTGCCTTCGGCTCAGGTCATGATCCCAGGGTCCTGGGATTGAGCCCCGCATCGGGCTCTCTGCTCTGCAGGGGGCCTGCTTTCTCCTCTCTCTCTCTCTGCCTGCCTCTCTGCCTACTTGTGATCTCTGTCTGTCAAATAAATAAATAAAATCTTTAAAAAAAAAAAAAAAGAAAGAAAGAAAGAAACAGGAGAACCAGGCCTCTTAGAAATTGAACGTCGGGGCGCCTGGGTGGCTCAGTGGGTTAAAGCCTCTGCCTTCGGCTCAGGTCATGATCCCAGGGTTCTGGGATCGAGTCCGGCATCAGGCTCTCTGCTCGGCAGGGAGCCTGCTTCCTCCTCTCTCTCTCTGCCTGCCTCTCTGCCTACTTGTGATCTCTGTCTGTCAAATGAATAAATAAAATCTTAAAAAAAAAAAAGAAATTGAACAGCGGAGGTTCAGTGGAGTGTCTGGGTTAAGGCGTTGAAGACTAATGGGTTTTCCTGCTTCAGGAGTTAATGAAGCACCACGGCCCCTGTCCCTGTCAGTCATCTCAGGTGCCATCCTTACCATTGAGAGCAGGGCACAGCTGAATCTTTATCCTTTCCCTTCACTTGATGCGCACAGACCCATCATTTATTTCCCTTCAAACAACAAACTCTGTCTGTCCCATGTCTGTTCTTTCTCAGCAGAAGCACAGGCCTTTTGCTTTCTTCCTGACCAAGGCCAATTCTTCTGTCTGTTCTTAAAACCCGTTCCGTCCAGCTTTGATCAGTTATTCTCCCTTTTGTAATATCTTTAATATTTTGTCCTTCACTAGCTTCTTCATCTAGGCCTGTAGTAAATTGCTGACTTCAGAAGACTTATAAAAATACAAAAATACGTTCTATTCTTCACAAACAGAATTCACGATCAGCTAGTACGAATCTATGTATCTTTACTATTTTACCGTAGGATCTGTTGAGTCTGATGTAGTTTTCCGAAACCCTGGGATGATTCCGACTAGTCTAAACTTGCCTTACCTTTCTCCTGCTATTTTTAGGTCCGGCTGTGGTCCCTCACCAGTATTACGGAGTCACTCCCTGGGGAGTCTACCCTGCCAGTCTTTTCCAGCAGCAAGCGGCTGCCGCAGCGGCAGCAACTAATTCTGCAAATCAGCAGACTACCCCACAGGCTCAGCAAGGGCAGCAGCAGGTAAATGTAAACAGAACTTATCCCCTGTAAGTGTGAATTTTAGTAATGGTGTATCATTAAAGGGTAATGCTGCTCCTGTTGGAGAAATGCTGTGGAGTGGCGAGTTCCCTCTAGTGTGTGTTACCTGAACTCAGGCTGAGACTTAACGAGGCTTACCGAATGCGTTTTATGCTCAAGTTCTTGGTCTGCATACCTAGGTAAGTTCATGAGATTGTGTAGGAGAAAAGTGCATAGAGGATCATCCACTTAAGGGGACATGGTTAGCAAGTGGCAAATGAGTACTCGTACTGCTAGGAAGAGCTGCTTTTCTGCCTTAACTACAGTATGCCATTGCTGCCTTCCAGACACTGTTCTTAGATCACCTCTGCCTCTCCCGTAGGCAGCTTGCCACAGACAGGGAGGCTCGTTCACCATACTGCTTATTGAGAACATCAGCTGAACTGGATATAAATCTTTAAACCTATTACGTACATTTTAACTTAGATAATAAGAGCTCTTTAATGAGTTGGGAAAGAATAATGAACCACAAAAATTAAGTATGCCGTTTTATTTTGAATAGGCCTTTTCTCCTGCTTATTAGAAAAACACTGATTTATTGCTGAAAATTGTGATGAATTGGAAAACTCAAAGGGAAAAAATCCTCATGTCGAGATAAAACAAAATTAATAGGTGGTATTTGTCATTTTAGGTTTATTATTCAATTTCTGATAAATTGGGGTTACGCTATCCACATGGTTTTGAGTTTCTACAGTTTTCCAGTTTTCCATTTTATTTAGTGCTTTTTAGAGAGATTTACTAGCTACCTTTAAATCTGTCAGCGTATCCCATACTTTATTTTTACCAGTTTACTATTTTTTGATATTTAATTTAGCAATATTTTGATGTTATAATTAAGACTGATATGCTTGACATAAATGTATTATTATTTCCATGGAATAAATTCCTAGAAATGTAGTTTTTTCGAGCAAATAAAATGAACATTTAGGCTTTGATACACATTGTCAAATTAAAGCTCTCTTTTGAGGCAAAACACCATGCTCATCTGTGTACACGTGACATGCAAACAAGAATGCTTTGATTTTTACCAGTGCTACTGTTTAATTTTTCAGATTCTGCAAAATTATAGAAAAAACACAGGTCTTGAAATTCCATCCAATTTATCCTGGGTCAGTAATTTTATAGTAAGATCAGTTTTTGGAAGCTAATGCATGATTTTCTTTGCAGTAAATACAACTCTTGTCCCAGGTATGTAAGGGAATTTCGCAGAATATTTGTTGACATAGTGGGTGATCCCCGTGATACATTTAATAGTTTATTCTTTGTGGATAGTCAGTATTTACTTGTGTTTTGATCTTTGTATTTAAACGGCTGCCAGATAATTGTGGATTTGGTAGACAGAAGTAATTGCTGTGTTTTTAAAATTAGTTCTGCTAGAGTGAATAAGAAAAATAGTAGTAAATACTACTTCTTGAAAGCTTTTTGTTTAAAGCTAAGTGCTCTACCTGTAATTTCTTTTATATTTTCTAATTCCGATAAATAGATTTTATGACTTCCTTCATAAGATTGAGGAAATGGGATTTGTGTGCCCAGGGTCACGTAGGTATTAAGTTGTTAAGATTTGAACACAAATCTATAATTTCACAGCTGGTAGTATTTTCTGACCATATTGTGATGTTTGGAGTTACAGAAAGCCAGAGATTTGGTCTTTGTTCTACTACTGACTGGTTTTGCACCTAGGGGTGGGTTGCATGAATATGGAGAATATCGAGAAGTTCTGAAAATAGAGAAGCTATATCCTTAGCTATAAAATGGGCATTGTAATCATTTGCATATCAGGGTTTTCTGTCATCCACTATTCCAGACCCCACTGAGAAAAGGTTATTGGCATTCCTTTTTAATAAGCAGCCATATTTTAGTTCCTTTGTTGTTTTTGTCAGTTTTTGGTTTCGGTTGTTTTAGGAAAATACGATTTTCTTGGTGAACTCCTTTGTTGTGGTCACTAAAGTGAGAGGCCCTTTTTAAAGTTGCTTTTGACCTTTTTGGTCTTGAGATTTTACCAGAAAACAGAACATTTGTTATGTTCTAGGCATGGTAACTGTTCCACACCTAACTGCTGGAACTTTGAGCATAGTCAGTGACCTTCCAGCCACTCCATCTTACTTCTGATTCCTTTTCATCCTTTTTGTGCAGGTTTCTTTGACCTCTGACAAAAATTTTGTTCTTTTCTATTTCAAAATGTTTGCTCAAGAAAAACTCCGTGGGTGTTTGGTTGAAGTCAAGCACACGTAGTCATACTTGGTGGTGATTTGGTGCTAGATATGGCATTTTGAGAGGGAAATGTTTAGAATGCCTTCTGAACTTTCTAGATTGGGGGAGACTGTGTAGATGATAATTCTACTGAGCATGGTGAACGATTATTAATTAAGATATCCCCACTGAGCATCTACTTGTGTATTAAGTATAGGGTAGATTTCAAAAGCTGTATTTAAATCAGTACCTTTGAAAAGAAATTTGAATTTAACAGATTTTGCACCAAAAGGTAGCTAGTAAGCAGACTCTGAGAGTAGTGTTTTACAAGCAGATGTTCAGTCATTTTTGTTGATTTTATTTGATGTTAAACTGTTACTTATAAAATTTTACATATTTGTTTCCACAAAATCCAGACTTGATAGCTGTTGATGAAATTAAAAATACATGAATACTGGCAGCTGACTTGAAAACTTTGATTAATCATCTGTGTCCCACGCAGATTTCTAGACAGTGGACAAAAAGGAAACGCCCTGCTTTTCTTCTTTTTTCTTTTCTTTTTTTTTAAAGATTTTATTTATTTGAGAGAGAGAGAGACAGAGTGAGAGAGCATGAGAGGAGAGGTCAGAGGGAGAAGCGGACTGCCCATGGAGCTGGGAGCCCGATGTGGGACTCGATCCCAGGACCCAGGATCATGACCTGAGCTGAAGGCAGTTGCTTAACCAACTGAGCCACCCAGGCGCCCGCCCTGCTTTTCTCATTAAAACTGGGGCCCAGTAGTCTGGATTACCTCTTTCTTCAGGCACCATGTCCCTTCCCTTGTCCCCCCAGCCTTACATAGCTCTCAACCATACATAAACCTGGTTCACAGTGCCTTATGGAAATGATGCTTTCATTGATGTTTTATTCATTTTTTTAAAAATTTTATTTATTTGTCGGAGAGAGTGAGCACAGGCAGACAGAGTGGCAGGCAAAGGCAGAGGGAGAAGCAGGCTCCCCGCTGAGCAAGGAGCCCGATGTGGGACTTGATCTCAGGACGCTGGGATCATGACCTGAGCCGAAGGCAGCCGCTTAACCAGCTGAGCCACCCAGGCGTCCCTGTTTTATTCATTCTTGAACTGTTAGTATTGGCCGTATCTCTGTACATGCTGTTCACTTTTCCTAGAGAGCTCTTCTGGGTCATTGGTTAGGCATATTCTAAGTCTTAGTGCAAACACTTACCTGGGCAGCCTTCCTTGACTCTTCTGTCTATGTGGATTGAAGCACTCCTTCTCTTGTAAAGTTGGTTAGAATCTTTAGGTCACAAACAAATATTTTGATTATAATTAGCTCTCGGTTATTGATTGTCGCCTGGATACCAAGTATTGTGCCTTGCAGACATTAATTCTAATACTCCCAACGGATCTGCAAGATCAGCAGTTCTCGCGCTACTTTTACAGATAAGGGAAGGGGAGACTTGGAGTCAACTAAGTTTCTATCTACATGACTTCTTGCCAGTTTGGGTGGTGGTGTTTCCCTTATACTCATTTAATAAATAGTTGATGATTAGTGGTGTTTCTCTTTTACATTTTTTGCCAGATGGTACCAAGAATAATCTGTACGCAGGTTCCTGATCATATGTCTAACTTTTATAAAGAGCAGAGTGATAGTGAAAGTGATCTGATAAGAACTTTCTTTGCCTTTAAAAACATGCAAAACACATTTTATAATTTTAGGTTTGGTCTGTGGGTTTTGCGTTTTTACTTGATGGAGTGTATAGATCATGTGGAGTAGATTCAGAGTGAGAGTGATCTCCACCATTTTGATACCCATGTTTCATTTGTAAGAAGTGAATTCTTCAGCACAGTGACAGAACTGGTATTCTGTACTGAAAGGCAGTGTTCTTGACACTCGTCTCCATTTAGATGGCAGTCTATTGTGGAATTTAGGAGAGGAGAGATAGGAACAGGTCAGAAGACTCCGAAGTCAAATCTGATGAGCTTGTTTGGGGCCACGTGGGCCTTGTTGAATGAGAATAGTGTTAATAGGGTAGAGAAGGGGGACGCCTCGGTGGCTCAGTTGGTTAAGCAGCTGCCTTGGGCTCAGGTCATGATCCCAGCATCCTGGGATCGAGTCCCATATCGGGCTCCTTGCTTGGCGGGGAGCCTGCTTCTCCCTCTGCCTCTGCCTGCCATTCTGTCTGCCTGTGCTCCCTCGCTCTCCTCTCTCTCTGACAAATAAATAAAATCTTAAAAAAAAAAAAAATAGGGTAGAGAAGGTGCCTTATACTCCGTAAAGAAAATATAGACGTTTGGTGGGGTTTTTTCTTTCCCCCTCTTTAGACACCGATATTTTGATTGAACTGTGTGGGTAAATTACCCCTGTTCATCCTATCTAAACTCCCCTCCCCACTCTGTCAGACTCCTCCACCCACTTTTTGTCAAGCACTGATATTGAGTTGCCATTTGTTGTCTCTCTCATTCACGAGAATAAAAGCTTCAAGAGGGCAGGGGCTCTGTCTTGTTCATTGCTTTATCTCCAGTACCTGCCAGAGGATAGATGTTACGTATTTGATTAATGAACCATTTTTTTTAATGCTTTTGGCTGCTTATAAAGGTGTAATAATGTTTAAGAATGGTAGAATGAGATTTTACTAAATGAGATGTTGCTAATTGAATTTTTATCCTAACAGCAATGCCATATAAGACCTTATAGGAGAAACAGTTTACAACTATCAGTTTTTAAAAGTTGGCCCAACTTAAGCATACGGTGGGTCTTAGGTATTTTCAGTGAGAAGAAAGTAGTTGACTTATTTCTGTCTCCCAGGTTCTCCGTGGAGGAGCCAGCCAGCGTCCTTTGACCCCAAATCAGAACCAGCAGGGACAGCAAACAGATCCACTAGTGGCAGCTGCAGCAGTGAATTCTGCCCTTGCTTTTGGACAAGGACTGGCTGCAGGCATGCCAGGTGAGGCTGCATTGTTGTTTCTAATACTTGGAGGGAAAAACAGTCTGCTTGTTGGGGGAGATCGAGAAAGGAACAGGCACTGCTTTAAGCTTGTGTTGGCTTCTCATTACTGGGGGACTGGCAAGGATGACATATACTTGCCCTCACTTAGACCGTAGTTCGATGATGAGAGCACCTAATTGTTCTGAGCCAGTCTTCGTCTTACATGTATCTCCCCACACACTGCTTGGAGTATGCTGTATTCCTTTGTGATGATCTGTTTTCTCCCTTAGGATTATGGATGATAGAAGCAGTGGCCAGGCTACTTTAGCATCACTCCAGGGCCTTAGCCTTCATGCTGATGTCTCTGAACAGTATTATTAGGAAGTTCCGAGTGTTCCTTAATGGGCGAACCCTCCTGGGATTTCTCCCGAGCCAACAGCAGAGGTGCTTTGTAGCTGCCTGCCTGTGATTGATATTTATCTTGAATATATGTTATTTTTGGCTCACTGTCACCTGGTTCTGTTCTTTGCATGGATTGGAAGTAATTTGTGTTTCTTCCTTTGAAACAGGTCCTTATAAGACCTCAGCATAAATGTATGGGTTCTTACAGATGGTGGAGTATAGCCCAATTAATTGATCTATTTATGGATTCACTGAGTAACTTTAACATGTGTCATTGTTAATAGTTATTAAGCATTCAGGTTTTATTGGGAAGTCACTTGTTATTTCTCCTATTGTTCAATAGAATTTGGAGAGTCCATCTCATATGGTGATGTGAAAGATCCTATTATTTGATGTGTGTCTAGGTTTTACCTGCTAATTTGCAGGATATTTCTGCTTACACTGTTACGAGGTATGAAAGTACCATGACTGTTGTAATTATTTATACCCTCTGTTACTTCTGTAGTCAAGAAAACGTAAACAATTGTCAGTGTATGATTTCTGGGCTTGGCACTCTGAAGAGCATGGGTGTTCCCTATCCCCCGATTTCCCTTTTATTTATTCATTCATTCATTCATTTATAAAGATTTTATTTATTTATTTGTCGGGGGAGGGGAAGAAAGCACAAGCAGGGGGAGCAGCAGGCAGAGGCAGAGAGAGAAGCAGGCTCCCTGCTGGGCAAGAAGCCCCGTGCGGGACTCGATCCCAAGACTCTGGGATCATGACCTGAACCGAAGGCAGGATGCTTAACTGACTCAGCCACCCAGGTGTCCCCTGAGTTCTTTTCCTAACACTTAGTAGATGTTAAATAATACAACCCCTTATTGTGCCAGATATCATGGTAGATCTGTCACATTCATACTTTGTCATAGAAACTTTATGAAGCAGGTATTATTATCTGCATTGAAGAAATGGATGCTCGAAGATACAGGGTCATATAGCTGTTTAGGTGGTGAAGCCAGGAGAGACATTCTATGTCTATTTGTCTCCACATCTGAGAGTCTGTGACTGTTGACAGTATGCAACTACCCAGGAAGCACTGTTTGTTTCATATATACTTGTATGTGGCTTAATATTTCCAGGTTACCCCGTCTTGGCTCCTGCTGCTTACTATGACCAAACCGGTGCCCTTGTGGTGAACGCTGGAGCAAGAAATGGTCTTGGAGCTCCTGTTCGGCTTGTAGCTCCTGCCCCAGTCATCATCAGTTCCTCGGCTGCACAAGCAGGTGAGCTTCCGTCTTCGTGAACTCCTGTAGGTGGCCCAGAAGAGGTGGTGGATGATGTTCTTACGATGTGCTGAAATGTACTTTATTTGGCAGTTCTCAGTATAGCAGTTCTGCCCTGTAATGTTTCAAAGAGAAAAATGAGAAGCAGCAAGTGACCTCGATAGATTCTGTTGACAGCCATGTACCAGCTGGTTAGCAGCAAGGACCTGCTCCTCCATGAATGTAGGAAGTTGGATTATTCACACAAAATGGCACCGTTGGCAGAAGTCCAAGGCTAATTTCACAGAAATCCATGACATTATTTTAAGATAATATTTTGTTGTAGTTTTTTGTTTTTTCAATGCTGGTGTTTGCTTTTTTTTTTCGGAGGGCGGTGGGATGGAGGGGAATAGTGAGGAATGGCAGAGCAATATATTTTAATAGGGGTGGGCCAGAATGGGTTTTTATTTTAGGCTTTATGTATGTGTATATATATTAGGAATATAAATTAGGAACAATAGCAGGAACATCTAGAAGAGAGGAACGTGTTCAGGAATTCGAGGGGATTGTATATATTACTGACGGGTTCTGGAAAAGTCCTCAACATTGATATTTGTGGAACTTGAGATTTTAGGAAGTAGTCGTATTTAAAATGGCTACATTTGACATCTGTACCTATTTTAAACTGCAGACTCTTTAAAGTTACCACTGTCGTGAATTTGGCTTCCATGGTATTTTGACTTCAAATTGGAAGCATAAATAGAAAATAGAAGTCTCAGATGGAAGGCTCAAAGGCAGATTCGTGTCTGCTTTGCGAAGTTAGGAGCACGTGACAGTGTTTCTGGAAGGCTAGCGCCAAGGCTGGGGGATGTGGCCAGCGCCTTTCCCAGCCCAATGCTTTGCTTTCTTCTTTGTAGCTGTTGCGGCGGCCGCAGCTTCAGCAAATGGAGCAGCTGGTGGTCTTGCTGGAACAACAAATGGACCATTTCGCCCTTTAGGAACCCAGCAGCCCCAGCCCCAGCCCCAGCAGCAGCCCAGTAACAGCCTGGCATCCAGCTCTTTCTATGGCAACAACTCTCTGAGCAGCAATTCACAGAGCAGCTCCCTCTTCTCCCAGGGCTCTGCCCAGCCTGCCAACACATCCTTGGGATTCGGAAGTAGCAGTTCTCTCGGCGCCACCCTGGGATCAGCCCTTGGAGGGTTTGGAACAGCAGGTAGAAATCCAACTTAAGTGCTGTTAAAACTGAATTTTCGTTGTTTTTACAATCTCTATGGAACACTAATGATGCATGGAACCCTGGATCTGGACTGAGCCCCGTGGGAATCCGGCCGTCCCACATATCTTTGAGATGACGGACTGTTAAAATCAAGTTTCACAGTTGGGGCTGATTTCAGGTTTATGCTTATATTGCTGCTTATTTATACTCTCATAGTTGATTTGTTTCAGGGATTAGAAAACCTGGGGAGGTTTTTTAACAGGCATTGGGAAGAAACTGGAGGGAAGTGTAGAAATGTGGATGTTAAAAACCGAGGGAGGAGGACTGACCAAAGACCACAGGGTAGTGTACCCCACAGTCTGCAGGCCTTACAGAGTCAGGAGTTTGCTCCAGTCTTTTGAGAAGAATTAAGGTGGCTATTATGGAAAAGTGGGAAGAAGGACATTAGACTGAGATATTTTTAATGTTTCAATGGGAGGATAAAGCAGTAAAGTAGTAAGGAAAACAGTGGGATAATTGCAGTGTTTGTAAAACAATGTAATTTCAGAACAGAAGGGCATGTTTTGAGAGAGAGAATCTTAAATTGGAATTGGGGGCTAGCAATAACTCTTGATTGAACCCATTGAGAAAACAGGGTTTCACATGTAAGTCTTGTGTAGCGGGGAAATTACCCCATTTACAAATCTTTTTTCTGTACTCCATTTTTCTACTAGAACCTTTGGGTTGATGAAAGGCATTCTTTCTAGCCCATTTTCTTTCACCTTTTCCATAGCTTATGTGGCCGTCCGAGCTTTTTACCCCATTTCCACTCCATAATATGTGACACCAAAGGAAGGTAAATTCAGCATTCGTGTGATGGTTTGAACAAAAGCTTCATGTTAACCTGAGCCATGTCCTCTTTATTACTTACCTGCCCCTAGAACTGCCACATGAACAGTTAGGCTGTCTCTGCTGACAAATTTGCGGTGGTAAGGAGTCTGGATCAAAGTGTTAGGAACAGGTCACTGGGCTTGTTCTTCAAAGAACAGGCCTTTTCTTATCTGCATTGTTTTAATTCCATTTTAGTTGCAAACTCCAACACTGGCAGTGGCTCCCGCCGTGACTCCCTGACTGGCAGCAGTGACCTTTATAAGAGGACATCGAGCAGCTTGACCCCCATTGGACACAGTTTTTATAACGGCCTTAGCTTTTCCTCCTCTCCTGGACCCGTGGGCATGCCTCTCCCTAGTCAGGGACCAGGACATTCACAGACACCACCTCCTTCCCTCTCTTCACATGGATCCTCTTCAAGCTTAAACCTGGGTAAGAACCATTACTCTAACACCACCTTGAACTCTAGAAATCTCTTGCCACTGATGACATTACAAGTTCTTTGCATAAGCAAAGGACAATCCCTTTATCCCAGGAGTGTCCTGGGTGTTCTGTGCCTTCCTTAAGTGCCTCATGTTATTTAGGCTGTACCTAGAGAGCATAGCAGTTTTGGGTTTATTCAAGTTTGGGTGCATCCCCTGTATATTCACTTCAGCTTCAGTCTGAACATCTTGTTCTTTGGCTACACAGGGGAGTCTTTCATTATAAACCCAGGACAGAGTCATTTTCAGGGAAGCTGGAAAACACAGAGACATAGACAAAGAATGTGTTCACCTAGTGTCACCACCGAAATATCACAGTTAATATTTTGCCTTATTTTTCAGACCCCTTCCCCTCTCCCTTCATATACACTTAATATCTTACTTTCCCACATAAAATGTTTTATTTTTAAAAATTGCCAGATTCTTACTATTTTTTTTTTGGTATAAATTATCTAGTATGCTAATGAGTATAGATGTGTATTTCTCAAGTGTATGTTTAGGTTGTTATTATGTATGGGGATTTAAAAATGTTACCATCTAGATGCTAAAATGAGGAAAGAAAAGAGGATTGTAAACAGCAGGCTGTAAAAATGAGAAGAAACTTACATTAGTACTTTGAGTGGCAAATTGCCAAGTCTTCCAAGAGGTGGAGTGTGGTGCATACTTCCTTCCCCTCAGTTACTTACCAAGTTTGCATTTTGAAGTGCTGATTTATTTCTTAGATGAGTAAAGTTGAGACATTGAAGTAGAGTGACCACACAATTTGTGGCACAACCCAGGACACATTTGAGAGGAGATGGGGGTGCTGTTAACAATGAACTCAGTGACAACAGACCTAAACAGGCAGTGTCCTAGGAAAAGTCAGCATGTATGGCCGCTTTCCCTAGAAGATTTTGTTCGGTTTTTATTTTTAATCCTCTCTTTTGTTTGTTTGTTTGTTTATCTGTTTGTTTGGGGGTTTTTTTGGGAGCAGTTTTATCTTCATAGCAAATTTGAGGGGAAAGTACAGCGATTACTCCTGTACCCTCTGCCCTGTCCGCATGCAGGTTTTTCCAGGATCAGCACCCGCCATCAGAGCGGTGCCTTTTACAGGTGATGAACCTGCAGTGACACATCATTATCTTCCAGAGCTTGTAGTTTACATGGACTCTTTTCAGTGTTTAACCAGCAAGATTAGAAGTGGCTTTATGGGCTCGGAGATGAGGACTGACTGAACACAAATAGTACGCTTTCATTTGGAAATACAGAGACTGGGGAACGATTTATAAAAATCAAAGAAGCCCTGATAGTAGACGTATTATTCTGGACTAAGAGTGCCATCTCGGAGTCGGAGAGGTGGTTTTTAAGGCAAACTGTGTATGTATGTATGTGCATACACATTCTGTGAGTGTGTGTGTGAGTGTTCTGAAATCTCACATGATCAGAGCTGTCCTTGTGGAACTCATTGTCTTAGGTTATGTATAGATGTTACTTTAGAGAAGTTGTCGGGCCATTCCAGATTAGAATATCCAAGTTGGACTGATAAGGCAGTGGGGTACATTGCACAGTAGTGTTTCCTAGTGACAGAGTGCTTGGCTTTAAAGACTGAGGGTAATGTATTATAAGGGGTAAATAAAAGTCCCAATTTGGTGTGTCGATGGAGGAAGCTAACACTTAGTAGTTATTATCTGCTACTATTAATGGTTTTGGGTTCTGTACATGTAACTCTGGTAGGTGTAGGCATTTTGCCCATGGTATGGGAGTGAGGAAATTTCCTGAAATATCTCACCGAGGTCTTCTCGTTATCTGGATATTGAGCATCAAACGTCTTTGGCTCCAGAGCCCACGCCATCATTGTACATCCTGTCACGTGATATGCCCAGGGTATCTTTTAAACCAGTGCATTATCAAATCCAGAAGTCTTACCTTTTAATTCCTTGATTTAAACACTTGAACTGTGGCAGCTCATACTGACATTCATAGTTCACCAACTAAATCTTGCAAACTTTTTTGTTGGGGGAGGCGGCCCAGGAGCCAGGTAGTTACTGTTTCAGACTTGCAGGTCAAGCACTCTCTATACAAGCATTCCGTTCTGCTGTGCGGTACAAAAGCAGCCACAGACAGAATGTAAATGAATGTGTAGCTATCACGCAGTCAAACTTTATTTCCAAAAATAGGCTGCAGGCCAGATTTGTCCTGTGGGCTGTGGTTTGTCAACCCTGAACTAGATGCTGTGGCTCTTGGTGTTTGAAGATGGAGCTGGAATCAGTACTTACATGCATGGTGTTTTTGCTCTTTCCAGTGCCTCGGCGATGTCGTGAAACACATTTCCTTCTTAATTCATGGTTCCTCTGTGAAGGAGGAAATAACTGTTGGTGCAAGTTGTTTCTCATTTAATGGCTCTTGCCGTCTGCCTGGCTTTCTTTTTAACATATCTTCCCTTTTAAAAGCAGTTGACCTCATTTAAGCAATTTAGTTGCGTATGTTTGCGTGGGACTTCCATTGCTGCGTGTCCTGTGTCTGTCAGACATGTCATTTCTCAGGAACTTTATGTCCTGATCAGTAGAGTTTTGCCTTTGCTCAGTCTGTTTCCTTGACTGAAGGGTTCTTGCGTGCTTTGGTCTTAACCTAAAGAAAGTAGAGGTACGGGAATTGGTCTCTAACAGTGTCCATACAGAGGTCCTGAAGACATTTTTTGGGGCAGGAAACGTAACATTTCTTTACCAAATATGTATTAGGCCACACCTGATCTGGTTTCTTTGCTGATAGTGCTGTACTGCTGACACCGGCCGTTAGCTCTCCGATCGCTAAGGGCTGTGCTGTGCATGCATTCCTTGTGTGCGGTTCTCTCCTGACTCGCTTCTGCACAGGGAACTTAAAACTCAATGTGATCTCGTGCCTTTCATAATACCACACAGCTAGCAAGTATTTGAATGCACATGCCAGCCTATAGATCTCTCTTGTTTTCCCAGTATGGATCTTTTCTCCATCATATGATTTTCAT
The DNA here is from genome assembly GCF_902655055.1 of Lutra lutra. Lineage (NCBI taxonomy): Eukaryota > Metazoa > Chordata > Mammalia > Carnivora > Mustelidae > Lutra > Lutra lutra. The sequence continues at coordinate 174,538,477 of NC_062281.1, forward strand.
ACTTCTTCCTCAGAGTCACACATGTGTTAGTTAGAATATTCTCCAGATGATTACTGACCTGCTTAGTTAGCTTAGTTTTGCTTTTCCTCATTATTTATTCAACGACCACTTGTTGGTGCCTACTTAAGACTCTTTTTTTTTTTTTTTTAAAGATTTTATTTATTTATTTGATAGAGATCACAAGCAGGCAGAGAGGGAGGAGGAAGCAGGCTTCCCGCTAAGCAGAGAGCCCGATGCGGGGCTCGATCCCAGGACCCTGGGATCATGACCTGAGCTGAAGGAAGAGGCTTTAACCCACTGAGCCACCCAGGTGCCCCCCTACTTAAGACTCTTAAATGTTTTTTCCATTAGCAGTTGTTTAAAGACCAAAATTCTTTTTTTGAAGAAATCTTTATTGAGTTATATTTTACATAGAAAATTCATCCATTTCAGGCTTATGATTCAGTGATTTTTAGTAACTTTCTGAATTGTACAACCATCACCATAAATCGGTTATAGAATATTTTTATCCCCTCAGTTTTCTCAAGACCAGTTACAGTTAATCTGCATTCACACCTTTAGCCCCAGTCAGCCACTGATTGGCTTTGTTTTAAAATTTGTCTTTTTGAACATTTCATATAAATGGAACCGTACAACATGTGATCTCTTGTTCGACTTCTTTCCCTTCTCATGGTGTGTGCCCACCTTCCACCACATTCTCATGTGTTTGAGATTTCATTCATGATCTTCTATGTGTCAGTAGTTTGTTTCATTTTATTACTGAATTGTCTTCTTTGTGGACGTACCACATTTTGTCTAACCATTCACAGCTGAAGGGTTTTTGTTGTAAGTTTTGGCTATCAGAAATCACGCTGCTATGAACATTCCCATGCAGTTCTTTCTTTGCGCACGTGTTTTTATTTCTCTAGTAGTAGAATTGCTGGTTTGTGTTTCAGTTTTATGTTAAACTTACTGAGAAAATGCCAGTGTTTTTCCAACTTGGTGCTCCATTTTACATTCCCATCGGCAGTGAGGGCTCGAACTTCTTTGCATCTTTACTGACATCGTTCTTGTCTTATTTAATACAGCTGTTCTAGTGAGCTTGAAATGGTATGTCAGTGTGGTTTTAATTTCCATTTCCCTCATGACTAAGGATGTTGAACATCATTTTCTTGTGCTTATTAACTATTCATATATCTTTGGTGAAATGTCTGCTCATATTTTTTTTTGCCCATTTAAAAATTTGGGTTGTTTTTCTTATTACTGAGCTGTAGGAATTCTTTTTATATTCCTGGCTACAACTCCTTCATTAGATACTTGCTTTGCATGTATTTTCCTCTGGTTTTCTGCTTGTCTTTTCTTTCTTCTCCTCCTTCTTCTTTTTCTTTTTAATATTACATCTCAATCCTTTTTTTTTTTTTTAAGGATATTTATTTATTCATTTGTCAGTGTGCGTATGAGCACAAGCAGGGGGAGCAGCAGGCAGAGAGAGAAGCAGGCTCCCCACTGAGCAAGAGGCCCCATGCAGGACTTGGTTCCAGGACCCTGGGATCGTGACCCAAGCCAAAGGCAGATGCTTAACTGACTGAGCTCTCCAAGTGTCCTGGTTTTTCATTTTGCAATAGTTTTTAATTTTGATAAGGTCCAGTGTATCATGCTTTCTGGTATAGGAATCTTTGCCCAGCTCAGGCTCTTAAAGATTTTTCTCATATGTTTTGTTCTAAAAATTTTACTGTTTTAACTCTTATATTTAAATTTATCATTCAGGGTGCCTGGATGGCTCAGTGGGTTAAGCCTCCGCCTTCGGCTCAGGTCATCATCTCAGGGTCCTGGGATCGAGTCCCGCATTGGGTGCTCTGCTCAGCAGAGAGCCTGCTTCCTCCTCTCTCTCTCTCTGCCTGCCTCTCTGCCTATTTATGATCTCTCTCTGTCAAATAAATAAATCTTTTAAAAAATTTATCATCCATTTTGAGTTAATTTTGTGTTATTGCATGAGGTGGAAATTGATTTTTTTTAAGTGTGCACCATTTTCCCCAGCAAAGTTTAAAAATTTTCAGTGTACAGGTCCTATACCCCTTTTGTTAAATTTGTTCCTATCTCCTTTTTCTTAAGCTGTTATGAATGGAATTGTATCCTTGCCTTGGTTTTGGATTGTTTGTTGCTTGTTTATAGAAATACAGTTGATTTTTGTGTATTGATTTTACATTCTGCAAATTCGCCATACTTACTTATTAGTCCCAATAGGTTTCGGTAGATTCCTTAGGATATTCTCTACATAGGAGCACGTTACTAGAGAATAAAGGGTTTTTCAATCTGGCTGCCTTTTATTTCATTTTCTTGTCTAACTGCCGAGAAACTCCAGCACAGCGTTAAATACAGTAGATAAGAGCACACGTCCTTGCCTTGTTCCTGATCTTGAGGATAAAGTATTACTCTTTTACTTTTAAGTATGATCATTGAAAATTTTCATAGATGCCCTTTATCGGGCTCACTTCTGTTCTAAGTTTAAGCATTTTGCCATAAATGGAGTTTGGATTTTGTTCAGTGCTTTTTCTGTGTTTATTGGTGAATGTGTGGTGTTTTATCTTTCATTCTGTGAATATGATATGTTACATTAATTATTTTTTGGTTGTTAATACACCCTTGCGTTCCAGGGATAAACTTTGCTTCATCCTATGGTTAGTATTTTTGTTGAAGAGTTTTTCATCTATATTTATGAGGGAGTCTGTCACTTTCTTTACTTTGTCTGACTTGTTATCATGGTGACATTGACTTTATAACATAGGTTGGGAAATGTACCATCCCCCTCTGTTTTCTGGAACAGTTGGAGTATTGGTATTATTTCTTTAAACATTTGATAAAATTCAGCAATGAAACTATCCTGGCCTGGGTGTTTACTTGTGGAAAGATTTTTAATTACTAGCTCAATTTCTGTTTACATCTTACGGGGTCAAGTTTTGCATTTCTTGAGACAATTTTGGTAATTTGTGACTTTCTAGGAATTTGTTCTAAGTTGTCACATTTGTTGGCATAGAGTGGAAATGTCTTTTTTTTTTTTTTTTTAAAGATTTTATTTATTTATTTGAGAGAGAGAGAGCATGAGAAGGGGGAGGGTCAGAGGGAGAAGCAGACTTCCTGCCAAGCAGGGAGCCCGATGTGGGTCTTGATTCCAGGACTCCAGGATCATGACCTGAGTCGAAGGCAGTCACTTAACCAACTGAGCCACCCAGGCACCCCTAGGGTGGAAATGTCTTAAGAAATAAAATCTCCCATCCACTTTCTCAACTCTCCCTTCCATCTCTCCCACACATAAACATACATATACATATGTGTGTTTAGTAATAGAAGTAAGTTTTTTATGACCCTAAGTGAGTCAGATTTTGAACTAGTTTGTCTTAAGTATGTGTTATACTTCTTAATTTAAAAGTATTGCTTTTGTAATTATTAATATTACTATTGATCTTATTATTATTAACAACTAGACTTACAGCCCCCATTTTGTGGCTTGTATGTGGGTGAGATGAAACCTTTAGGCTCTCACCTGTACCTAAAACATTCATCTCTATTAAGTTCCAGATGTACCTCAGCAAGAAAAAGTAAGGGATGTGGAGATGAGTCTCCCAAAGATTTGATTCTTACCTAAGTAGTTTTGTGTCTTGCCTCCCTATAGATGGCTCCATTCCACACCCATCTTCTCCTCATTTCCTGAAATGCTCCTTCATGCTTACGGTTTTCTCCATAATCTCCAGATTGTGCCATTTTTAAACTCTAAGCATCAAGAAGTAGCAGATGTAATATATTATAATGTGCATGGTTGGCAACTCTCAGCCGTATCATGTGCCCTGGAAGAAGAGTGCTGTGCTTGTTAATTCCCACAGTGTTGAAATATAGTAAAAATGAGCTCAAAAGTTCATAATCTGTCCAAGGCAAAAAAAAAAAAAAAAAGTAAGCACTTAGTTTTATATGATAGAGTTCCTATCTTCTTAAAATTAATTCTTGCTGTTCTTATATGTCCTTAGTCCTTTAAGAAAAGTTCAAACATGAAATGGTTTTCTCTGTCCTTGCATAAACTACAAGACATGTTTCTAATTTATCGTTCAGTAACTTACTATTTCTGGTTATTTACTAGTCATCTGTGTGCCTTTTGTACTTCTCCATTCTACAAGGTAATGTAGTATTTTGTGACTGCTCACCTGAAAGTGACTTGTCACCAGTAAAATTAACCATGTGAAAATTAACTTATTTTGGACTCAGTAGTATGCACTGATGACAACTCATTTTGAGCTTATTTTAATTTAGGGCTACCTGGCTGTGGTATTAATATTAGGGAGTAGATTGGGGAGAACTTACTGTAAACATTTTGATGAGCAGTGTTGCTTCTGCCTGTATTAAAAAGTCAGATGTTGGGGACCTTGGCAATTTTTTCTTTAAAAGTGAAGAAGGCTGGATTTTGCCCCATGGGTATTTGATTCTGTTTTTCTGAGTCTCTGTTCTCTTCCTTTTTGGTTTTTGGGGATTCTGTTGATACATCCTCTAGCCTAGAGATTCTTCCCTCATGTGGGTCCCATTTACTAAGAAGCCCATCAAAGAATTCCTCATTTGGGTCACAGAGTTTTTTATCGCGAGCATTTCTTTTCAGTTCTTAGGATTTCCATCTCTGCTTCCATTGCCCACCTGTTCTCGGATGCTCTCTGCTTTCTCTGTCAGAGCCTGTAGCATATTCACCAGAGTTGTGTTCGTTTCCTGGTCTGATAACATGATTACCCCTGCGGTGCATGTCTCCGATGCTTGCTCTTTCTCTTCACATTGTGTGGTTTGACTGTCAGTGTGCCTTGTAATTGTTGAGCGCCGGCTCTGATGCACTGAGTAAAAGGAACCACTGCAAATAGGCTTTTGGTCATGTGTTGTTGAGGTGTACAGGGAGGGGCAGTGCTCTGTAGTCCTGTCACTGGGGCTCAGTCTTTTTAGGGAGCCTGTGCTCTTGGACCCCCAACTTCACAAAGTGCTTCTCATTTGTTTCCTCCCCCTTTTGGTGGGACAGGGTGGGTTGAATAGTCTGGAGTTGTGTATTTCCTGTCCCCAGCTCAGTCAGTCTCTGATGATAACCCAGCAGGTTTTATGCTGTGGTTAACTAGTTTCCCCAGCGGGCAGGCTTGGTGAAGAACAGAGTGCTCTGGCCTATTTCAGAATGGTTTCTTTCCCCTTCACCTTACTTAAGCTTTTCTCTTACATTTATTGTGGAACCTGGTTGTAGTCTCGGAGGTAAATCTCACAATATTGTGGGGGTTTTAACTCTCAAGGGTGTCTATTCTGAGTTAATAGCAATTTGTCATTGACAGTTTAGGTCTCCTTATGTTTGTCATCCATATTAGAATGTTTTTTTAGGAGTTTGGTTCTGTTTCTCTGTTGATTTGTTACTTCTCCCAAATGCCTTTATTAAGTGACAAGATTCCTGAAATATCTTTTATTTTCAAAACTTTGTGTGTTTGTGCCATTCCTTCTTCTTAAGCATGTTCCTTGCTGTTCCCACACTCTGCAAGACCCGCTGACTTACTTGATTTTTACCTCTTTCCCACTTCTCCCCTTTCTCAGGCCAGGGAAGAAAGAATTGTTTCTGAAATGGTTTAATAGAGAGCAGGCATATGGCTACTTACTGTTCTCTCTTCTTATAAACCTCCTCTCTTTCTTGATATAACTGAGTCTGAAAATGAGTCTCATTTGGTTGCAGAGGCACTTACTCTGGAGTGGAGTTGTGTCACAGATTCTAGCCATGATTATCTTGGGTTTTGTATCTTTGGGTGAGCATTTTACCTCTTTGGGCCTAAATTATCTGTTACATAAATGGTAATTTAGAACTTCTCTTCCAAAATACCAATAAGAATTCAGTAAACGTGTGTATGGAATACTTCTAGTATAGCACTTGGCATAGGACAAGTGTTCAGTAAATGTTTCACGAATTTTAACATTGAGCCATTTCCTTTTGGTTCCATGACTTTGATTGAGATCCAGATCTTTGAAGCTGGACCCTAGAATTCTGTGGAGAAATCCAAGTTGGGTATCTTTTTGTAGCTGCCATTAAACTCCAGAGCAGACATTAATTACATCTCATGAAGAAGATAACGGACAGATCATGCTGGGTGACTTTTCTCATGGATTCTGAGTTGTTATTCATCTGTGCTCTTTGCAGTTTATTAGGGTGTTTCTTACCTACCTTGCCTTTTTGTTTAAAGGAGTGGGGTTAAATAACACACAAAAAGGGTTTCTTTTTTTTTTTTTTTAATAGTGTAAAGTTAAAAAAAAACATCATTGTAAAAAAGTAAGAATATTGAAAATACATTCTCATGTTATTTTTTTACTCTGCTTTACATTTTGATAAGCTTTTTGGTCTTACCTCTATTTTATCTCTATGTTATCTTCTAGAGATTCACAATTATTTTTCCCTTGTCCTCAGTTCAGTCATCAGTATCCGTGGCATGAAAGTTGTTGCTGCCGCAATCATTTCAGGCTCTGTCCCAAAAGAAGGTGTTAAGAGCTGCCCATTCCGGATGCACACTTGAAAACCTTCCACTGCAAAGCATATGTCCTTTTTCCCGACTCCTTATGTCTCTCCTCGGCCTAGGGTGCCTTAGTGATTTTCAATTTCTGTTTAGTGGCAGAAGCATTCCTTCGAAGCTTTTTGGGAAGCTCTTTATATAAAACAGACCAATCTGGGTACTCTTGATTTGTTTCTCTTTTCCTTTTTTAAGGAAGGGTTTCTGATGGGAATGAGATTATTCTACTCATAGCAGGAATCTCCCCAGAGCTCAGAGCGGAAAATGACTTGAGGTCTCTGTGCGTTGTGTGTTTTTGGATTCCTGGTACTCAGGTGCTGAGTCACAGGACAGGCACTCTCCTCATCATTTTCCTGACTAACAGCTGCGCTCACTATTGCTCCGTTACTGCTAGCAGTCCCCTGTCAGTGGGTCCAAGCATTTCCCCTTTTCTTTGTGCAGAAGTTTCTTTCCATCATGGTGAGTTGGCCTTATAAAAACTGTGGCACTAATAGAATCGAATCTTAACACAGAAGCAATAGATTTGAAACAAAATCAGAAATGGTGCAGGCTTTCATGTGTGGGATGCTTTTTCCCTCTCTTGAGCAGAATTCCTTAAGAGTGAGTCTTGAGTTGTCCTGTTCTGTAACCAACAGGCGGCCTCACCAACGGCAGTGGGAGATACATCTCTGCCGCGCCAGGCGCTGAAGCCAAGTACCGCAGTGCGAGCAGTGCCTCCAGCCTCTTCAGCCCCAGCAGCACCCTGTTTGCTTCCTCCCGGTTGCGGTACGGAATGTCTGATGTCATGCCCTCTGGCAGGAGCAGGCTTCTGGAGGATTTCCGAAATAACCGGTACCCCAATTTACAACTACGGGAGATCGCTGGGCATATAATGGAGTTTTCCCAAGACCAGCATGGGTCCAGGTGAGGACTTGGCTTTGGCACTTAAGGTAACTGAAATCTTACTGCCTTAAAAATTCCATGCCTCAGATAAGGTATACACTAAGTAAATAGGCATAAAATAATTGAAACAAAGTTTGCCTCTTAGTATGCTTCCCATTATTTATTTCAGAGGGATGTGGACAGATGGGGGTCATCAGATACACAGGTGATTGAAAAGAGCCCTTTAGTAATCCAGATCACATGCTTCATCCAAACTTTTTTATCTTACTGTAATGTTCCTAGTTCATGGGAACCTTCCAGATTGTCTATTTAAGGAATTTAAGGAACAGAAACACTAACACAAAGATATATGCACACTTCTGCTACTTTAATCACTGTTAAGAGTCTTGCTCTCTCTCTCTCTCTCTCTCTCTCTCTCTCTCTTTTTTTTTTTTTTTTTTTAAAGATTTTACTTATTTGAGAGAGAGCACAAGTGGGGGGAGGTGCAGAGGGAGAAGCAAGACTCCTTGCTGAGCAGGGAGCCCAACATGAAGTTTGATCCCAGGACCCTGAGATCATGACCCGAGCTGAAGGCAGATGCTCAGCTGACTGAGCCACCCAGGTGCCCCAAGAGTCTTGCTTTTAAGGAGACATTATTCACATGTAAGTTTGGATATCTGCTGGTTCAGGAATAAGATAGCTCCACCACTTTTCTGTGTCGTTCCACTCTGTAGAAATGAGAGTCTACATAGAGGTGAGAGAGAAGAAGCTACTATAAAACACAGAATCTGCTTTGGCTTATCCCTCTCCATTTGCCTGTTCCAGTGGCCTTTGCAGAACGGGACCACCCTGGTCCTGGAGGGGAAAGCCTAATTATCGTGACGTCCGTCACCCATCCTTTCCTATTTGTTTCCACTTCTCTTTCTTGCTCTTCGTGCCCACTGAAACAGCTTCTAAAGAACGCATCTCCTCTTTGAGCTCTGTCATCTTGCTCCTGGGCAAGGATTTCTCATACTTGGATCCTATGGACCAGATTGAGAGACAAAACTTTTTTTCTTATATGGTTATCTGAACTGAAAACCGCAAACTGAGTACTACTTCAGAAAACACTGCAGGTATAAATCACAACTCTTCCACATCACGAATGAGTACTGCTTCATATTCACATGAGTTAAAGTCTTTGATACTAAGGGCCGTAAGCGTTGAGTTTATTGATGTAGGGCTGGTTTCTAAAGGAGAAGGTCAGGTAGAATTCTCCCTGAGTTATGGCCGCCTTCACTCCCTTTCCCTGCCCACCTGCTTGTCTCCCTCATCCCACACACAGATACACTTTTATTTGTATGTAATGAAATGTACTAAAGTTTAAATATATTTATTTTTAAAAGTTCAGTGAAGTTAGGGGTACTTCACACTATAATTTTTTTTCCTTTTCAGAGAGTTCAATGACGTGAGCTCAAGTAATTCATTTAAATAACAGTTGTGTGTGTGTGTGCCCGTGCATATGGGCACCTGCACAGGCACGTGTGCGGTTTCAGAACGGTACATTTTATAAATTGAACTAATCCTTACTGATTTCCAAGTCTTCCTGAGATGCTAGGATTGCCATTTTTACTTTGTACTTCAGATTCATTCAGCTGAAACTAGAACGAGCCACACCAGCTGAACGCCAGCTTGTCTTCAATGAAATCCTCCAGGCCGCTTACCAGCTAATGGTGGATGTATTTGGAAATTACGTCATTCAGAAGTTCTTTGAAGTAAGCCTTTGTTCTTTCTATTCTTTGACGTTAGAGAAACTCTGGAGCATTTTGATTTTCATTAGCTGTTTTTAGAATGGCAGTCTCATCCCAGTCCTCAACATGAAGTGTGTGTGGTCTTCTTGAAGAGCTTTTAAATGTTTCTCCAAGTTACTAGCAGCAGTATGTCATTGAAATACCCAAGCAGATGTGCCAGTCTATTTTAGGAATGTGTTTGGAGAACCGCTGTCCCCATTTAGGATCCAGCACATTATTTCTGATTGTTATGATAGATTAACTAAATATGTCTTTTTAGAGGAAATAATCCTTGTAAGATAATTTTAGCAGGATCATGATAACATGTTCTAAAAAGTGGATTTTTAGGATTCCTGGAGAGTTCTCTTTGAATGTCAACTGTAGTGTTTTTCATCATAAGCTACAGTCATGAGGATTGTTAAATGCTTCTTTTTAGGTGATCCTTCAGTCTTGGTTTCCTCTTTTACTTCTGTTATTATGAATAATGTCGACTCTTGTTACTGTTGCTTTTGGAAAGGATTAATGAGATTGCTGGATTAATGTCTGTAAATGTCAGAAAGGCAGGGATTTTTTTGTTATGTTCTTGTAAACCTGGTGTGCCAATATCAGCAATTTTAAGTCCTAAATCCAGAAAGGATTTGAGATGAAGAACTTGGAACAGGGGAAAATGCTGGAACTGCATATTACCTGCTTCCAAAATAGAAGAAATTTGTCAATTTTGTACATCTTGCTTAGTTCATTTTGTGTGAGATGTAAACATGGCTCACTCACAGCCTTTGTATTCCTACCTTCTCACAAAGACTGAACTTCTTTGACTTTTTTTTTAAATTAAAGATTTTATTTATTCATTTGAGAGAGACAGAGACAGAGCACAAGCAGGGGGAGAGGGAGAGGGAGAAGGAGATTCCCTGCTGAGCCAGGAGCTCAATAAGGGGCTCAGTCCCAGAACCTGGAGATCATGACCTGAGTTGAAGGCAGGCGCTTAACTATCTGAGCCATCCAGGTGCCCCAGTTCTTTGACTCTTAACTCTTTAGTGATACACTAAGAAACCAGCATATTTGTAACATTTCTATTTACTGAGATTTTGTGATTAAATTCTGAGCAAAGTGAAAGTGCAGTGACTTTTAAGGGAAGTTTATGTTTCATAAACACATCTGTCATCTTCATGGTCTATATTAACAGCAGTAAAAATTGTTGCTATTACTTTAGTTCTTATAACAAAGAGTAACCTTTTTGTGGTCCCTGTAAAATTACTTATAATTTTAAAAATTATAAAAATTACTTATAATACTTAAAATTACTGTAAAATTATGTAAAAATACCAAAAATATTTGGTAGCAAACAATCCACATGCCCTTTGGAAGGTTAGAGTGAATAACCATGGTATCTTTTTAATTTGAATGTTTGTGCTTTTTAAATTGATCCAGTATTTGAGGGGCAACTATCAGTCAAAATCAGCTTAGGGAATAAGCAAAAACTGGGTGTGCTGTACTAGATATGGTCTGTTCCTAAAAACTCAGAGAAAGATCTGAAAAACTTGATGATTCTTGTTTCTGAGATGTGTCTCTTGAATTGGTAAAGTAATACCAGTGGCTTTTGATCCTGTGCGTCTTCCCCCTAAAATTTCACTTAAAATGTAAGATCCTCAATAAAAATAAGAAATGAACATAAAATGACTTATAATTTTGATTTTAGAATGTCTTTTCACCACCCTCTTGTCCCAGATAGAACGTGGAACTTTCCAGCTTCAGCAGGTCATGCGCTGGCTGAGATGGCTGAATGAAGAGGGGATGATAACTGTAGGGTTAGAGAACTTCCCTGGTGCACACAGCGTCCCTGGTCCATAGTTCTCTTGTGTGGAAGCTGCTTATGTATACAATCTCCTCCAGTCTCATGATTATGTCATTCCAATGAAAATAAAAAACCAGGAATGGGAAATCCTTGTAGGAAGAGTTTTAACATTATTATTATTATTATTATTATTATTCTACTAACTTCCCCCCTGGACTGTGTTACCCTATATAGAAAAAAAATCCCAGTTCTTAGAGTGATGTAAAATCCTAATTCAAAACACAATGTCCGTATGTTAAGATTTCATGTGGATGAGAGAGGACCTTTCTCACCCATGGGCCTCAGACACCTGAGGGCTATAGATTTGCTCCAGGAAGCGCTTGACTCTTTCCCATACATTCACTAAGGTTCCAGTAAACAGTGTTCCCCACATGTATTACTATTTTTAGAATAAATGTAAATGCTCTTATATTTAATGGGAATATAGATTCCTAGCGTTAGTGAATTAATGGCAGTTTTGAGGAATTACGTATTTAACATACAGTAGTGAAACTGCTGCTGTTGGATACGTGAGAAGTTTTTCAACATAAAATGGATTCCTTATAGTCAGAGGCTTAGAACTCTGGCTTGAAAAAACAAAGTTTTTGAACAAAAAGGTTTAGTTAATTAATCATAGGGTGACAAGGCTAAAAGAAGTTGTGCCAGTGGTTGATACAGAATAGTGGATGCTTTGCTTTCTCTGGTTTCTTTCCTACTACCTAAGTAATGGTGTTCACCCACACACTGTGTCTAGTTTGGCAGCCTTGAACAGAAGCTGGCTTTGGCAGAACGCATTCGAGGCCACGTCCTGTCACTGGCACTGCAGATGTATGGCTGCCGTGTTATCCAGAAAGCTCTTGAATTTATTCCCTCAGACCAGCAGGTAATTGTAAGTTTCCCCTTTAACTTTTCTCTTGGTGTTCGATGTTTCTCCATGGTACATGTAGTGAACCCTGTAAATTTGTCAGTCTTTAGTTTTCTTGTATGGTGGTGTTTTGTTTTTTTTGTTTTTGTTTTTTTGGGTTTTTTTTTTGGTGCTTGTGTCTGCCTTTCTGTGCATGGCACGCATGAACTGTGCAATTAAGTGTGTAAATTTACAGTAGATAAGTGTCTTACGTTAAAGCCATTGATTTCAAACACTTTTCTCATTGACCAGTTTAGTAAGTGCAATTTTACAGGTGGGTGTTTTGTATGACAAGAATTAAAGCAGGTTAAAATGCTAGACCTGACCACTCTTACAAATCAAACTTAGATGATCTCGCCCACCTATAATTTTCCTCCACTTCTTCCTTATTCATTCCACCACCTTGCACCGAGAGAGTGTCTGCCCAGTGCCTGGCCTGGTGCCCACTCCGTGCCAGCTCGAAGATTGGTCCCTGCCCACAGAGCACTGTGTGGGGAAGAGCCGTGGAAAGCACTAGTGAGGCCGTGAGAGCATGTGCTCGGGGCTTCTCGGGAGGCTCTGCGGGAGGGAAAGTCCAGGCTGAGGGGGAGTGAGGAGGAGAGACAGAGATCCGAGCTGTTAGGTGCTGTGTGTAGGGCTGACACCAACCGGACACCGAATGCACCTGAAGCCACCCATGGCTTCTGGAACAGTCGCAGGGCCGGTCCAGCCAGCCTCCCTCCCACGCAGCCCCCTGGGCTCGGGAAGCAAAACACACACACGGGCAGGCACGCTGCCGCTGGGTTTGTGCCAGGCAGCGCCTCGAGCCCCAGCTGCTCCCGACCTGAACCCTCAGCGTTTGGGCTCTTGACTCCCTCTGCCCTTCTCGGGGGAGGTGTTGGGCCTGGTCTGGCGATGATGAGCCACTTGCCCTCACTGAGAACAAAGTTCAGTAATGAGAATCTTTGTTATGGACTCAAGTTCTGAGCCAGACGAGGCCCCCACCGCCTCCAGTTCAAAACAGCACCGCAGTGGTGTTGGCAATGGCCCCTGAAGGCTGGGGGAGTCCAGAGTCCTTCCAGCTGTGAGGCTTGCAGATGCGCCTGTCAAGACGCTGGGGAGGGCAGCGTGTTTCGAGACCGTGGGGTTCATCAGCGCTCAGCACTGGCAGCGCAGCAGCCCGGCGTGGTGACACCAGCACCATGTGAGGAGTCAGGAGCACGGCCAGAGCCACTGCTCTTCTTCCCCTAATGTTCAGATCATTATCCGTTTCCATTTTCCATGGATTTTTCATGGATGAAAACTTCATGGTTGAATTTTTTCCTCTTAGATTTTCTCGTTTCTTTTGAATATGGAAGTTTCTTCCTCCTTTTTTGACTATAATGCTCACTTGCTCAGAAAAGCAAGAGGAATATTAGTTTGTCTCAGTCTTTGCCCTCTATCTTAAATTGTTGATTTAGTCTCCATTTTTTCAGATTTTACTGTTTTCTCTTTTCTGATTAGACGGCAGCGCTGTAGTAGTTTTTCGCTTCCCCTCTCTTTCCCTGAGGTGTGCTTTTCTATCCAAGATTTCTGTGTATTTTTTCCTGGTCTGGTTTCTTTGTCTACCTTGTTCGGGGCCTGGTAGGATTCTTCCTGTATTTTACATGGGTATTTTACTGTTTTCTAGATGGAAGTTTATTATTTTCAGTGAAATTAACTCCTCTCCCGTGGGGTTTTTAACCTCTTTGGGCTCAAGAACATATGCAAGGAAGCCACCTCCCCTTTATTTTGATTAAAAATGTTCCAGTCTTTTTCTTTATATATACTGCATTCTCCACTTAACATTCCCATAATTATATTTCCAGAATAAATGTTTTCCTGACATTTGATTAATTGCTTTAGGAAACTTTTCCTGAGTTTGTTGCCTTCAGCTTTTTTAGTCCCTGGTATTGTAATCCTGAATTTCTTTAATGGGATAATCTCTTAGTTGCTTTGTCATAGTCCACATCTCAAAGGTTTAAGACATTCTTCTCATGAATGTCACCATTGTGGAGTGGCTTGTAGTTTCTTGCATAAATACATACTCAGTACAAGGGAGCGAATAGACAGGGATGGGATACGGCAAAGAGATTGGGCAGCAGGTGCCAGAGCCCAGCCATGGTGCGGATATTCTGCATCAAGGAAGGGATCCAGTGAAAATCTCAACGTCTCTTTTCCTCCCTTGTCATCTCCACTCTTACCCTGCTTGCACACACTCGCACGGTCAGTCTCGCACTCCCACAGCACCAGTGTCTGGTCTTTTCCTGTATTCCCTGAATAAATGCACAAGCCTCATGCACTTGGCCAGCTCCATGTCTGGTCTTCTGTATTTCCTGACAGTATTGTCCCGGCTGTCCTAGCTGTCACTGGCCTGGTGGAAAGATCATGTTGGAGTTCCAGACCTGGGTTAGAATCTGGGTCAGTGGCTATCTGCAATCTTGGCCACACTGGTTACTTACGCCCTCTCTCAGTCTCCATCAGCTCCCTCATACATGTATGTGGAGGGTATATGCAGGATAATATACAGCTGACTGACAGGTGCTTTACTCACCCACATTATTTTGCCACACAGGCACCAGATCACTTGGGTTTGCATCTTGGCAGTATAGGTCTGTGATTTTAGCAAGTCAAAGAATTTGTGCCTTGGTTTCCTCATCTATAGTAGTGTCCAGGTCATAGGATTGTTACGAGGATTCACTGAGTCATAACACATTAAGCACTTACAGATATGCCTAGCCTATAGTTAGCTGTAGATCGACTCTTCTCATTATTAATAACATGTACTTTACAGGGTTGTCATGTTAAGAACATGATAAATTATATGTGAAATTCTCTAGTACCGTGTACATCATACAGATTCCTTTCTACAGATGTCTGCATTTTGAAAAAGTCACTGAGGTTTTTTGCAAGTTAGAGGACTTTTTTAAAACCCAGGTTACTGTTACAGGAAGTTTGCTAATCCATGGAAACACTGCTGTCCTCATTTGGAGCTGCTGTGTTGTTGTCATGGTGCCACAACTGTGTGGTTCTACTTCATTGTCCTAGATTCCCTGCCTAGTGCTTTGTGTTGGGGAAGGAGACTGTTCATTGTCCGGGTGTTCGGCTTGCTGTGATTCTGGTGGTGCTTTTCTTTCCTTGTCTTCTAATAGAACGAGATGGTGCGGGAGCTAGACGGCCACGTCCTGAAGTGTGTGAAAGACCAGAATGGTAATCACGTGGTTCAGAAATGCATCGAATGTGTGCAGCCCCAGTCTTTGCAGTTTATCATTGATGCATTTAAGGGGCAGGTAAGTGACTTAAGAAAGAAACAAAGGAAACAAGTGTTTGGGTGTTTCCAACGTGAGCAGAGAATAAGGTAGCATTAGGGGGGTGTCCCCACGTGGCCACACCACCAGAGATAGCCTCTCGTTTGTCCTGTTTACCTGTATGTCATAAGAGCCTCTATGCTCTTAGCACCAGCTTCCAGGTAGAGCTGATATTTTCTTACATCATTTTTCCAGAATTGCCCCTTAATTGGCTATTATCATTAATTTCTCTTCCCTAAAACATCGTCTTCACACCCTCTTAAGCTACGTGGAACAAAGAGTAAAACACACACCTCCTTCTTGGGTCTGTGAAATTGTTTTTTGTTTTTGTTTTTAAAAGGGAAAACATGGTAAATACCAAGTAGATTTTTCACGTGCAGTCACGTGTACCGCTAAGCTGAGACTGAAATGGGATTTTAGAGTTGTTTAGTCTTTGGGGTTTGCTCAGTTATGGCAGCGGTAAGGAGATTGAAGGGGTTAACTGGGGGGTTGTTTGGGTTTTCTGAGTTAATGAAAAAAGAGTAGATCTGTTTACTTTAAAAATAAGATCTTAACATTTATCAAAGACAACAAGGAAAGTAAAAGGACTAAGCTGCCAAAAGGGAGAGAATATTTTCAAGATGAAATTGCTGAAGAATTAATAACAAATATATAATCAACTCCTGTAATCAAAGAGTACCATACAAATTAGTGCAAAAATGACCACAAGCACTAACAGACAAAAAGAAATACAAATTGCCAGTATACATAAGACAGAATGGTTGCATTAGTAATCAGGAAGATGCAGAATAAGGGCACAGGTAATAGACCACTGTTCCCCCGCTGGTCGGCCGCTGTGTCGTGGCAAGACTGTGGGATCTGATCACTGTTAGTGGGAATAGACATTAGCACAGCCATTTGGAAAATCATTTTGCATCGTCTTTCAAAGTTCAGCACACGTACTTCCTGCGACCCGGCATTCCTAGCCTAGGTGGATACTAGGAGACATAACTTCGACATATTGAAAGCAGCCTTATTCTCCTAGGAAAGACTGAATGATCTAGATGTCTGTCAGCACAGGGTTAGACGAATATTAAAGTAACAAATCAGGTACTTGCCCAGCAGAAGCTCCACAGTAGAAGTAAATACTTGAAACATAATGTTGAGTGAAATAAGTTAATTTACTATAGACTGTGAGTTTTTAGCATTTTAAAAAAAAATTTTCTTTAAAGATTTTATTTATTTGATAGAGACAGTGAGGGAGGGAACACAAGCAGAGGGAGTAGGAAACGGGGAAGCAGGCTTCCCGCTGAGCAGGGATCCTGATGCTGGGCTCGATCCCAAGACCCTGGGATCATGACCTGAGCCGAAGGCAGACGCTTAGTGACTGAGCCACCCAGGCACCCCAGTTTTTAACATTTTTATAAAACAGAACAGGACCATACTTTATACTGTGGAAGTACACAGTTGGATACATACAGCTATGCATTAAAAACCACATGAAAAGCACTTAATGCGCTGACACTTGACCAGTATCTAGTAAGTGTGAGCTGTTGTTATTGTTCTTATTATTCCTGTGATTATTCTTTTTTTTTTAAGATTTATTTATTTATTTATTTGAGATAGCAAGTAAGCACATGGGGGGAGAGGCAGAGGGAGAGAATCATCAAGCAGATCCGTGAGATCATGACCTGAGCCGAAACCAAGAGTCAGACGCTCAACCAAATGAGCCATCCAGGTGCCCTCTGTGATTATTCTTAATGACAGACTTGAGTGCAGGTTTCTCCATGTCATTCTCACTAGGAAGGCCAGAATTGAGAGTGGGTGGTCCAGAGCTGAAGCCTGTGTTCTTATCTCCTCCAGACCCAAGAAAAGAGGAAGCTTTTCTTACTTATTGTTGGAAAACACCCTAATTAAATTTAGAAGATTGCAATGTGGTTAAGTGAAAGCATTTAGGATTTGATCCCAGCCCTTTCTTTTTCTCTTTGTAACCCTGTTCTTCAACACTGTGGACTCTTAACAAAGTGTGTTTTTTGTGACCTCGATTAATTTTCTGTCCGTTCTAGGCTCTTGGAAAAGTCCTTTTCAGCTCTGAATTTATGTACATCTCTAAATTCCTAGGATAGTTATGAAATGGGTTTACACACACACCTCATTATTTGTAGCGAGAACTCAAATGTGCTACATTTGTAATTTGGCCTTCTGAGTTAGACTGGAACATACTGTCCTGGCTTTGTCAGTTACTGTCTGTGCGGTGGCAGGCACACTGTGGAAACCTCTGGGAGCTGCAGAGCTCTCTTCCGGATGCTGGGAATACTCATCGCTCACTTTCTGTCTTTGGGAAGATTAATGGAGTAATGGATATGAACGACGCCGAGGCATCCAAAGTGGCAACTGTCATTCTTGGCTTTGTTGTTTGTGTTGTCTGTCCTAGGTATTTGCTTTGTCCACGCACCCTTACGGCTGCCGAGTGATTCAGAGGATCCTGGAGCACTGTCTCCCTGAGCAGACACTCCCTGTCTTAGAGGAGCTTCACCAGCACACAGAGCAGCTTGTGCAGGTAGTGGAGTTGCCAGTAGAGTAACTGCAAACACCTGTGGGCTCGTGCAGGCCCAGACCTTGTGTGTTTTCTCAGCACAGGTATCCGTTCCGGAAGAGTTAATGTTAATGTGTTTAAAATGCCCATTGGCTTTGGGGCAGGTTCTCATTTATACCGTCCTGGTTTGTGCTTTTTGAATATGGTTGATGAAGAGAGCCCTGGCCTTGGAGTGGAGGGCGCTGCCTGCCAGCCTTCTGTCATGGACAGGCAGGCCATTTAACCACTCTTGGTCTCAGCTTCATCATTTCCGCTGAACTAAGTGGATTAGGTGGCTTCTTTTTAGCTTTGGTACTTTCTTTTGCTTTTGCCATTAAACATTTCTCCGCCATTACAATAACCAAGAGAACACTTTCTAAGTGTAGTATTGTACTGAAGCAGCACTTTTGTTGGAGTTTGTTGTTTGTTTTGGTGGGAGGTGTGAGGTTATAAATGTATTATATCCTCATTGTGGAAAAATTTGGAAGTACAGAAAGTAAGAACAAAAGAAATCATCCGTAATCCTGCCATCCAGAAGCAAACACATTTGGGCTCTGCACTTGTTTTTAAAAGTATAAATTTGTACGTTTATTCTCTCCAATACTTTTAACCATAGATGAGTGAATATATCTATTGTATGCTTGTGATGCTGTTTAATTAGGTATTGTCTGTTTTGTTGGACATAAACATTGTTTCCCATTTTTCTTAGAGGTAAACTTCTGTTTGAGAGAAAAATAGCTCTTTATTCCAGCTATGCCTTCCTTTCTTTTTGTTTTTGTTTTTTTAAAGATTTTATTTATTTGAGAGAGCGCATGAGAGGGGTGAAGGTCAGAGGGAGAAGCAGACTCCCCATGGAGCTGGGCTGGGATCCCGATCTGGGATTCGACCCTGGGATTCCAGGATCATGACCTGAGTCGAAAGCAGTCATCCAATCAACTTAGCCACCCAGGCACCCTAGTTTTGTTTTGTTTTTAAACGAGAGGAGACCTACTCTTTTGGGCCTAGTAGCTAATGAAGGAAGAACTTAAATAGGACCTTTGGGCATAAATATATAGAGAAATAGTCCATCATCTGGTAAATGTTCCTCTTTTGTAATGATAAGGAAAAATTTGTCACTCCCTATTCATTTTTAAAGTTCTTAAGTTCATTATTATTCAGGTAAACCCATCGTGGTGCTGTAGGAAGGAAGGTAGGTGGTG
Organism: Lutra lutra; assembly: GCF_902655055.1. NCBI lineage: Eukaryota > Metazoa > Chordata > Mammalia > Carnivora > Mustelidae > Lutra > Lutra lutra. Next base: position 174,557,430 of record NC_062281.1, read on the forward strand.
ATTAGATGTAAGGATTTAGGTAATTCACAGAGCTCATTTTTACATCACTTTTTTTCTGTTGTTTCTCAAACAGGATCAATATGGAAATTATGTAATCCAGCATGTATTGGAGCATGGTCGTCCTGAGGATAAAAGTAAAATTGTAGCAGAAATCCGAGGCAATGTACTTGTATTGAGTCAGCACAAATTTGCAAGGTGTGTGCTTTGAATCACATGGACTCCCATTTTCCAGAGAAGACGATAAAATAGTAATTCAAGGCTAGAGAGAAGGAATGAATTTTCATTCTCTTCTTTTTTTACATGTTTCTTTTTCTCCAGGTATACACAGCTTAAAAAGTCCAATGGTCCTATTATAAAGTATAAAATAAAGCAGGTCCCTTAATGCCTCCTCACTCCACTGTGAAATCTGAGGATTATGTTTCTAAAGAACTTAAATCTTACACTGTGGTAAACTGGACATTTTATTAACTTATTTGTTCAGAATTGTGAAATGTTCTTTCCTCAGTTTCCTCTCTGGTGCCAAAATTAAGAGGCAGTATATACCGTATCTAGATATACAGTATTCTTTTTTTTTTTTTATAAACATATATTTTTATCCCCAGGGGTACAGGTCTGTGAATTGCCAGGTTTACATACTTCACAGCACTCACCATAGCACATACCCTCCCCAATGTCCATAACCCCACCCCCCCTCTCCCAACCCCCCTCCCCCCAGCAGCCCTCAGTTTGTTTTGTGAGATTAAGAGTCACTTATGGTTTGTCTCCCTCCCAATCCCATCTTGTTTCATTTACTCTTCTCCTACCCTCTTAACCCCCCCCCCCATATACAGTATTCTTATTAGAGTCTCTTTTCCAGTCTTCATACTGTGCCAGGTCAAGAATAAAATGGGCTAGTTATCCCCAGATTGTGAAAGATGTTTTAGGTGACTTATAATTAACAGTGGTTGGAGGAGAAATTGATGGCCCTTCCAAGGGATTAGCGGTATGGTCTAAGTGGAATGTGTGTATCCTACAGCACATAGTATAGTAATTTGTATTTTGGGAATATTTTTCTTTGGTTTTTAGGATACACTGCCAAGCAGGTATGACTCTACAGCCTTGATGTTTTTAAATTGCTTGTCTCTAAGTTTTGAAATTTTATAACACTGCAGCATGGAAAGAGAAGAGAAGTAAAAACACTCTTTGATCCAGTGTCTCAGTATCCTGACCATTTCAGGGTCTCTCTGATCTTGTATTGCCTTTTTTTTTTTTAAAAAACAAAAACAGAAACAAAAACAAACATTTGGCAGGACCAGGGAATTAGGGGCAGAATATCTTAGAATTCTTCCTTGGGTCACTATCTTCCATTCCCCTCCCCCCGTTTTTTTTTTCCATGTATTCAATATCTCACTCTTAGGTATAAGTATTAATTAATATTACAATAGACTTGTGTGTGGTCTGGTAATGACTGAGTAGCTGCTTTGGGCCTAATCCTCCCACAGATAACGACTATAAATTGTGGACAAAATGCCAAAAACCTTCCTGAAGGCATTAAGCCGTTTAAGAGAGTGGCCAAGAACAGGTAGATATCAGAAGGGTTTGGGGGAGGGGAGGGGAGGCTTATTGATACTTGGAAGGACATAATTGCACTGGGGAAATCTCCCTGTTCCTCCCCCCCTTCCCCTTTTGATTTTTTCTTTTTGTATTGCATTGTATTGAGATATAATTGACAGATAAGTTTGTCACTTATGTAATTGTGTAATTATGTTATTATTATGTAAGTTTGACGTGTATGATGTGTTGGTTTGATACATTCATATACTGCAGTATGATTACTGCAGTAGCATTAGCTAACACCTTTATCATGTCATATAATCATTATTTTTTTGTGTGCTGAGAACACCATTAAATCTAGTCTCTTAACAATGTTTTGTGATACAGTATTGTTGACTGTAATCAGGAAATTTCCTAGTTTTAATTGGCTTTTAGCCTGTAGGCAGTTCCCATTCTGCTCTGGGCTTCTAAAGTTGGATTAAAAAATCTCCAGTGAAGGCAGAGTTAGGGGCAGCCATGGTAATGAGAGTGACAGAGTGACAGGGCAGAAATTCCAGAAAGTAAGAGAACCAGGGAGGGGAAGGCCCACATTTAATTTCCCAAATATCTGCTTGACTCCTGACCCACATTTGCGTGGCACAAACTTGAGGCAGGCCAGTGAAGGCTTAAAGAACTGAACTGAGATCCCTCTTGTGTGGGAGAAGCTTGCCGTTCCAGTTCAGCCAAGTTACTGCACTAAATAAAGGAATGGGGAGAGTAATATCCTTGGGGGAATGTAACAGAACTCCGTTTCTCCTGCATATCATTCATTGTCTAGAAAGCAGAAAAATGTGATAAGACATATAGTCAAGAAAAAAAGAAGAAACAGAAAAAGAAAGAAAAAACTCCCACCTAGTTCCAGACCACCCCGATGTTGGAATTAGTAGAGAATGATTTTAAAGCACCTATTTTAATTATAGTGAAAGATGTAAAGGAAGATGGAATCGTAATGAATGCAAAGATGTTAGTAGAGAATTAGAAGCTTTGGTATAAAAAGAACAAAATGGAAATTCTGGAATAGAAAAATAAGTCCTCTGAGATAGAATTCACCGTGTGGCCTTAACAACAACAGATTAGAGATAACACAAGAAAGAGCTGATACACTTGAGATAAGTAGAAATAAAATAGATTAGTGACTTTTTTACAGTTTTGATGGTGACCCAAAATAAAAAGTAAAAGTTTCATTGACTTTGCATGCAAAGGCACATGCATACACGTATAACTGAAACTGTTGTCCATGATTAATTCTAATACCTACTGTTCTGTTTCTTTTTTTTTTTTTTTTTTTAAAGAAAAAGCTGGTCACAAATCACTAAGTTGATCTCACCACCCACAAATGGGCTGGGAACTGTAGTTTCAGAATGCCTAGAATAAACTTTAAAGACGCAACACTTGATCATGTATTAAGGTGGAAGTCTTTGGCCAAGTGGGATCCCATGGTGGTAGCTGGAGTTACCTGCTTGCTTTCTTGGAAGACAGGTCAGTGTTGAGGATTGAGTCCTGTACCCAGAAGAATGAGTGTCCTGTTCTAATCCCGACCAATTTGTAGGGGAAGCAGGCCTGGACTCGATGAAGGTATGGTCCAGCTAAGCAGTCCTGACAACTGCTGAATTCTTTGCCTGAGCATTTGGAGATCATGCCAGGCTTTGTGCTCTCTGAACAGATCAGTAGTATCTTAAGTCCCTTTTCTGCTGAGGGAGGAGCTGATGGCTATTAGGAGATAACTTCCAAAGTGCCACACTTTGAGCTCACACTAGAGCAGTACTGTAGTAGTGTAGTGCTGTAGAAGGAAGGTGGGCAAAGAAGTTTTTCTATGATGCTGTTTCAAAGGAGGGGAGGCTGTTGGCTTAAATAGACTTGATTGATCAGTTCACCAGACTTGACACTGTGTATTGCTCGCTTGCTCGCACTCTCTCTTTTTTTTTTTTTTTTTAAAGATTTTATGTATTTGACAAAGACAGCGAGAGAACACAAGCAGGGGGAGAAGCAGACTTCACCCTGAGCAGGGAGCCTGATGTAGGGCTCGATCCCAGGACCCTGGGATCATGACCTGAGCTGGAGGCAGAGGCTTAATGACTGAGCCACCCAGGTGCCCCAGACACTGTGTCTTAAGAAAGGTTGAAGAAGTGATCAATAGGATGGTAGTTCTTAACATTTTAGCTTGAGAATTTTTTTCTTTCTGATCTATTTATTTGAGAGACAAAGAGAAAGCTTGCACATATCGGGGATGGGGAGAAGCAGAGGGAGAGGGAGAATCCCAAGCTGACTCCACATGCCAAGGGCAGGGCCCAATCCCACAACCCTGAGATCACAACCTGATCTGAAACTGAGAGCTGGACGCTCAACCAACTGAGCCACCCAGGCGCCCGGAGAATTTTGTTTTCCAAATAAAATCTCACTGTGCACAATGAGCTAACACTGAGAGCTCTGTGGAACAGCATCCTCTTATGGTGTAAGAACTTGCAGATTAGGGACTTACTCCGGTGATAGTTACTGGACTATTCAGATATCCAGAGGGCTGGGCTCTGGAAGGAGTAGGACAGAGTTCCTGCCCTGAGGTACTCAAGAAGTAGGAATATGTGTCCTTTTTCAGTCCCTGAGGGCAAAATTAAGTCGAATGGGTGAAATTTTAGGGGAGAGAATGTTTTGCTTCAGTATGTAAAGAAGAATGTTTCATAGAGCCATTCGCCCATACAGTAGGTTGCCCTAGAAAGTAATTACTTCCAGATTATGAGATTACGCTAAATGGCCATATTTAAGGACTGTCACAGAGGAAAGAGCTTCCTGCATTAGCAAGTTCTTAATAAGTTCTTTTTCTCTGTGAGAGTTCTGTGACCCAGAGCAGCTCTTCCCCCAGTCGTGAACTCTCTGAAAGCCTTCAACGTCCAACTGCACACTGACCCACCAGATGTCCTCTCTGCCAGGTATTGACTCCAGTGATACAAATACAAATAATACGTATTGTTCTTTGACATCACACAACTTCCATGTACCCACAGAGCCACAGATGCATAGTAGTATTGGTTTTTAATCACTCCGAGATGGCAAATATCCATTAGCACAGGCGTGTGTAATTTAATCACTCCTTCTGGCCCCCCCCCCCCCCCCCCCCCCGCATTTAGTGTAGCCAATTCCTGTTTTCCTTTCCCAAGAGGACAGAACTGTGCCGGGTTCAGAGATGCTGGCAGACCTGTAGGGTGGCTCTTGTTCTTAGGCTCTGAAGACTCAGCAGGAGGCTGTTGAATGAGCGCTGTGGTTCCTGCTAACGCCTTCCTTGACTAAGTGTGCAGGGCCTCCTCTCCGGGTGTCCCGCTCTATGGTTGGCACTAGAGATAGCGACGTAAGGGAGGCTTGTTCCTGACTTCTGTACACTCAGAAAGTAGAAGATTTGTGGATTTAGGTTGTGTGTTGAAATTATAATCCTTAACAAGTGCAACTTACTAAGCATATGTGAGCCTCATATGTGAGTCGCTTCGCTTACCTGGGCTATTCCCTCAGCTGTGAGAAGGTTGGGCCTGCTAATCCCCTGAGACCTGGTCTCAGCCACCGTTCACACTGGCAGCCACAGATGACAGAGGGGGAGACTCATAGAACCAGATCTTCCAAAAATGTCAGGCTCTTTTGTGCTGACTGAGAGGACAGAGGCCAGACAAACATAGCCCAACAAGGTCTTTGTTCTAAGAGTTGTCCCTGGATTTGTCTCCTTACAGCAATGTTGTGGAGAAGTGTGTCACTCATGCCTCCCGTACGGAGCGTGCTGTGCTTATCGATGAGGTATGCACCATGAATGACGGTCCCCACAGTGCCTTATACACCATGATGAAGGACCAGTATGCCAACTACGTGGTCCAGAAGATGATCGATGTGGCCGAGCCAGCCCAGCGGAAGATTGTCATGCATAAGGTGAGCCAGGGTGGGCAGATCTCACTCAAAGTCTATAAGGCCTGAGGTTCTTGACATTTCTGAAATGCAAATGAAAGTAGACAGCTTGCTGCTTTTTGTGGAGTTTGTCACTGGACTAGGTCTCATGCTGTGCTCCTGTTTCCTTTTATCTAGAGTGGCCACTCTCTTCATCTTTCAGTAGCTCACTAGTGTGAAAGAGTCTGAAACTCCCATCCTTGTGAGGGATTTCCCTCTGTGGTCCTCAGGGCATGGTTTTCTGCTCCTGAAGACCAGCTTCTCAGTCCAACAAATCAGCCTGCTTGCCTTCCTTTTCTCTCATTCATTCCACCACCTTGCACTGAGAGAGGGTCTGTCCAGTGCCTGGCCTGGTTCCTGCTTTGTGCCAGGCACCAGCACAGACATGACGAAATTGGTCCCTGCCCACAGAGCACTGTGTGGGGAAGAGCCGTGGAAAGCACTAGTGAGGCCGTGAGAGCACGTGCTCGGGGCTTCTCGGGAGGCTCTGCGGGAGGGAAAGTCCAGGCTGAGGGGGAGTGAGGAGGAGAGACAGAGATCCGAGCTGTTAGGTGCTGTGTGTAGGGCTGACACCAACCGGACACCGAATGCACCTGAAGCCACCCATGGCTTCTGGAACAGTCGCAGGGCCGGTCCAGCCAGCCTCCCTCCCACGCAGCCCCCTGGGCTCTGGAAGCAAAACACACACACGGGCAGGCACGCTGCCGCTGGGTTTGTGCCAGGCAGCGCCTCGAGCCCCAGCTGCTCCCGACCTGAACCCTCAGCGTTTGGGCTCTTGACTCCCTCTGCCCTTCTCGGGGGAGGTGTTGGGCCCGGTCTGGCGATGATGAGCCACTTGCCCTCACTGAGAACAAAGTTCAGTAATGAGAATCTTTGTTATGGACTCAAGTTCTGAGCCAGACGAGGCCCCCACCGCCTCCAGTTCAAAACAGCACCGCAGTGGTGTTGGCAATGGCCCCTGAAGGCTGGGGGAGTCCAGAGTCCTTCCAGCTGTGAGGCTTGCAGATGCACGTGTCAAGACGCTGGGGAAGGCAGAGGCCATACTGGAGTCCTGTAGAAGTTTTAAGCTTGTTCTGCATTCAGTACTGCCTTTGACAAGTGCTCATGTGCAAACTCAAGAGTGAGCCCGCCTTTCAGCAGGGCTCCGGTGTCCCTGAGTATGATAGTACCCCACACAGAGAGCTGCAGTCGTGCTGGGGAGGTGTGGGACAGGGCCGTGCGGGCATGTGTCAGAGAAGGCTTCCACAGAGAGTGACATTTGAATAAAGCCCTGAACCCTTCCAGGCAAAGGGAACATGGAACATGAAGGCTTAGGAGCAGGAGACAAGACCATGTATCTGGAGAGGTCAGGCCAGGCCTGTTCCCTGGGCGGGGGTGGGCCTGCGAGGCCAGGTGACATTTGCGTTTCATGTGATTGTCCTGGCTGATGACTAACCTAGAGAAGGGCAGGCAGCAGGAGAGGAGGCAACGAGGAAGCCGGATGGGCGGCTTTAAAGCCAAGAGGTGGGCGGTCGCTCTGGGACTGAAGACAAGTGGACGGAACAGGGCTTAGCAGTTGGCTGATGGAGGGAGTTGAAAGAGGAAGAAGAGTCCCACAGGCCCAAAAACCTGAGTTTTCCAGCTTTCACTGCCTGGCAGTGTCCTTTCCAGCAGGAGGAGACAAGGGGGCAGGTTGATTTCTTTCCATCTCCCACCAGATAAGTAAAAAGCGGAGTTGAAGAGCGGTGCGCATGCGTGAGCACGAGGGTCATTAGCGTCTTGTCTGGGAAAGGAGAAGGATCAGAGTTCAGTGGCTGGGTCTAGCAGTCACCAGTCCCAGGGACAGAGAGGTGAAAGAGTTGAATGTAAATGTCATTAGTGTTTCTAAAAGGAGGGCCGCCCAAAAGCCAGGGGGTCCTGAACTTCATGTTCTGATGCCAGAGACACCGGCGATGTCCGGCGTCCTCACTACCCCCCAAATAGCAGCATAGCATTATCACACATTCTTTTTACAGAGCTGTGAGGCGAGTGCTGTGGGCCACACAGCTGGGAATTGGACCCAGGGCTGTTAACGGTTCCCCACGCGGGCTTGTAGGTGAGAACATGGTAGCTGCTGTGGGTCTGTGTCCTGTGGCGCAGCAGTGGTTTCTAGAGCTACTTGGGACTTCCTTGCTTTGAGGACCTGACCGACTAGACAGAAATCGTGGCCTGTGTGGAGCTCTCAGCGTGGCGAGCATCCATGTGCCCTGGTGTAGGTGGCCAGTGTGTTTGAGTGTGCAAGTGCGCGTTGGGTGGGGAGCAGGCTGGTACGCACTGTCCTCCGCTGTTGGTGGAACCGTGGGGCGGCGCGCTCCACGCCCCAGCCGGGCCCAGAGAAAGCTGCGTGAGCCTCCCAGCAGAGAAAGGGGGCTCCAGCGAGAAGCCCCTCTCGTGTCTAGGGTGCTCCATGGGGACCCACCCAAGGGCTGGAGAACAGAAGAATGTGAGCTGAACCTGGGTACCGGCTGCTATACAGTGATGTTGTGGGCGCCTGTGAGGACGCACGTGCTCCACGGACCGACGTGGAAGTGGTCTGTGGCCGGCCGCCTCCGGAGCCCTGGCGTCCGCGCACAGAGTAGGGAGGAGCCCTCACACACTCAGCTCGTTCCCTGTGGCTGTCGAGTGGCGGGGCTTTGACCGAACTGGTGGGGGGGGGGTGTCGCCTGGCGGGCTCACAGGCATGTGTGCATGCTTCAGTGCCTGGCAGCTCGCGGCCGGCTTGCGGGCCAGAGTAACACTGTGCTTTCTCCCCAGATCCGGCCCCACATCGCCACTCTGCGCAAGTACACCTACGGCAAGCACATCCTGGCCAAGCTGGAGAAGTACTACATGAAGAATGGCGTTGACTTGGGGCCCATCTGCGGCCCCCCTAATGGTATTATCTGAGGCAGTCGCCCTGTCCCTCATTCCCACTGACCTCACTGGCCCACTGGCGAATCCAACCAGCAACCAGAAGTGTTTGCGCAGAGAAGCTGAAATGGGTAAATGGTTGCTCCAGGATTACCCGCTCCTCCAAAAAATGGAATCAAATCCACAAGTGGAAAAGCCTTTGTAAATTTGTTTAATTTTATTACGCATAACATGTACTAATTATTTTTTTTAATTGACTAATTGCCCTGTTGTTTTACTGGTGTATAGGGTACTTGTACATAGGTGACCAATGTACATGGGAGGCCACACATTTTGTTCATGTTGTATCTATATTACGCGTGTGGAAACTTTCAGGGTGGTTGGTTTAACAAAAAAAGTTAAAAAAAAAAAAAGAAAAAAAGGTTTTTAACCCATTTTGCCTTGCCGGCAAGTTTTGCAAATAGCTCTTCCCCACCTCCTCATTTTAGTAAAAAACAAAAACCAACAAAAAAAACCTGAGAAATTTGAATTTTGTTAAATGACCCCAAACTGGCATTTAACACTGTTTATAAAGCATATATATATATACATATATATATATATATAATGAAAATTGTTTTAGAGTTGCTAAAGCTTCAGTTTATGACATTAAGTTTATGAAGCTTTGAAAAATCGCCTTTTTTGGAGACTATTATGCTGAAGGAGATGTGTAGTCTGTTCTGTGAGGAGGAGATGTGAGCTCCGAGGATGTCTTTCAAGGCCGGGCGGGTGTATTTGTTTACTGCCTACTGGATTTTTTTCTGTTAACATTGAAAGGCAAAATCTGATTATTTAGCATGAGAAAAAAAAATCCTACTCTGCTTTTGGTCTTGCTTCTATAAATATATAGTGTATACTTGGTGTAGACTTTGCATATATACAAATTTGTAGTATTTTCTTGTTTTGATGTCTAATCTGTATCTATAATGTACCCTAGTAGTCGAACATACTTTGGATTGTACAATTGTACATTTGTATACCTGTAATGTAAATGTGGAGAAGTTTGAATCAACATAAACACGTTTTTTGGTAAGAAAAGAGAATTAGCCAGCCCTGTGCATTCAGTGTATATTCACACCTTTTATGGTCGTAGCATATAGTGTTGTATATTGTAAATTGTAATTTCAACCAGAAGTAAATTTTTTTTCTTTTGAAGGAATAAATGTTCTTTATACAGCCTAGTTAAATGTTTAAAAAGGAAAAAAATAGCTTGGTTTTATTTGTCACCTAGTCCCACAGTAGCAAGATCCTTTCTAAATGTTATTCAAGATGATTCAGTTCACACTAGTGTTTTTTTTTAATCCTAAAAAAGTAATGTTTTGCTTATTTTGTGACAGTCATAAGAACGTGCAAAGTTCAGCCCTGCCCTAGCTTTCCTTACAATCAGAGCCCCTCTCACCTTGTAAAGTGTGAATTGCCCTTCCTTTTTGTACAGAAGATGAACTGTATTTTGCATTTTGTCTACTTGTAAGTGAATGTAACATACTGTCAATTTTCCTTGTTTGAATATAGAATTGTAACACTACACGGTGTACATTTCCAGAGCCTTGTGTATATTTCCAATGAACTTTTTTGCAAGCACACTTGTAACCATATGTGTATAATTAACAAACCTGTGTATGCTTATGCCTGGGCAACTATTTTTTGTAACTCTTGTGTAGATTGTCTCTAAACAATGTGTGATCTTTATTTTGAAAAATACAGAACTTTGGAATCTGAATTTGTGCTTCTATGTTAACTCCTCCTCTCCCCCTTAACATTAGTGTCCCAGGACAGCCCTTTCCTTCTTTGTGCCTTTCTCCTGCTTGTTTGGTTTCTGTTGGCGGGAGGGCGCGGTGGGATTGGAATATGGCTGGGGTGGTGGAACGATAGCTCTGGAATCCAGTCTGACCCAAAGATGTTGGCTTCAGCCTGCTTAGTGCTTTCAAAAGCAAGACTGTTAGTCCAGATTTCCAACTTCTATTGAAAAATCAGAGCGTCTGCCTCCCTGGGCCCAGGGTGTGCCCATCAGTTGTTGCGGGGAGCGTCCTCCAAAAGCCAGCGCCCTGTGCTTGGACCCAGTTGGAAGCTCTTCATTTGCTCTTTGCGGCCTTTGCTACCTTGTGAGCCTGGGGTCTGGGTTCGAATCCAGTCAATTACAGATGTTTCCCAGCTCCTGCGTGCGCTGGAGCATCTCGTCTTTGGAGGTGGGCGGCCACTAAGGCATCCCCGACTGCTGTCCGGTCTGTCTCAGTCTCCCCTCCCAAGGCCCCCTTCCCTTTCCTCAGTTTGGGCTGCTGCTGCCCTCATCCTGCCCCGCCATGTTCACACGTGGAGCCTGGCCCCGGCTGGCCCAGGAGCCTAGCTTGCTCATCTTGCTCATCTTGCCCCCCTCAGATTGGGGGCCTCTTCCGGTGTTTTAATATGGGAGGCTCTAGCTCATGGAGGCGGGCCTGCCACCTATGTCTGGGGACACTCACGCTTTCGCCACCTTTGCCCCATGGACACTGGTCGGTGTTGGCAGCTCCAGGATAGGTTCAGCCAGGGAGGCCAGGTGGGAGCCCGCATGACCTCATGTCTGCAATCAGAGCCCCAGGGCCAGTCACAGGAGCTTTGCCCTGTCCCCTCCCGCAGGTAAGGGACTGTCACTAGCGGGCCCTGGTCCTGGGAATGAAGGGAGGGAAAGGAAGTGGAGCTAAGGCAGGTTTCAAGTCCAGGACCTAACTGTGCCGCAGTAGCTGAAATCCAGCCCCTCCCGAGGTTCCTCTCTCTGGTAGTCCTCATGGGCCCACCAGAGACTGCACGCTAGAGGCCATCACCCTCTGTCACTGCCTTGCGACTCCCTAATGTCATGGCTCTGGAATCGGACCAGGTTCAAAGGCGGGTCCCTCCACTCATTGTGCCTGAGGGTGTTACTTCATCTGAAACGAAGTTCCTCCCTGGAAACTGAAGGCGTGAACACATACAGGGGCAGCCGTCTCATTTCTGGCCTTGGGAAGTCGTGGCTGTGGAGCGCTTCTGGGTGCGGGACCCTCGCCGGGGCAGTGCACAGAGCAGCCAGAGCTGGAGGCCGGGAGTACTCTCTCCTGGGTGCCCACCCACCCTCTTCGTGGCCTTAGGCCGGCAGCGTGACCCGTTGCAGACACCCCTTTCCCTCTTCCATGAGATCGGAGGCCCCGCCGGAGCTGCGTGAGCTGGCACTCTTGGTGGACGCGTGTCCAGGGCATGGACCCGGCATCTGCTCACGGGTCGGGTTTCTTCCTTCCCACCTCGGCTCTTCATGTTCACGCTCCGCGCTTCCTTCTCTCGCCCTTTCCCTCGTGGCATTTTATGAAATGTTTCGTTTTGGTATTTTTTTTTTTTTTTTAAAGATTTTATTTATTTGTCAGAGAGAGAGAGGGAGAGAGAGCAAGCACAGGCAGACAGAATGGCAGGCAGAGGCAGAGGGAGAAGCAGGCTCCCTGATGAGCAAGGAGCCCGATGTGGGACTCGATCCCAGGACGCTGGGATCATGACCTGAGCCGAAGGCAGCTGCTTAACCAACTGAGCCACCCAGGCGTCCCTCGTTTTGGTATTTCTTAATGGTAGCAAGCAAGGCAACGAGGTGGGTGATGTGATGACCCTCCCTTGTTCAAGCCTGTGTCTTGAAGGCCTGGGGACGTGTTTCAATCCGACAAACATGGGGCTCAGTCCCTCTGATCCCGTGTCATCTCTTGAGGCCAAGTTTCCTTCTGTGCAAAGCGAGGGAAGTCACAGAAGCTACGTATCAAAGTTGGCTGTGGGGAGTATGTGAGCTCATGTAGTTGAGCGTCGTGAATGGTGGTGACGGGCCATGTTCTACCTTTGGCTTCACTCATCCGGCATCTGCATGTGGGCTTTGGTGAAGCCGACAACCTTGGCCATCACGTACAATGTCACTTGATGTGAAGCAGCTGTCAGGTCCTCACCCCAGTCCGGGATCCGAGGCAAGTCTTTTGGGGTCCCGAGCCTAGTTTCCTCGGTGCATCATGAGGCAAACCCCTCCCTATGCAGGAGGGAGTTTCTGTTCTGTTCTCTTTTTTTTAGAATTTAAAAACTAATGCTTAAAGAGAAACTAACATTTACCAATTCTTCCAACCAGCAAATGTTTTGTAGATATATACTGCCTAAGTCAAAGACTCAGGGAAGGAAAATGTCATTTCTCCAGAACACAGTGACTAAAATATTTTTAATTTTTATTAATTAGTAATTATTTCTAAGGTGCACAAAGGTACAGAAAATAATATACCACATAATATGTACTCATCTCATAGTCTGTATCCACCCTGAACAAATGCTCGTATTTTCCACCTCCTTGTTGAGTAACTTCTGTTCTGCCTGCAAGGCCCAAACCACCTTTCCCACCCAAGTGGGCTTATCCAGGGCCCACATTACTTCCTTCCAGGGACATGGAAGGACTTCATGGAGTCCTCCCTGACTGACTCAGCTGTCTGTGCCCTTTACGTGCTCCTAAACTCCTGCAAAATGGACAGACTGCAGGCCGCTGGCAAATGCCACAGTTGGTATTCATCTGTAAAATGGGTGTAAGGGTACTTGTAAGAAGGTTGTGAGGACTAAATGCATTAAAACGTGTAAAGCATCTACAGCTAGTACTGTGTAAGTACTAGCTATAAAAATTAGTAGTATCGGGGCGCCTGGGTGGCTCAGTGGGTTAAGCTGCTGCCTTCGGCTCAGGTCATGATCCCAGGTCCTGGGTTCAAGCCCCACATCGGGCTTTCTGCTCGGCAGGGAGCCTGCTTCCTCCACTCTCTCTCCGCCTGCCTCTCTGCCTACTTGTGATTTCTCTCTGTCAAATAAATAAAATCTTAAAAAAAATTAGTAGTATCATTTTAGTGTCATATTCTTAAAAAATTTTTTTATTATTAACATGTATTATTTGTTTCAGGGGTACAGATCTGTGATTCATCAGTCTTACACAATTCACAGCACTCACCATAGCTCATACCCATCCCCAATGTCCATCACTCAGCCACCCCATCCTTCCTACCCCCTCCCCTCCAGCAACCCTCAGTTTGTTTCCTGAGATTAAGAGTCACTTATGGTTTATCTCCCTTCCTGGTTTCACCTTGTTTCATTTTTTCCTCCCTTCCCCTATAATCCTCTGCCTTGATTCTCAGATTCCACATATCCGTGAGATCATATAATTGTCTTTCTCCGATTGACTTATTTCACTCAGCATAATACCCTCTAGTTCCATCCATGTTGTTGCAAATGGCAAGACTTCATCTTTTTGATGGCTAATAATATTCCATTGTATGTAAACACCACATCTTCTTTATCCTTTCATCTGTCGGTGGAGATCGGGTTCTTTTCATAGTTTGGCTATTGTGGACTTTGCTGCTATAAACATTTGGGAGCAGGTGCCCCTTCGGATCACTACATTTGTATCTTTAGGGTAAATACCCAGTAGTCTGATTGCTGGGTCGTAGGGTAGCTCTATTTTCAACTTTTTGAGGAATCTCCATACTGTTTTCCAGAGCGGCTGCACCAGCTTGCATTCCCACCAACAGTATAGGAGGGTTCCCCTTTCTCTGCATCCTCTCCAGCATCTGTTATTTCCTGGCTGGTTGATTTTAGCCATTCTGACTGGTGTGAGGTGGTATCTCATTGTGGTTTTGGTTTGTATTTCCCTGATGCCGAGTGATATGGAGCACTTTTTCAAGTGTCTCTTGGCCACTGGATGTCTTCTTTTCCGAAATATCTGTCCATGTCTTCTGCCCATTTCTTAATTGGATTATTTGTTCTTTGGGTGTTGAGTTGGATAAGTTCTTTATAGATTTTGGATACTAGCCCTTTATCTGATATGTTGTTTGCAAAGATCTCCCATTCTGTTGGTTGTCTTTTGGTTTTGTTGACTGTTTCCTTTGCTGTGCAAAAGCTTTTCTTTTTTTTTTTTTTAGTTCATATTTTTGAGAACTAGAATTTCTTTCTTTTTTTTTTTTTTAAATTAAGGGTTTTATTTATTTCTTTGACAGAGACACGGGGAAAGAGGGAACACAAGCACGGGGAGTGAGAGAGAGAGAAGCAAACTCCCTGCTGAGCAGGGAGCCTGACGGAGGGTTCAATACCAGAACCCTGGGATCACGAGCTGAGCCAAAGGCAGATGCTTAACGACTGAGCCACCCAGGTGCCCCTGTGCAAAAGCTTTTTATCTTGATGAAGTCCCAATAGTTCATTTTCGCCCTTGCTTCTCTTGCCTTTGGTGATGTGTCTAGGAAGAAGTTGTTGTGGCTGAGGTCAAAGAGGTTGCTGCCTGTGTTCTCCTCAAGGATTTTGATGGATTCCTATCTCACATTTAGGTCTTTCATCCATTTTGAGTCCTTTTTTTGTGCACGGTGTAAGGAAGTGGTCCAGTTCCATGCTTCTGTGTGTGGCTGTCCAATTTTCCCAACACTATTTGTTGAAGAGACTGTCTTTTTTCCACTGGACATTCTTCCCTGCGTTGTCGAATATTAGCTGGCCATAGAGTTGAGGTTCCATTTCTGGGCTCTCTATTCTGTTCCATTGATCTACGTGTCTGTTTTTGTGCTAGTACCATGCTGTCTTGATGATGACAGCTTTGTAATAGAGCCTGAAGTCTGTACTAGCGATGCCATCAGCTTTGGTTTTCTTCTTCAACATTCCTCTGGCTATTCAGGGTCTTTCTGGTTCCGTACAAATTTTAGGATTATTTGTTCCATTTTCTGTTTGACAGGGATTGCAGTGAGTGGGTAGATTGCTCTAGGTAGCATAGACATTTTAACAATATTCGTTCCTCCAATCCATGAGCGTGGAATGTTTTCGATATCTTTGTGTCTGCCTCCATCTCTTTCATGAGAGTTCTGTAGTTTTCTCAGTACAGCAGGATCCAGCTTCTATCCTGGGTGCCTGTTCATCTCCGCATTTGGCTGCCCACCAGTTCTGCTCCAGAATGTGGTCTCCCGGGCTGCCACCAGCTAGATGGCTGCGTTCTCGGGTTTCTCTTCCAGAGTCCCTTCAACACGTTTATATAATGGCCTTCTACTGGTCACAGTGCTTTACAGTTGACAGAATGCATCCGTATTGGTAATTCCTTGATGCTCATGAAAGCCTTGGGGGTAAGGGTGAGTGGACGGTATCAGCCCATTACACAGATGAAGAGTTTGAGATCCCCCCATAAAAACGAATGAATCAATAACCAGGTAAGGATTTGGTCTGAAGTTTCCCGACCCCAAGTCCAGGCCTCTATCCATGCCGTCTTGCTCTTACCACCTTCCGTTAGCCCCAGGAATAGCTGTCTTCTGTCTTTCCCTGGCTCTGAGTCGGTTTCAGAAGCTTGAGGCGCTGGCGAGGGGCCTTTGGGGCAGGAAGAAGGGGACTTCATGTAGTTCCCAGCTTTAGCCACACGAGGGTGCTGCTGCCTAAAGAAAGTATTATAGAGGCCAGAGGGTTCCAGGCTCCAAGGTCAGGGCTTGGGGGCGGGGCGGGAGCTGCGCGGGGTGGGGTGGGGGTGTCCCTGGCTTGAGGGGCTCAGGAATGGAGTCCCACCCAGACTGGCATCTGCCCTAATATCAAGCTTCCCCTCTTTTCCCCCTCTGTGCCCAGCTTCTCCTGGGTACAGGGCTAGTCCCTCACTCTGGTTTGGGGTGGCTCCAGGTATGGTCATGTGAATTCGGCTCAAAGGCCCCAGTGTTGCCTTTGACTCACTGGGTCTCCTCTCTGTCACATCACTGACCTCTCTGAGCCAACTGTCACTGGCCTGGTCACCCAGCACTGCCTCCTTCACGGGGATGGCATGAGGTCAGGTGGGTGGGGCTGACAGGGGCAGCCCCATGTCTCTGTTAATATGACCAGAGGCCCTGGCGCCACTTTATAGGGCCACATCCCTGGTTTCTGCTCCAAACTTTCAACAACTAAATCCTCCAAGCCTTTTTTTTTTTCCCCCCTTCTAAGCCTTTTTATGACCCCAGCTCCACAGGTCCTGTGCGACCTCTGTGGGTCTTGTTCCTCCCTTTGGACACTTGGCACAGGGCTAGGCCCATAGTAAGCCATAAATAGGAGTTGTTGTCAATTATCATCGGGCCCAATTTTCCCTGCCATGTTGGGGCCCTTGGAATCTTCACCAGAGTCACTGTTCAATTTAGTTTTCCAACTGGGACGCTTTCAAGCACGAAGCCAGAAGCACTGAGTTATCCCTGCTCCACAGCCCACATGCGACGGGGCCCTGCTCCTGGGGTCATCCCAGGTGAATAGGGCCACAGGGACACGAGGGGACATTGTGGAGAGGTGGGGTGTGACTCCCAGGCCAGGTCACACAGCCAGCGTGCTCTCTCCCGGATTGCTTGCTCCCTGTCTGGGACACTCTGTGGGGAGGGGCTGGGTACTCACACCTGCCACCTTGCAGGCAGAGCCTCCTGCCCCATGCAGCCTTCCAGGACTGCAGACTCGTGAGAGAGCCCAGGGCAGCTGCTCTGGAAGCCTGATACACGGAGAGACCGGAGAGACTGGGGGAGCCGATCAGTGCTGGCTGCTCTCTGAAGCGGCTGTGTTCGTGATAATTTGTCACAGGGCAGTAGGTAGCAGTCCCCCCCACCCCCCCACCCCTGAGGCTGGTGTAGCTCAGGAGGGTCCCTGGCAAATCAGAGCACCTGCCTGTTTCTCATTTCTCCCCGGAGCCACAGGCTGCTGCTATCTGTGCTGGCCCCTGCGAGCCAGCTCCCGCCCCTGCTCCCTCCCCAGAACTCCAGGAAACTTCCATGGAGCTTCACAGAGGCCAGGTGGACAGGGGTCTCTGGGGTGGGGCTGGGCCAGGGATTCTCAGGAGGCCACAGCTGTGTTGTTCCAGAGGCTGCTCGGCCTCGGTCCTCAGTCCCAGCAGAGGGTCCCCGGTCCCTGCTTGCCTCCCTCAAATCCTGGAGCGGGACAGTCACTCACTCTAACTTCCATGGTAGGAACATGGTCCCCGATTTCACGGGGCGGGAGGTGGCAGATCTGGGATTTGACCCCACAGTCCCTCCCAGCACCCCTCAGAGCCCGGCTGCTGAGTCCCCCCCTGCTTCTGCCCTCTGCCAGGCCCGTCCCAGGGCCCCCAGCAGGTGCTGGGAATGAAGTTGCCCCTCGCCCCCTGCCAGGACCTGATCCCTGTATGGGTGAGGAGCCTGAGGCCCAGGGCCAGCCCCTACCCCCCCACCAGCCCCGCAGGCGGTGAGGGACCGAGCAGAGACCTGTTCCACATGAATGCGGTTGCTCATGCATTGCCCACACCCACGCTGGGAGGCCAGCTCCCTCAGCTCCCAGTCTGTGCCCACCTGGCCCGGAGCAGGGGCTCCAGAACTGAAGGCTGAGGTTTGGAAGGGATCTCTACGGCCCTCAAAGCACCAAGAAACACAAGACAGCCTGACTACCTCAATGAGCGCAGTGTTTGCTCAGATCCCAGGGCCTCAGGCGGGGTGGCGGGGAGAGGGTCTCCTTGCCCCACTCAGTCCTCTTTCTCATGCCCCGCTCCTGCTCCAGGTCACTCTCCTGCACCCCCTTTCCTTGGCTGTCACCCAGCTGGGCAGCTCCAGCCCCAGGATGAGGTGAGAAAGGAAAAATATTTTTAGAGAGGCTTTTTTTTTCTTCCAGGAAAATGACTCCAAATGTGCAATTTATTCCCAGGAACGGGGGTGGGCAAGTGGGATGGCTTCTGGTATGGCAGTGCCCACCTCCCTTCCCACCCCTTCTGCTCTCTCCCTTCCCTTCCTCCACATCCCCGCAGCCCCCCTCATCCCCCCCCTTCCCCTTGCTGGGAAAGCCCACCTCTAGGCCTGTCCCAGCCCCCCCCACATCCATTTCCTAGCCCCGTTACCTTCGCCTGGTAGGACTGGGGTGCCCCATGGAAGGAAGGGCTTGAATGAGGGCCTTGGTTGTGGTATAGGTTTTATGTCATGAGTTTTTCAAATAGGAGGAAAGAGTGGGTGAGAGAAAGCCCCCAGGGCAGGGAAGGAAGCAGACTGGGGTTCTGCCTTAGACTGACTCTGTGACCCCAGGCCAGTCACTTCCTCTTTACGGGCCTCAGTTTTCTCACTCATAACATGGGCAGATGAAGGGGGTGCAGTAGGGGGAGCAACACGAGCCCCCCCACCCCCCATGCTCTGTTCTTTCTAGGTTACAGTGAACAAGCCCCTAGAATGTTCCTGGCCTCATCCACACACAGCTGCAGCTGGAGCTCAAGGCCTCAGAGGCCATCCTCCTGGGCCGGGCTCAGTCTCAGTGTGACCTGTCTGCCATGGATCAGGGGAGATGCTGCCACCCCCAGCACTGTGAAGCCTTCCTAGATTGCTCCTGTGGCCACCAACCCCTCAGAGTGGTGTTAACACTTCCTTGCTTAGTGCCCTGCTCACTCACAAAAACGTAGAGGCAAAGTTGTTGTAAACTTAAGGAAACTGAAGCTTCAGGGCCCTTTGCCTGCATGGCCCCCTTCCAAAGCCTTGTTCCTAATTTTGTATTCGTGGTCCCCTCAAATTGTGTAAGCTTCGGACCCACAGAGCTGGGAGCCACCCCCGTCTTTGTCCCTGCTCTCCCCCCCTCACCAGGTGGCCTGGCGCCTGGGGCAGACCTGGCCAGACAGGAGTTTGTGCTCAGGGTGTCTGGGCCTCCCCTGGCCTCCCCTGCAAGACCAGTCCAGTCCCTCAGCTGGCCTGTCACCAGCTTCTTAGAGCCCGTCTCCCCGAGTGTAAAATGGGGCCAGCAGGAACAGCAAATATATGTGTCATGCTCCCCGGGGGCCAGGCTTTGTTGGAAGGGCTCCCAAGCATTGGCTCTTTGGTCCTCGTGGTGACCGCCCCGACAGGCAGCTGTCTGCATGTCACAGGACCATGGGGACAAGTCCGTGAGACCGTTGCCATCAGGTGCTCAGAACAGTGCCTGGCGAGCAGTCAGCCCTCCGTGGATCCTGGTTCTCATCTTAAAGGGCAGTGCTGGGTGACAAAGAGCCAGCCTGTGGAGCCAAATGTCTGGGGGGCTGGCAGCGTCAGCCAACAATTACTGAGCACCTACTGTATGCCAGGCCTGGAGCTGGAACTGGCAACAGGGTTACTCGGGCACAGAGCTCAAAGCTGTTGGCTGAGGCTCCCATGTCCCCTTTGCTGTCTTGTTGGAGCCCAGGGTCCAGGTCGAGAGCAGAGAACAGCCCGACCAGAAGTGGGGGGGCAGCGTGGCGATAGGTGCACCTGCCAGGGGTTATCTGGGGCAGGGCTCATCCCAGTCTGCCTGCGGGTTGTGCTCATGTGACAGTAGGCTCGGGTCAGGGTCTCAGCTCTCATTTACCAGCTGTGTGACTTTGGGCTTGTCTCCTAGCTTCTCTCTGCACACTTCTCAGCAGTGCCGGGTGCACGCTGAGCTCCGCTGGAGCTCTGCGCTTGTGATCCACTGGGAATTCCAAGGTGTTCCTGCTTTCGGGGGAGCCAGTAAAGTCAGGTGGGGAGTGCAAAGATGGGGCTTGAATGGCCTTGCCCAAGGCAGTCAGCGAGGCTCCCCAGAGGGGCCCAGGAGCAGGGGGGGACCTGATGCCTGGGTGGGTCACCGTGGCGGGGGAAGGGAGACCCCGAGGGGCTGGGGCGGAGCTAGAACGCACAGGTAGGCACGGGAGGGATGACTGGATGGAACCCTGGGTGTGGGAGGGCCCATGAAGGTGTGCATCTGTGAATCCCGAGAAGAGCACTGGCAGGGGCGGGGTGGGGGAGGGGGAGAAGGAGCAGGATGAGACACTCAGGGGTCCAGACCTGTGCTCACTCCTGCGGGTGACCAGTGTCTTTGAGGACCGGCAGGTGGCGCTCCCCACCTGCCCAGCTGAGAGATCCTCCAACTCCCCACCTTCTTAGGAGGTCAGGGAGGAGGGCCTGCTGCTTCTAGAAGTCTCAGAACCTGCAGGAACCTCTGAAGATGAGCCACGCTCACTGCCCACTTGTGCATGGTGTCCTGATGGCCTCCCTGATAGCTCGTTCTCAGAGCCTTGCATACCTCCCAAGACAGAGTCTCCACTACCGCTCCTAGTAGCTATCTGTGGCCAGCTCCAGCTGTTCGGGGCTCCCCACACCCCCTTACACCAAACCGGCTTCTCATACCCTCGCCCTAGCCTTGCTGATCCTAACTCTGCCCTTTGGAAGCCCTCAGAACCGGTCTGGTCCCTGGCCGGTGGCAGCCCTTCTGGAAGGTGACTGCTGCTCTAACAGGTGCCTTATTTTATAGACATCACTGCAGACTCCTTGACGGAATCCAGAGTACAAGGGCGGGGGAGGGGTCGTGTAGTCACGACCTGGCGCCTGGCACCGCGCCTGACACACAGAGGCACTCAGCTGATATCAGGAGAATGAATGCGTGAGTGCATGGACCCTGCGTGGTCACTATCTCCATCTTCCAGCTGGGAAGTTGAGGCTTGGGAAGGTGAAGCCTCCAGTGCCACACATGTCAGTAACTGGCAGAACAGGGATCTGCCTGACCCAGAGCCGGTGTGCTTCACCTCCAACCTGTACTGTCTCAGCTGGAACCCCTCCTCCTCTCCCGGGCCCCTTCGGCCCTCTTGGACCCATCTCCCCAAGGCACCCGTGGGCCAGAATTCCAAGACTTCGGGAATATGATTCCTAGAGACTGGGACAAGAATTCCTAGGGATTTTTGCATCTCAGAGTTGGAAAGTTTCCCTCCCTTCCACTCCAGGATCTGTGCCACGGGGCAGCTAGCTGGGTCTTCTGTACCTTTTAGGAACTAGGTTCAATTCAGCCTTATGCCGAGCTGACATTTGTCCTTGGGACCTCTTCATCAGGGCCCTGAAGGACAAGTGCCAGTCCCCCCGAAACCCCAAATCTGGTTGGCACCCCAGGATCTTTTTCCCTGGGCCCAAACCCAGCCCTTCCCCTGTTGGCTCCATTTGTCCTGGTTTCGGTTCCCTTTTTCCTTGGGGGAACTGTCCCACTTTCAGCTCAATTTGGTTCCTATTTCCTGATAACAGGCCCGGAACAGGGTGCCAGACATAGGAGCAGACTTCCAGCCTGCCATCATTAGCAAAAGACCTCCCTTCCCTGGGCCTCAATTTCCCACCTAGGTACTGACAGCACCTTCTTCATGGGGGCTGTTGAGAGTGAAATGAGACAACTTAGGTATCGAGTGGGGCCATGCCTGCCTGGTGTTGGGGCTTAAGAAATATTCACTTTGCTCCCCCATCCTCCACCCAACATCTGGGGCCAGGTGAGCTCAGGTGAATGGGAAACACATTCATTGACATAACAGATTGATTTTGAGCTCCCACTATGTGCCAGGGCTCCAGGGATGGGCCAGGTGACCCAGACCCCCCCCCCCCCCCCCCCGGCTCCTGGAGGTCCTGTGCTTTGGGATGGGGACTTGAATAAAAAGTAAAGTGCACAGAATGTTTGGGGGGCAGTAGAGATAGACCAGGCAAGACACCTGCACACCCCTTCTCACACCACCCCACTGGAGGTGTCAGCGAGCTGGCCCCCCACAGCGGGTGGGGGTGCGCCGGAGGCAGGGCCGCCCCACTTTCCCCCTGCTGATCCGGTAACAGGGGAAGAAGCCTACAACCCTCAGGTGTGCAGGGGACATGGAGGCCTGGAGAGGTCCAGGCGTGGTCGGAGGTGTCCTGAAGGTACTCAAGCCCCTGGACCTGGGTGACCTCTGGCCCACTGTGTCCACTGGCCTGGGACCCGGAAAAGCCACAGGAACGGTACCCTTACGGAGAAGCTAGTAGTGATCACACAAATGCCACCCATCTACTCAGGCCCTCAGTGAGCCAGGCCCGTCCTCCTGCATTCCCACGCGGGATCCTTTCTTTCCTGCGCTCCTGCCAGTCTTCGGAGGAGCGCAGCGTTCTACGGGATCCCCATCCTTGTGGTCGAGGCTCAGCGAGGCAGCCCACGAGTCCCAGGTCGCACAGCAGCCACTGTGGCGGGGGTTGCAAAGGCCAGGGCGCGAGGTGGCGGAGGTCGGAGTGCGGGGGAGCGGGGGGGAAAGGGGCTGGGGCCGGGAGGGTGGCGCGGAGCTCGGGGGGGAGGAGACTAGGGGGTAGGCGAAGGCGGGGGCGCGGGGTGGCAGGGAGGGAAGGGATTGGGAAGGGGAGGGGGGCGCAGGGCCCGAGAGGGGGTAGACTAGGGGGCCGGTGGGGGGGCGGGGCGGCAGGGGACGCGCTCCGGCCCGCCCCGCCCCCCGCCCCTCCTCCCGCTCCGCCCGCGCTGGGGGCGGCCCGGCGGCGGCAGTGGCGGCGGCGGCGGCGGCGGCGGCGGCGGCGCACGCTTCCTGCGGGCGCGGCTGCTGTGGGCGCGGAGCTGCGAGGCGGAGCCGGGCCGCCGAGCCGGGAGCCCCGAGCCGGGAGCGCGTCGGTCCAGCCTCCGGGCCGCGCCGCCGCCGAGCAGCCGCCCCGCGCGCCGCGCCTCGGGAACAAAGGCGCCCGCCGCCGCCGCCGCCGCCATGAAGCCGGGGCCACCGCACCGCGCCGGGGCCGCCCACGGGGCAGGCGCCGGGAACGGGGCCGCGGCCGGGCCCGGGGCCCGCGGGCTGCTCCTGCCGCCGCTGCTGTTGCTGCTGCTGGCCGGGCGCGCCGCGGGGGTGAGTGACGCGCGCCGGTTCCCGCGGGCCCCCCTCCCCCCGACCCCCTCCGCCCAGCCCGCCCCCGCACCCCCCTTCCCCGACCTCCGCGCCCCCCCAGCCCCCGCGCCCCTCCCCCTGCGGGCGCCCCCCAGCCCCTCGTTCCTCGTCCCCAGGGCTGACCCCTGGGGGAGGCCGCCCCCGCCGTTCCCGCTGCCGGCCGCCTCCGGGGCTCGCTTCTCCGGGCTCTGGGGACCCCTCCCTCGGCGGGCGGCCCGGCGGGAACCGGAGCACGGGGCGCGGAGTACCGCGCCCCTTTCCAGCGGGGTCCTCGGCCCCGGGTCGAGAGGCGCCGGGCGGGCCTGACGGCGGGGCGGGGGGTCGTCGGGCGCGGGGCCCGGGCTGGGTGTGTCGTGGGTCTGGAGCGAACGTGGCTTTGGCTTCGCGGGTGTGCCCAGAGCGCGGCCACTTTTAGAGAATTGGGGTGGGTTCCCTGCCGGGGCGGGGAGGTGTGCGTTTGGTTCCTCCGAGGGTCGCTTTGGGAAGGACAGTGGGGGCCCGGAGAGGGGGAGGGGTGGAGGGTGATTTGCGTGAAGGTGACCTGAGGGGGTGAGAGTGACCCCGTGTGTCTGATCCCCTCAACGCGCGGGGCGTTGGGACCTGTGAGCTGTGTAGGGGTGAAGAATGAGGGATGAGCAACAGCCCAGCACATGGCTGCCTGCCGCCTTGCCTTACCTGGATGTGGACCCTGTGGGAGTGACCCATTGTGTGTGCCAGTGGCAGGGTAGGCAGCTATGGGCTGGGGCTGTGGGTGCCCGTTGGGGGGGGGGTGAGTGTGTCTGTGGGAGAGACCTCCGCGGTGGGTGTGTGCTTGGACCCATGGGAATGTGTGTGTGCATGTGTGCATTTGTGCAAGTGCTCGTGGCTGCATGGGTGACCCTGTGCATGGGGCTCATACCGTCGAGGGGGGCAGAGTGTGTGCAGGGCGAGGGGAGTATGTGTGTACGCGGTGACCCCTTCAGTGTCCCTTTGAATGACCACGCAGCTGTGGGGTTGAGCTCA
This sequence comes from Lutra lutra, assembly GCF_902655055.1. NCBI lineage: Eukaryota > Metazoa > Chordata > Mammalia > Carnivora > Mustelidae > Lutra > Lutra lutra. The sequence continues at coordinate 174,581,437 of NC_062281.1, forward strand.
GTCCCTGTTCCGTTAGGGGGAGCAGGAGGAGGTTTAGAGAAGGGCCAGCTCCCCACCTTGAGGGACCTAGGTCCCAAGTGAGTTCCCCCACAGATGCCAAGTCTGGAGCCCGGGCTGGGGATGAGGTGGGGGTTTCTAGGCCCAGTCTCTGTGGCTCGTTCTAGGAGCTGCACCTGTCCCTCATTCCGCAGGCTGAAAAGGACCCTGGTCTCTCAGGCAGCCCCCAGGAGCCGACCCTGTCCCTGCATGTTTCCGTGGGCCTTGGTGGGCTGGCCTGTAAAATGAGAGGAGGACAGGCATGGACCGAGAATTTGCTTCTTGGACAGACAAGCTCCTCAACAGCCTTCCCCACCTGGGAGCTGAATGAAGGGTGGAGGGAGCATTGAATGCCAAGTTAAGTACAGTGCCTGGTGGGCTGGTAGTCTCATCCCCAGTCCTCCCCCAAAGGGTTTGAGAAGAGGTCCCTGGGTGGGACTGGGACCCAGCCCATCCTAGCGCCTGGGTCACTTTCTCAGCCATGCTTTTGAAAGACCAGTTTTGAAATCAAAATCTTGGAAATAACCCAGCCTTGGGTTCAAATCCTGGCACCCCCACTGACTCATGCTGTGACCTCGGACACACTGTAGCATCTCTCTGGGCCTCTACTTTCTCTTCTGTAAGATGGGGCTGGTAACACCGTCCTCGGAAGTGAGCTGAGATGATACGTGTGTTCATTCACTGAAGTAAATGTTTGATGTGTAGATGAATGAAAAGGGGGCGTAGGACAAAAGGCTTGATATTTGGAGACCCGGCAGGAATCTTGAGCTGTATGACCCTGGGCCAGTCCCATCCTTTGCTGAACCACTGTTCCTCACTCCTACAACAAGGCTAATATAATTCGTGCCCCACAGGGTGGTGGAAGGAAGGAAGGGAGTGCCTGGCTGGTGGAAGACTGTTCTGGAGGGGCTCAGTGAGACAGGGTATCCCTGAACCCGAGGGCGAAGTAGAGTGGGTGTGGTGCAGACCCACAGCTGAGGAGCAGATAAAGCAACACCCCCTCACTGGGTCTGGGCCTGGAGGCCAAGGTGGTGGGCATGACTGGGAGGGACTCCAGATGAGGTGGGAGGGGGAGCCCCTCTCCTCACCTTACGTCTTCCCCAGGGTTGGGCTGCCCAGGAGGAGTGTCACCTCCCTTGACCCAGGAGCCAGCAGGGTAAAGGGTGGGGCCCAGGTGCCAGGCGTGCCGCCCTGAAGGAAGAAGGAGATGCCTGTAGCAGGAGGGACCGAGGTTAGACCAGAAGGGCCCCACCCAGGATGGCTCCTGGCCTCCATGGTGGGGTCCTCTAAGGACATCATCGATGGGTGCTGACTGGCTCTGGGCAGGGGAGGGACAAGATGACCCCTGCTCTGCCCACCAGCTTTAAAGGGAGCATGTGTGTGTGTGTGTGTCTTGGCATCTGCTCTGGGGAGTCGTCTCTCCTGAGAGACCAGGTGACCAGGACTCTTGAGGGATAGCTGCCTTCAGAGCCACTTCTGTCACCACCCAGACAGGCTTGGAGTGTGGGGATTCTAGAAGTTCTAGCTTGGAGACATGTTCATGTAGAAGCTTGGAAAGGATTTTAGGCTTCATCTAGTCGTGTTTCAATATCCCCAGTGATGGGAATTCACTGCTCTGTGGTCGTGTGACCTTGTGAAAGTTAGTTAACCTCTCTGTGCCTTGCTTCCATCTCTGCAAGACCGAGGGAGTAACGACAAGGAAAGAGGTTTATGCAGCCCCGTGGTTGGCTGAGTCCACACTCAGCCAATGCTGGTCTTGTTCTAAGGCTGCCATTGCCCAGGCCGGCAGTGTGATGGCGGGGGGGGCGGGGGGCGGGGGCGTGGGGACGCAGTGATGGTGGGGAAGGGGAAATTAAGCAAGGGATTCTGTGGAAGCCCCACCCCCTGTTCCTGCCCCCCTTCCCACCCCAACTGTTCCCCCTGCCCTAGAGCTCCCTTCTCGTCCTCCAGCTACACTGGTTGACTCTGGATGCTGAGTTGTCAGAGTGAGATTGTCCTCACTGTAAAAATTAAAAGTTGGGGACCCTGGGGCTGTTGGAGGCCAAGCCCTGACACAGGGACGTCACAGGGGCCTGCTGACTCTTGGCCCCCAAGGTGGCAGGGCCTTCAGGGATAGACACCTGGTGTGTGACTTTGAGTAAGGGATTTCTCTGTTTGAGCTTCCCCATCTGTGAAATGGGGACTGAAACAGTGCCAACCTCACTCACAGGGATGTTGTGATGAGGGCATGAGCTCCTTGGGTAGAATGAACAGAGCCTAGCAAGCTTTCGGGAGACAGGACTTTTCCAGGAGGGGGCCTGGAGAGGTCAGAGAGGGCTTCCCGGAGAAGGAGGTGGTCACCTCAAAGTGGTCAAAGTGGTCACCATGTGGCACAGAGCAAGCTGTAGCCTGTCCTGACCCGAGGCTCTCATACTTGTCGGTTGGGGACGAATACTTCAGGACTGCTACTCGGGGTTACAAAATTCTCATGGCGGAGTTGGGATGGGGAGCGACATGGTGCCGCCATCTGGGAATTCAGTTTGTTTCTTCTTCCCTTGTGTTGGGGGTTGGTGTGGGGTTGAGCTCTGCTGAAGGTAAAAGCATTTTAGGGACAGCTGGGTGGCTCAGTCAGTTATGGGTATGCCTTTGGGTCCAGTTATGATATTGGGGTCCTGGGATTGAGCCCAAGTTGGGCTTCCTACTCAGTGGGGTTCTACTTCTCCATCTGCCCCTCCCTCCCACTTGTGCTCTCTCTCTCAATTAGATAAATAAATAAAATCTTAAAAAAAAAAAAAAAGAAAGAAAAAAGCCGTGTGGCCTTTTGAAAACAGATGGCTCCTCCCACCTCATGGACTGGGACATGGGGTCTCTGGGGGCCCCAGGCAGCACTGGGGTAGGGCAGTTCTGGGCTTGGGCTCTGGAAAATGCTGGGGCACCGGTGGAGAGCAAGGTGGAGAACAGAGCTCCTTAGAAGCCTGGCCCTGCCACAGGCGTCCCTCCAAACCCTCCCACCGGAGCTGGAAACCCCCTTCCCCACCCAGGCCTTGCTGCTGCTTTGGGTCATTCTAGGAGGGGCCCCAGTAGGATTGCTGAGGCTTGGAGCAGACTGAGGCAGCTGGGACTGGAGGGGTGAAGTCTCCATCTGTCTTTGTCGCCCACTCCTCCCCCAAGGGCTGTGGGCACGATCTGGGGAGGGCTTATTGACATGAACAGCAAACTAACTTTCACAGAGAGCCCCGCCTGCTAAGCACTCATTCTGTATTGGCTCATTTAATCCTCATGATAATTTGGGAGGTGGGAATGAGAACCTCCGTTTTATGGAAATGAAGGCACAGAGAGGTTCAGTGACTTGCCCATGGTCACACAGCTGGAAAGTAGCCGAGCTGGGTGAAGCCAGGGCCTGCCATGCTGAGAGAACTGGGCTTCGTTCTGCATTTACCCCTTCTCGCTCTGTGGCCTTGGACAAGATGCTCCTCCCTGGGGCCTCCTTACCCCACCCCCCATGAAGCTCACTTTATCTACTGTTTCACGGGGCTCCCTCTTCACCAGGCTCTGCTGGGTGTGTCCTCTGTCTTTTCACCTCTGCTCTCACCCTGGCCTTTGGGGTGGGTGACAGTAGCCACAAGTTGCAGGTGGGGGCAGGGCTCAATGAGGACTTGGCCCCGGGGCCCTTGCTCTTCTCCCACCTCACAAGGTTTTGTCATCTGTACAGTGGGTGACTTTGAGGGTCCTGAGTTTGGGCTAAGGGAGAGCATTGAGGACTGTGCAGGATGAGGGGGCAGGACTCAGGTCTGGTCCTGGCACAGGAGAGGGGTCTAAAATCCCACCATTCCCTGGGCACGCATGGGATGCCCCTGGTGTTGGGGCTCACCCTCTGCACAGGTGACCGGGCCTGCGTTTAATCCCTCCTCACCCTTGGACTGCTGTCACGGGTCCAGCCCAAATCTTATTCCTGCAGCCCTGTCCCTGAGCTGTGTCCCCCTTGTCCCCAAGGTCCCCTGCGGCCTTAGTGACTTGGTGGGTCTCCTACAGCCTGAATGGTTTCCTTATAGACCGTGAACCCCCGCAGGCAGGCTTTGTGGCTTTTGTCTTTGCTGAACCCCAAGGCCAGCTGCGCACCTGGCCCAGAATTGGAGGGTTTGAGTGAAGGAGTGAGTGGGTGAGGGAAGGAAACCAGGACTGGGGGTGTGGACCCTGGACTGGGGCTTCGTGTTCTCTCCTTTGGAGGTGGGTTGAGGGACAGCCAGACTGGCAGGAGTTTGCTGGGCGCCGGCGTGTGCCCGTGGGCTGGGAGGCGCCTGGGGGCTGCGCAGGGTGGGCCTGCGGTCTGACTGTGGGGGCGCCTGCCACCACATCGGGGTGGGACAGAGGCGCGGCGGCCCTGGGCTCCAGCTCAGCTGCTCTGGAAGCCTGTGATTTTGTGTCTGGGAGCAGCGGTGTGGGGGAGCTGGGAGGGAGGGCAGGGTGCCAGGAACTGTCCTGAGTTCCTGCCCCACTCCAGCCCCACAGGGGGCGGGGCCAGGACTGGTCTTGGACTACCACGCTTGTCTTGCTGCCCCCACTAACAGTCCACCACATCGTGGGAACATTAGGCCAGCGCCTGGTAAATATTTGTTGACTGGCCTCCTTGTAGGGGGGGGGGCTGCCTTGGCTCCCAGACTCCCAAGATTCCGGGAGGCTGGGGGGCCTTTACTTCCGGCTCCCCCCTCCCTCCAGAGCAGGCCCTGGCCAGAGGGGTGGCTGCTTCCCTCCCCGCATTGACCAGGCGAGTCTCAACGCCAAACAGGAAGCTGTGATTATAGGGGGAGTCTGGGCAGCAGTGGCCAAGGGCCCAGCTGCAGCATGGGAGTGGGGGATGGCCCCTGACCAACCATCTGGCCTTTTCCCTACCTGGCTGCTGATGGCAGGGGGACGGGGAAGGCCCGTGCTTGGCCTTCTGTGCCAGGTGGAGAGGGTTCTACTGCCTCTGTGACCCAGCCGGCCAAGGGCTGCCTTCTTTCCACCCTGGGACCCCCAGCTGGGCCTTGGTGCCATCTGTTTTGGGGTCTCCACACCTGAGGGTGTATCGTGAGGTCATAGAAGGAACAGGGGCCCCAGAGCCAACTGGACCAGGGTCGAAATCCTGGTTCTGTGACTTTCTAGCTGTGTGATCTTGGCAAGTTCTCTTAGCCTCTCTGAGCCTCGTTCTCTTGTTCCAAATGGGCTCAGAGAACCTCTCTCTTGAGAGTTGCTTGAGCGTGAACCACCGGAAACAATAGAGAGCCTGATAAGGAGTGGGCACTCCTGCAAAAGCCTATTTCTTCCATTTCCCTGCTTTGGTTTTGCTCTTTTCCTGTCCCTCGCTCCATCTCACTGCAGAATTGCTTTTTGGGGCTGGGAGTGGGAACCAAGTTGGAATGATCAAGGCTGACCCAAGCAGAACCCTGGAGGTGGGAGCTGGCCTGGAAGGGAGAAGCTGCCATCTCACAGGTGGGGGTCCTGAAGCCCAGAGGCGGCCTGGAGTGTTGGCCAAGGGTTGGGGCTGGTTATTCAGTCTTGGGTGGGCTTGCCCAGCCCTTGGCCGCTCGCAAAGGCTGTGGCATTCCGCTCAGCCCATGGAGAAGGCTCTGAGCTGTAAAGCCACTCACCAGGGCTCGCCCAGCTAGGTCCCGGCGGAGACCCGTGTTCAGTTACCCCTTCGCCCTCTCTGGAGTCCTTTCTGTCCCACTGCTGCCCTTGTCATCATACCCCTTTGGGGCCAGGGTTTCCGCAGACGGGATGGGGAGGGGTGGGGTGGGGGATCACGCTAGTTAGGGCCTTTCTTCTGCTTCGGGGATGGGCAGTGGGCTTGCTTCACTCTGGGATCAGCGTCAGCCCAAGCTCCCCTAGAGCTCAGTCTACCCCTTGCACCATCCACCAGCACCCCCATCCCACGCCCCGCCCCCAGCCCTGCTTCCCAGCCAAGACTTTAATAGGAATAATTTAGGATCAGTCACCAGTGGGATCTGGGAAATCTGATTGCGGCAAACTGATCGCCAGTGGGCCTGCAGGTGGCTTGTGGTGCTCGTCCTTGGGCTGGGGTGTGGGGGAATTCGGATGGAGGATTCGGGGGCTGAGGAGACAGGGCCATTCTCCTGGGAGCAGGGAAGGATAGTCTTGTTTGTCAGGGTGCTTGGCAGAACCCATGTGCTGCCGTCCCCCGGCAGGGCCCATGGCCGGGGATAGGCACCCATGTTCCCAGCTGCCCTTCACCAGCCTACCAAGCGGGGGCTGCCCCCTCCTTGGGGCCTGGCTGCCGTGGAGGTGGAGGTTGGGTGTCTGCTTCTGAATCCTGGCTCTGGCCCTCCAGATGTGTCCTGTGTTGGGTGAGCGCCTGGGTGGCTCAGTGGGTTGAGCATCTGCCTTCAGCTCAGGTCGTGATTTCCGGGTCCTGGGATCCAGCCCCACGTTGGGCTCTGCTCAGTGGGGAGTCTGCTTCTCCTTTTGCCTCTGTCCTCTCTTTCTTTCTCTCTTTCCTTCTCTTTGTCTCTCTCATGTACATAAATAAGATCTTAAAAAAAAAAAAAAAAAGATGCTCCCTGCGTTGGGAAGACAGGCACAGATGGTGACAACCATAGGATAGTGGCAATGACCAGTACCTACAGGATGTGTGGTTCCTGTGCTCACCGTGTGGCATCTCAGTCCTTACTGTGACCCTGGGAGGGGGGTGTTGTTACCCCATTTTGCAGATGGGGACCCAGAGGCCCTAGAGGGTAAGCAGTGAGCCCAAACTGAGGCCGCTGGCAGGAGATGCTATAATGTTGGGGGCGGGACCCCACATTCTCACATGGGGGCGTCTTCTGCCTGATGAATTTGTTAATTTTGCAGCCATTTTTGAGCACCTGCTGTGTGCTGGGCCCTGCGCTGGGGGCTGTGGGTGTGCAGGCGTATCTCGTGTGTGTGTCCTGCGTCTTGTTGCCCGCCGAGCCTTGTCCGGGGAGATGTGTGTTGGTGGTGGGTGTGTGTTGGGCCTGGGCCTGTGTGCGAGGCTTCAGGGGCAGGTCCTGAAGAGAAGCAGGGAGGGAGCCCCCGCTTTCCCCGTCCCAGCCAGGTTCCAGTCCCAGTCTGCCGTGGACTTGGGCAAGCTGCGGTCTTCTCCGCAGCTCAGAGGGCCAGTAAGGCCTCGCTCACTAGGCTGGGGGGAGGCTGCTGTTGGGGGAGGTACAGCCAGTTACCTGGTTGGCAGCTGGGTAAAAGGAAGCTGCTCCTGGAGAGTTATTTTGACTTTTCTTACATTAGGTATGTTTTCTCTAGGATCCTAACGTTTCAGAGGTGAGTCTGCTACTGGCCTGTCAAGTGACCACGGGCAGCTTTCCCCCGCTCTGAGCCTCTAATTTCTTCATCTGTGCAGTGGGGAGGTTGGACCGGGTGACCCAGGAACCCTTCCAGTCTTCACATTTGAGGAACTATCAGAGAGACATGAGTCCACGGCTTGGCCCGGGGTGACCCCTTTGGGAAGTGAGAGCTGTGCTGAGTGGGGGGCAGGTGGGTGGGGAGGAGAGGAAGCTTGTTTCCTTCACGTGGCCTGTCTGTGGTTCCTCTTGGGCCAGGGTAGGACGAGCCTCTTTCCTCACCCATCACCCTGAACACCGCCTCTCTTCCGAGCCTCTGGGATGTGATCTGTCAAATCCAGGGGGCTGGACTGTGAGTCTGGTCTCCTGGATAGGGGAGGAGCACTGGGCAGGGAGTCCAGTAACTGGGTCCTTGTCCCTACAGTGCTGCTGACCTGCCAGTTACTTTATCTGCTATTTACTGATATCCCCTCTGTGTCTGGCCTGTGCTGAGCACTCAGAGGCCTTAGGGAGCTTAACCTGGCCTCTGACCTTAGGAAGCTCCCAGTTAGGGGAGGGAGCCGGCACCTGTGAGGGGCTGAGGGTCGTGAGTCAGAGGAAGGAGGGGTTGGTTTTGACTCTGGAGTATCAGGGAGGGCTCCATGGGGGAGGTGTCCTTTGTACCAGGCCTTGAAGGGTGTACCAGCACAATGAGAGGGGACCAGGGTGGACAAAGGCTTAGAGGTAGGAAAGGTCATGGCAGATCCGGGTGTGGTTAAAAGCAGCAGTTCCCAGCTCAGGGAGGAGAGCCATATGTGGAGGTGGGGACACACCTGCTGGTGGGGTGGGGTCGAGGAGGGTCGAGGGGGCTGCTGTTTTTCACGAGAGTGTGTTGTTCCTTGCATTTAATACATTCACTGGGCGCCTGCTGGGTACCTGGCCCTGTGGTGGGGCGGGGGGCGGATCTGGGACTGAACGGTTGAAGCCCATGGGGCATCGGCTTCAAAGACTTCCGGGTGGGCTTTGAGTCCAAACCAGGACATTTAGATTCCCTCCTGCTGTAGCGGGTGTTGGTCTTGAAGTGGGTGGCAGGGGTGCCAACAGGAGCACAGACGTGGTAGTATTAGTATTGAATTATGCCTTCTGAATGCCTGCCTGGTGCAGGGTTCTCCGCCAGACGTTTTACATATAAAAGCTCACTGAACCCTTACAACAGCCTACGAAAGAGGTACCATTATGGGGATTTCACGAAAGAGGAAACTGAGGCACAGAGAGGTTGAGGAACTTGTCTGGGCTCACAGAGTGGCGTACTTACTAGGATTGGAAGGCAGGCAGTCTAGAACGCTCTCTGGTGTAGAGGCACTGCCCAGCGCTCCCTCATGCATCGCGAACGGTGACATGTAGGGCCGTGAGAGGGTGAGTTTAGGGCCTGTCACGTCTTGTTCGGTGCCTGAACCTGGGTGGCCGCTGTGGGAGAGGCCCTGATCCAGGTCTGGGGGCTTTTGGCTTCCCCCACAGGTCTTTCCTCTGGTGCCTGTCTTCTGTCTAGGTGGGGTCGTGGGCTGAGGCCATCCTAGGCTGGGGAGAGATCAGAGGGCGAACGAGGCTTTCAGCTGAAAGGGCCCTTGGAAGCACTCTTGTTCAGCTTGTTCATTGTCCTGAAAGGGAAACTGAGGCCAAAGGAGTGATTTCTAGTCCTAGCAAGGCTCTTCCGGGATCTGGTGGTTCAGCCTTATTTTGCACGTGGGGAGACGGAGGCTGAGAGAGGTAGAGGGCTGGCCCAGAGTAACCCGGCAAGTCAGTCGCTGCGCTGGGACTAAGAACTGTGTCTCCTGACCCGCAGGAAGGGCCCCATTCCTTGTACCTTGTTTCTGCTATTGACCTGTGTCTCTTTGGCCCAGATGGCAGGCCCAGCTCCCACCCTTCTCTCCCAGGAAGCCATCCCTCCCCCAAGACTCGATGCCAGATGGATTCCTGTCAGCACATCCAGTGGACTTCTCCAGCTTCTCCCTCAGCCCTGTATACCCTCGCTGCTCCCCACCCCGTGACTCCCAGCTGCTCCCTGGGCACAGAGGATGACATCATTTCTTTCATCTTCACTCTAGCCACGTGTTGTTCACTCTCTGTGGACTGTTCCCTTCTCCAGAGAACTCCTACTCATCCTCCAAAACCCAGCACTGCTGTCCTCTCCTCTGGGAATCCTTTATCGACCTCTCCCCAGCTCTCAAGCACCGTGAGCCCTTCTTCAGCCCCTTCTCTCTTCCCTCCTTCTGGATTTCTGGGTCGAGCCCCTCTTCCCATGTGTTGGGATTCTCTGTGGAGCCCCAGCTCCGTTGCATTCTGCCCTAGCTCCTGGCTCCTGCGGGGTCCCACCGTCACCTCCTCAGAGCCCTCCCTTGGTGACTTTGTGGCATTAGCAGCCACTATCAGCCCTTACATCATCTCCTGGTTCCTCCTTCCCGCGGACTACCTGCTTTCCCTCCCCAAGTCCCGACAGTCCTGCATCGTTTCCTTTCACACATCCTGTCCTCTGGCCGCACACCTTGTTCTTCTCCCCAGCCCCTGCTCCTTGGATCCCTGAACTTGGGGCTGAGAAGTGTGGAGGCTGCCTCATTTACCTGGGGGTGGGGCGCACCCCGGGTCCTTCTGGCCTCCACCATTCTGGAAGATGGACACACCATGGACTTCTGGAGGCTCAAGCTTGGTTACCAGAGATCGTCCCCCTGCTCCTCTCCTTCCCTCTCTGCCTCCCACCCTCCTCCCTTTCTCCTCCCTCCTGCTCTGCTTCCCCAGAGCCCCCTGCTCCACTCCTCCCTCACTGGTTGGGACCTCCCTGGCTGCCACATCAGTGGGGCCAGGACCTGAGAAGTCCCCTGGGGGATGGGTCTTGCAGCATCAGAACTAGAGGGACTCTTCTTTACTCTAAACCCTCCTGGACCCAGACTCCTCCCTACCCTCCTCCCCTTCCCATGCCTTCGTCCACCCCTGCAGAAGTGCTGTTGTAAGGGCGGAGGGCTACAGGAAGTCAGCCTTCCACCTTGCCGTTCACCTGAGGACACGAGGCCCAAAGACAGCCCTGGACTGTTTGAGGCCCCCCAGCGGTGAAGGCAGAACGGCTCCTCCTGGGCTCCTTGGGGGCCTCTGGGAGCTGAGCCCTGGCTTGACTGAGTCCTGTTCTCACTGAGGCGGGGGAGCTGGGAGGCCAGCTGGGGATGGTCTCAGATCCAGAATCTGTGTTGAGGGGACCGTCCGTGAGGTGATGCCGGAGCCCATGGGAATCCTTTTTCCCTGTGGGGCTAAGGCCTTGGTTCAGCTTCGGTCTAGGCAAGGGGCAGGATTTGTGTACATGTGCATGTGTGTGACAGTGTCCCCGGGGATCTGTGCTGATGCGGGGGGCCCTGGTGTCCCCATGCCTACTCCCTTGTTCTAGTGCCTCAAATGTGGCCAGTCTTGGTGACCTAGGACAACCAGGTTGCTCCCTCTCCCCTTCTCAGCTGTGGGGAACTCACCCCCAACACCTTGGATGGCGTGGACCTGAGCAGCTCCTGGGAGAGTAGTGGGACGAGTTGGGAGATGCCCTCCCTACCTCGGGGAGGTCGAGGCACACATAGAAATGTGCATGTGTGCGGGCCCATCTGTGTCTTTGAAGGGGAATGCAGACCCTAGCACACCCCCTTGCCCTGTGCACACACACACGTGGAGAGAAGACCCACGTATGTATTGAACACACAGAGGCACACATGGACAGCAACACGCATACAATCCCATCCCCCAGGCACATGTAGCTCTCATGCAAACAGAGCCAGACCCACACAGGTGTCTAAGACCACCGGCAGGTGCACACACATGACAGTACCCACAGCATGCCTGGAAATACCCCGAGTGTGCTTGCACGTGTCCACTGGCATGCCCACATGTCCACACGCACACGCGTGCGCACATGCACGCTGCGGGGCCTCTGAGCTACCAGGACCGTGTCCGTCCTTAATCCCAGCTCTTAATCCCAGAGTCTGGGGAGCCCAGGGCAGAGGGGCAGCTGGTCATCTGGCCTCCTTAGCGGTGATTAAGGCAAGGGCGGGGGCCCGGGGCAGAGGAACACAGAGCTTTGTCTTCTGCCTGACCTCCAGGGACACTGCAAACTCAAACTTCGGGTTCCTTCAGAGGTTCTGTTATATGACCTTCACAGAACCCAGGGAACAGACATCCTGCGGAGGGGGGAGATGGGCATGGCTGTGTGTCCCCTGAGTAAGGTGACAGCTGGGGTCAGAGAAGCCCGGGGAGGCGGTCCCTTCCTTTAACTACTTACCTGCTGCTGACCCTGTGTCGGAATCTTCTGCCCAAGGTGTCCCGGGGATTCTCATGTCTGGGAACCCTGTTTTTGGCCACAACATCTCTGAACTGCATGGTAAGATGTGGCCCAGCAGGACATGCTGAATCTGGGGCCCTGAGCAGGGTGGTGGGGCCACTGGGACAGGGTGGGAGGGGGAAGCTTCCAGGACCAAGGGAGGCCTGAGTTGGGCATTGAAGGTGTCAGTGCCTGGGCGTTGGGAAGGGTGCCAGGACATTTTTGGCTGTCACAATAACGGGGTACCACTGGCATTTCTGGGGGAAGGGGAGTGGTCAGGGCTGCTAAGTGGGGGTGGCAGCATTGGTGCTGAGAAGTGCTGTTAGGTCATGCGGTGTGGTGAAGGTGTTCCTGGTCGGGGGCAGTGTGGACTACGGTTCAGAGGTGACTGTCCCTGGCACACGGTGGGAGGGAGGGGCCCCAAGATTGTGCGGGCTGGGTGCCCCCTTCACCCCTCCTGCCCAGCTGATGTTTGGATGAATGTGGGGGGGTGGCTGAGATAGACGGTGCGCTGGCCCCACTTGGGCTCTGACCATGACCTCTGCCCGTCTGCAGGGTGACCTCGGGCTGCTCACTGTGCCCCTTCCGTGAAGTTGGGCGCTGGTCGCCTCACCGTGGGGCAGTTGCGAGGACTGGGCTTTCTTAGCCCAGAAAGCCTCACATTATAGCGCCCAGAGCTGGTAACCAGGACTGGCCATCCCGGGGCCAGTGGTCACGAGAGGCCTTTGTGACCACGGAGGGGACAGTCATGACCACTGTCCTCGTCCTGGAGTTTGAGGAACGGGACGGTGTCTTGGTATCAGCTCTTCCGAGCTGTCCTGGCTTTGCGCCCTACTTCCGCAGTCCACCCTTCTCCTGCAGGCGCTGTCTGCTCCAGGCCCTGGGCCGGACCGGTGGGCCTCATCCAACCCTCTGTGGGGCCTCTCTCTGTTCTGGGTTGGGGCTGGCCCTGGGGAGCACCCTTCGGGGAGCAGGCCGGTGGGACTGCAGCTCGGATGGTAGGAGCCCAGGGCTGGAGCATGACTGGCCTGCAGAGGATTGGGTGAGGGGACAGGTGAGACCCAAAGGAGCACTGGTCAGGGAAGCCATGGTCAAGTGACAGGTGAGGAGAGGAAGGTCTGCCTCATTGGGCTGCAGGGCCTTTGGGGGCCAGGACACTCGGGGTCCTTATATCTCTAGTGAGCATCACACTCCATCTGAGCTCAGTGGAGAGGCTTTGCCTTTGGGCAGCGGACGGCTGGACAGGAAGTTGTGCTGGACCCACAGGAGGCTGGGTAGATGATGTCAGGGGAGGGGATGTGGGGCACTGTGGTTTTCTCCAGCACCTTCCACTTCCTCCCGGGACTTTCAACCGCCCCCCTCCCTTGGGACCCTTCATGGCCCACGCTCCACGTCTGTGCCATGAGGCTCTGTGAGGTCACCTTTTCCCTCACGGTGCTCGGATGGGGGACCAGAGCTGGGGACAGAGCAGGTGCCAAGGCAGTGGGCTGGAACCAGGGACTAGGTGGGTGGGAGCTTCACACCTGAGTTCCACGTCGTAGGGGTATGCAGGGGGTACAGAGCACCCATCAGACACAGCCAGCCCGCGGGATAGATAGGCCACTGTGTGCCCAGTAGAGGGTGGGAACCACTGGGCGGTGGGGCAGGGGGCGGCTGCCAGCTGAGATAGGCAGGGGCTGGTGCTTTGGAGCCTTGTGGAGCGTGGCATGGGCCGGGGGGGCGCCCAGAGTCGTGTCTGTCTTCAAGGCTGCTTTAGGCAGCTATAGGGGGCAGGGGACAGTCATGCTTGTCTTAGCTTCAGACAGGCTTTACCACTGGGCCCTGCCCCAACTCCTGCCCCCTTTCCTGGCAAGGCCACATACTCATGCCTCTCCCTGAGGGCAACCAGGGGCCAGCTGCGTGGACAGAGGGTACCATGGAACCTCTGAGGACTGGGGGGGTGCGGCGCTGCTATAGAGGGGTGGAGAGGGTGGTCAGCCTGAGTTTGGAGCTGTCTCACCTTCTCTTGGGGTCACTCTGGGCCAGGCCTGCCCCCTTCCAGTGGTCTCACCCAACAAAGTGGCCTTTGACAAGCACAGAGGAGGTAGTCACAGTGCTGGGCTTCTCCCACTTGTGGTCTGCAGAGTCCGTTTGCCCTTCTGGATGGCGGGGGTGGGAGGTGGGTGGGGAATGCCTGGGGAAGCTTCACCTGGGTCGTGGTTGGGGAGATATGCAGATGGGAAAGTTGGTGAGCAGGGGGAAAGTTTACCTCCTCTTCCATCTGAGTGTTTGAGTCTGGGCTCTGCTGTGTGACCCTGGACAAGTTCCTTACCCTCTCTGAGCCTCAATCTCACGCTCATCCTTTTGTTATCCCCTCAAACAGCAGCTTTATTGAGATCTGACTCACATGCCATCCAGTGTACCATCTAAAGCATCTAGTTCAGGGGATGTTAGTACATTTACAGAGTTGTGCGGCCATCCCCAATTTTACACATTTTTCTCACCCCCGAAAGCAAGCCTGTACCTTTTCAGCAGTCCCTGCCATCTCTCCCCAGTCCCCCAGCCCTAAGCCATCTCTTGTCCTTTCTGTCTCTGTGGACCTGCCTGGCACGGCCCGTGGGGGCGGCCTCTCACGCGGTGTGGTCTTCTGCGCCCGACTTCTTTTGCTCCGTGTAACGTTTCCCAGCTTCATCCACGTGGCAGCGGGTGCAGGGACTTCGCTACTTTCTTTGTGGCTTAGAATTCCGTGTTGTGGACTTGCCATCTTTCACTTACTGTCAGCGGACGGACGTCTGGCTCAGTTCCACTTTGTGCCCGTCATGAAGAAGGTGGCTATTTTTTTTTTTTTTTAAACGTATGTGTTCGTGCGTTTTCCCTTCCCTCGGGTGCGCACCCTGGGGGTAGGGTTCCTGGCTCACACGTGACTGTCCGTGTAACCTTCAGAGGAGCTGCTGGGCCCTTTGGCACCATGGCCACCACTCGAGGCTCCAACTGCCCCGTCTTCTCACCCACACCTGTTCTCTTGGGACTCAGGTTGCCTTTGTTTCTGCATCCTTCTCTCCTGCAAGTATTCATGGAGCATCTGCATTCGACAAGCTGAGAAGTAGCCGGGCTTTGGGGCAAGGACCCGTTTGGATAATCTCATTTCATCCTCCCAACCCTTTGAGTTTGGTACTGTTATTATGCCCATTTTGTAGGGAGGAAACTGCCTCAGAGAGGTGGATGTACTCACCCAGGGCCACACAGCTCCTGAGGGCCAGGACTGGGATCTGGACCCAAGCAGTCTCACTTCAGAGCCCCTGCTCATCGCCAGGCCCTGTCTGTCTGCCAGGACTCCGAAGAGGGGGTGAGAGTCCCCTCCCTTCCCCGATCAAACCCCCAGTGTCTCACAAGTGTCATCTCGGGCTGGAGGCAAGTGTGGCCCTCAGGGGGCTCTGCCCACTCCTCCCCCAGTGTTTTGGTCTGATTCCTTGCCCTGTGCCTCACTTCTCCATGGCGGCAGTGGTGCTGGTGGGCCCCCGCGGCTCCCTCCCCGAGTCGGGCTCATTCCACCCTTGCCATGGAGCAGCTCCGAAGTCAGTGGGGTAGCTCCAGGCTGGGGGTGGGGAGTCGCCTCTCCGCACATGTGAGCTCCTGCTGGGTTATAAATAACAGCGAATCGGATGGTGGGGTGACCACAGCCCGGTTCCTCAAGGAGGCTGGGCTTGGACACACACAGATAGGGACACTTGGGGGTGTGTGTGCGTTGTGGGTCCTCAGGGGGTATGCTGGCACGTGCCAGAGAAGCCTTGGGGGAGGGTGTCAGAGGCTTCGCAGGACAGCTGGAAGGGCTGGGTCTGCCCCGGGCTGATTTCAGGGTCTGTTTGGTTTCCTGGAGGAGGGCTGGGGGTCACTTGGCTTCAGAGGGCCCCCAAGATCAGGCTGAGGATTGTTCTGCCCCTTCAGCTGGCCTTCTTTCTGGTCCCGAGAGCTTGAGAATGAGACACAGTGCCCTGGGTCCTCTCTGTGCCCTCCCCAACCCGCTCCGCACTGCCAGGCCCCACTTCCCCCTGCCCGGCCACCCCCCAGCTCTATCCTGACTCTCTACCTGCGTTCTCTGTGACCTCTAGCAAGTCAACCGGCCTGTCTGTCCAAAGGAGGGTCGTCTCACCTGGCTCCTTGGAAGGAGCCTGGCGTTCAGCAGGTGCTCAGGAAATGCTCCTTCCCCCTAGCCCGGGCCTGCTTGTCAAGTGGCTGGAATTGTAGGCTCCCCTGGGATCCTGCTAATCTGCAGATTTTTGCATATAATTTGCAGAGTTATTTTATGAAAAAAATATGCTGGGCTCAGCCTCAGGTTCTCATCCCTCCTCTCAGCTGTGCTGGAGTCCTCCTGGTTGGGTTTTGGAAGGACCAGAGAGAAGCTTTGTCGGAGCCCCTGGTTTTATACACAGGGAGACTGAGGCCAGAGGCCAGGGCCTCCCGCAGGATCACATAGTGACTGGAGGCAGGAAGGGGGTGCCTTGGGGCTGTGGAGGGTGAGCCCATTCGCAGTGTTCACTGAACAAATATGGAGGCTGACTGTGTCCCAGAAATATTCTGGGTCCTGGGAACATAGGAGTGGCCTTGGTGGACCCAGTCACCGTCCCCACTGTTGCAGGGGGAGATAGATGTTAGATGAGAAAGTCAATAAGCAAATTTTGCGGGCCCTGGTGAGCTAGGAGACAGCCCTGGTGTTGGCAGAGCAACTGGGTGTGGTGGGAGGTCATTTGGGTAGATTTGGTAGTTGGGGTCCCTCTCTGAGGAGCTAAGCTTTGAGTTGGGACACGTGTCACGTCGTAGCACCTAATAACCGCCCAGTCCCGGCTCGGCACATCACGGCGGGTGTTTCAGCGTGTGGGGAGTCATGATCCCCATTTCGTAGGAGGGCACACTGAGGCCCCGAGAAGCGCAGGACTGGACCGTCTGAGCCCACGCCGGGTTGTTCGGAGGCCTGTGGGCCCCAGGAGCGGGCAGGCCCTCAGCTCGATGGCTACCAGGGCCTCAGGCCCGAGGCAGCTGCTGGTGAGTCATGGGGTGGTGGGTGGGGCTGCGTACCTGAGCTGGGCCATCTGTCAGGGGAGGACGTGTCCTTCATTTCTGCTCCTTCCCGGACGTTCAGTCAACCTGTCCATCTGTTGGTGTCTGTAGAGGATACTGTGGAGGGTGGGGGCGTTCCCACTCCTGAGGAACTTCCTGGTGGGGCAGGCTAGCCAGGCCTGGGAGTAGGTGTGTGCCATGGTCTTGGGGGTGCAGCTAATCTCGGGTTCAAATCTGGCCCCACCGCTGTGTGACTTTGAGCCACTTGTTTGCCTCTCTGAACTCTGATGTGCCCGTCTGTGAGGACTGAGGCAAGGTGCCTAGAGAGAGCCTGGCACATAGCAAGTGTTCCCTCCGTGCTAACGACTCTTGTCCAGGAGAAGGGATGGAATGGCTCCGGGCCTCCTCAGGAAAAACCCACAGTGAAATGTCACTTCCCAGCTGGGATCGCTGCCTGCAGTCTTGGGGTGGGGGGGTGCAGGAATTCCCCAAGGACAGGATCTCGGGTGTCAGTGAGGCCAGGGTTCGAGTCCCCTTCTAGTGGTGCAACAGCCTCGTTCTCATTGCGGATGGGGACAGTAGCGTCTGCGTCCCAGGGAGGCCGAGTGGGTTCAGCGAGGTTTGGTAGAATAGGGGCCCATTCAAGTGGGAGCATGGTTGGTGGCCCAACTTCCCTGGTAAATGACAAGACGGTGGAGGTTGTCCCCAAAAGGGCCTTCCTAAGGTGGACCATCAGGTGGTTGGTGTGGGCAGGCCTCGCCAAGAAGGCATATTTTGAGCTGACTGAGCTCATGAGGACTCACTTGTCCTGCTGATTGTGGGACCCTAAGTGCCCAGATTAGTGCCTGCCACACAGTGGGAGCTTCCTGAATCCTGCTTCTCGATCGAGTAGGTGCTGACCAAGGTGGAGGTGGGCAAGAGGGCTCCCCTCAGAGGCAGGGACAGCATGGGGCAGGCCTGAGAGTGCCCTACCGTCCCCAGCACCGAGAGGGGTTAACTGGGGGGGAGTAGGAGGGGAGGGTGGGCCGCTGGGGGAGCAAGCCGCTGAGTCTAGAAATGGGGCCTCAGTGGGTGGTCCTGCTCTGAGGCACCATCTTGGGGACAGGAATAAATGAGCAGTGTGAGGCAGGATGGCCAAGAGGGTGACGCTCAAAGGCAGGTGGCTGGGGTTGACAGGGTGGTGACGGGCGCGTCCAGCCCTGGGCTGAGGAGGGGTCTCGGCGGAGGCCACGTGGTAGGCAGCTGTTCCGTGCTCCCCCAACGGGGACTGGCAGGAGTGACAGGGGCAGGAACTGGGCTGATGGGAGAAGGCGGCGGGGTGGGTGAGGTGTCTGGCCGGGCAGGCCACCAGACCTTTCCGTGCCTGGGGAGGAAGCTGGGCCCTGCCAAGCCGTCCCGTTTGTGGCGAGGCGGGCTGTGCAGGGCCTGCCAGCTCCCCTCAGGCTCTTGGGTGGTTCCAGTCTGTTCTGCGTGTCCCTCTGTCTGCCTGTGAGCTTCCTCTGGGATGAGATTTCTAGTGGGCTCTCTGCAGAATGAAGGGGCCCAGGAGTTTCACAGAGTGGAGAATGGCAGGATTGGGGGTCCAGAAAGAACGTGCTACTTCTAATCCTAAAAGTGCTCTGGGGGGCGCCTGGGTGGCTCAGTCGGTGGAGCATCTGGCTCTTGGTTTTGGCTCAGGGTTGTGGGATGGAGGCCTGCGTGGGGCTCTGTGCTTGGTGGGGGGTCTGCTTGAGAGTCTCTCCCTCTGCCCCCAGCCCCCCAATAAATGCATCTTAAGAAAAAGTACTCTGAGTTTATCATAGAAAACTTGGAAAACATAGGCAGGTCCTGAGAAAAAAATGAAAAACTGTCATCCCGCCACCCAGAGAAGTCTCTGGAAAGGTTTAGTAGGATTCGGTGTGAAGAAGTTCGCTTTGGTGGGGAGTTCCTTGAAGCAGGGTCATGTTCCGTATTTCTTTTTTGTAACCTATTTTCTAAACTTAATGATGGTAATGGCATGATAGCCAGCGTTTACTGAGCAGTTGGTTAATGGAGGGGGGTGTCTCCGCGAGGTGGGGATTTTCTTTTTTTACCAAGGAAACAGTCTGAGAGAGCTAAGGACCTGCCCCAGGTCACCCAGGTCTGAGAGACGGACCCGTGCGTTGGATCCTCTCAGCAGTGCGGGCTCGGGGCCTCCCGAGGGCAGCACGAGCCTCTTCCCGGGTCAGAGATAGTCTTTGAATCAAGTAGAAAATGAAAGCCTTCATTACCCAGTCCTGCCTTTTAATGAGTGGATAGAAGAGAGCGTGGGTTTGTGGAAACACCATTATTGACAGCTGTGTAATACTCCATGCCATGGTTTCGCCTCACCTTACCAAAATAGTCGTCTGTTGTTGAGAATCGGGCTAGTTCCACTTTTTTTTTTTTTAAACATCGCCTTGGATCTCTTTGACCCCAGGAACGGATGCCTGGCTGCCCAGTGTCAGAATCAGAAAGGCCCTCAGAGTACCAGGCTCCACTGTTGGTCTTGCAAAGGAGGCAGGAGGAGAAGGGAGAAGGGGGCTCCTCCGGTTCGTGGAAGACGGCTGGTCTCCAGGCTGTGGGTGCGAGTGGGGGCCGGCTTGCTCCCCGTGGAGCCCAGGGTGGGTGTGGACGGGGGTAGTGCTGCCCCGGGGCAAGGGGGGTCCCGGGAGGTGGCGGGAGCAGGGGGTGGGTAGTGGACCAGGCGAGGAACTGATTGTGGAGTTTGGATGTGGGGCGGGGATGCGCAGCACTTGGCTGAGCCGGGATGGGCCCACAGGGGTGTTTCCTACCCTCTGAGCTGCCCTTGTGAGAGACTGGAACTGGGTGTTTGGAAGAAGGGAAGGTGTGTCTGCGACAGTGTGTGCCTCTGGGCCTTGCTGTCAGGTTCGGCGTGGGCCTTCTCTGCCCCTCCTCACTGCTCCTGTCCAGAACTGAGGCCCTGTGCCCCCTTCCTCAGCAGATGCCGCGTTCGTGCCCCTCACCCTTCCAGCAGCCAGTGAATGTGGTGGGTGCTGGGTTCCCAGCCAGGGCAGCTGTGAATGGGTGGGGGCTGGGGACCGAGGCGTCCCCCCTTCCCTGTCCTGGCTCTCCATTGTGTTGCCCCCTTGGCTGTCCCGCTGCCCAGAGCCTGGCCCGGCCCACATTCCTGCAGTGACACTCCGGGTCTCCGGGTTGGAGCTGGTGAGCGTGAGGGGCACCGAGTTCTCACAGGACTCAGGGCCTTTTGGGGACAGGGACTGGTGGGGATGGAGCCTGTGGGGATCCAGAGGGTGCTGCTGAGACCACCCTGCTTCCCTGAGCTAATAATTACTGTCCCTGTGTGTCTCTGGACAAATCCCTTCACTTCCCTGAGTGCCGCCTGGCAGGCTCATTCCCCGCCACCCACCTTTCTAGTCCTAGGATGATGGAAGTCTCCCCTCTCTGAGCCTCAGTTTTCACATCTGTAGGAAGGAAGAGTGGAACCCAGTGAGCACTCAGGCCTGGTTTAGCCTGGACGTAAGGACTGAAGAGGGGAACGTGCCGGGATAAGACTGACAAATGAGTATGGTACGCCACCTCTGTAATTAGTGTCCCTGTTTAACCAAAGAGAGGCTCAGAGAGGTTAAGTAACTTGCCCAGAGTCACCCAGCAAGTAAGCCGAGCTGAACTTGAACCCAAGAGTGTGTGAATCTGGAGCTGGGCTCCCAACCGCCACTCACGTTGCCCCCAGTCACCAAGAGACTGGCGCCTGAGTCTGGCTCACGCAGGGAAGGAAGCTTGGGTAGAATTAATTATTCCTGGTTTTATTCTTAGCTTATGCAGCATGATTAGCAGTGCACAGGGGTGCTAGGCTCCGGGCCCCCTGCCAGCTGACCTAATTTGTGCGTCTGTGTCTGTAACCCGCCCTTTCTCCCAGCTCATCCAACCTCTCTTTTTCTGTGTGCACTCTCCCCTGCTGTGTGGCCTTGGCAATGCCTCTTAACCTCTCTGGGCATTGGCAGCGTCGTCTATGGCATGGGTGTAATCATCCAGATTCTGTCTTCCATGGTGAGGATGATAAGGGACAAAGGAGACAAAATCTTCAGAAAGGATAATAGAAAGATTAGCACAGAATTAACGATAATTGCGCTGTGTTGATTTATTCAGCTCTGCACGATGGGTCCTGTGCTCAGCCCGTTACCTGGATGATCCTATTTGATGTTCACAGCAACTGTAGGAAAGCTACACACTATTATCAGCACCCCCATTTTACAGATGAGAAAGCTGAGGTGAGAGGTTCAGAGGCTTGCCTGTTGTCCCCCGAGTAGGAAGGGAGGAGCTGATCCATTCTGGCTTAACCTCTGTGCTGTCCTGTTTCTCAGAGAAGGCTCGTGATGGGTGAGGGCAGGTGATAGGTGCTGGGCAGAAGCAACCCCAGACTTCTCTGGTCCGGGGTGGGGGGTGACCTGGGGTGGAGGGGTGCAGAGGGAGGCTCCCTGGCTTTCTCCCTGAATGCGTGCCCTGCGCCCTGCCCTCGGAGTGAGCGGCTGCAGACTGCAGATGTGAGCAGACATCCCAGAAGTCCAGCTGATTTGGGTCCCTCACCCCGCCTGGCTGCTCTAAGATCTGGAGGGGGTTGGGTGGGGGTGAGTCGTGGACGGGGAGGCCCTCTGATCATGGTGGGAGTGTGTGGTGCCTCTTTGGGGTGAAGCTGTGGGCCAAGGTGGGTGGTGGTGAGGGGGCAGCGAGGAAGAATGGCAGGGGTGTGGCAGCTCTGGGAAAGGGGGTCGTGTCTCACCCCAGTGTTGTGTGTACTTGTTTGTACCCATGAGGAAAGCACGCGTGGCACACGTGTGTGTGTGTGGAGGAGACCGAGGGGTGCAGGTATCAGGGGCCTGCTGGTAAGGCGTCGGCAGCAAGATATACGAGGGTGCAGTGGGTCCTCTTCGGGGCATGTGGCTGGGCTGGCTCGGGGAGCACACCGTGTGTTTGCTGTGCATTGGGGCGTGTGGACAGTGCCCAGACACGGGTGTGTGTGAACAGCTGGGTGGGGGCGTGAGTTCCAAACTGTGACCACACAGGGAGGGACTGGGGCTGGGGGCGCAGGCGGAGGCCGGGCAGTGGGTTGGGGAGTCCAGACCTTCCCCCGCTGCTGCTCCGGGAGCCTCTGGGTGGGAAGCAGAAGAGTCATGGTTTCTGCGCCGGCCTTCTGCACGGCCTGTTGGTGGGGTGGGTGTGCCACACGTGAGCGAGAGCAGAGCTTGGTTACAGCCCGTGAGGTCTGCGTGCCTGCCGTGGGGAACGTGTGCAGGGACGTGTGATTCAGGGAACAGACTTGGACATGGGGATGGCTTGGCGTCCCTGCGGGGGTGGGGAGCCGCTCTGTGGTTCTATGTTGCTGGAGCTCGTGTGGGCCGGGTTGTCTGTGAGCGGAGGGGGTCGGTGAACGTGGCTCATGAGTGTGTGTGTGCCGGCCCCGTGTGTGCAGCTGCATGTGTCTGTGGGGCACAGCAGAGGAGGCAGTCTGGATTGCTTGCTGGCTGCAGTGGGGGGCTGTTAGGTCTGTGGACGTGGGGTGCAGTGAGGGGCAGGGTCAGGCCATGGGTTCCTGGGGCCTTGGGGGTCCTGGGGCCTTCGGAGTCAGTGCTCCTTTAAGGGAAAGGCTTGGATAATTATGCTAATTATGCATGGAATTATGCAAATGGAGAGGTCGTTTGGGGGTCGAAGGCTGTTGTCCCCATCCTCCTCTGGCACTCTGTGACTTCTGAGGCTTTCCCTGCTGCCTCCCAGGCTCAGTGCCCTGCCGCCATCTCTCCTCCCCTCTCTCCTCTCATTCCTCCTGATCCTGCAGGAGCTGCAGCCACCCGCACCCCTGCAGCGTTCCTGGGGGGGCCCCCACTGAGCCCCTGCACCCCAGCTGGCCCAGGGAGGGGTCAGACTGGCACTCAGCTGGCTTTGTGGGGAGGGCTGGGCAAGATGGCATCCTGGACCCCACCCCTCACCCCCACAGGTGTCCCCCTGTGTTAAGCTTTCAGGGGTGACTGGGCTTTTGGCCGTCCCTCCTTCCATCTCATCTGGGGGCCGCTTATTATTCAGAAAGGGTGTTCTCTTGGATGCAGGTTTGGAAAATCACTGAGGTGGCCCCTTCCCCAGCTTTGCCTGATGAGCGTGAGGCTAAATTAAGATGTGAGAGAGTTCTTTCCCTCTGCCTCCCACTCTCGCCTTCTCTGCTTTCTCTCCCTCACCGAGTCCTCCCTGCGCTGCTCCCACCCCGTCTCCCCCCTCCACGCGCCCCTCTGACCCCTGGCTTCCCTCTGTCCTGCATCTCCGTGCCCCCGCCCCCCACTCGCGCCCTGCATCCTCTCTGTTCTTCCATGATCTTTCCTCTCCTGCCCCCACCACATCTCTGTGGGGAGCTGGAGCTCCTGGTCCTTAGCATGGAGGAGCTGGTCGCCATGGTAACGGTTGTCATGTGGATGGCTACTGAGCTAGGGATGAATAGTATCTAGGTGAGAGGTACCTGAGTGGAGGCTGGTGGCTTCACAGGAGGCTCCATGCTTGTCTCTGAGCTTCAGAGCGGCACCGTGTGCGCCCACCAGTGCCTGCCCCCTGCCCCCACCCCGTGCCTGCACCTGTTTGTACCCAAAGGCACGCCAACACGAGATGCCTCTCCGTGGCTGCCTCTGAGTGCGTGTGTATCAGGGCGTGTCTCTGTGCATTTTCTGTCTCTGGGTGTGTCATTTCAAGAGTCTGTGGCTCTGGGGGGCGTCTTTGGATTTGTGCAGACCCTTCCGGGAGTTGATTATCACGGGCTGTTGTGAGGCATTGGCCACCGAGGAATCATGTGGACTCCCTATTTTGGCCCCCACATTTCCTCCAGTGTGGGGGTCCCCAGCGACCTCAGACCTCTTAGAACCCCTCCTCCAAGCTAGAGGTCTCTCAGCTACTCCCTGGCCTTTCTGGAAGGAGGGAAAGACCGGGAAGGTGGCTCCATCCACAAGTGGGAGTCTAGATCGCCGGTCCCTGCTCAGTCCCCATCCTGCTGTGTGGCCCTGAGCAGGAATCGCACACCTCTGGCTCCTGGCTGCTTGCCTAAGAATTGCGCAGAATGTCTCCAAGGGAATCCATCATGGCTGGTCCGGCGTGAAGAGGCTGGCAGTGCAGGGAGCCTGCCTTCCATCTCCCTCCTCTGGGGTCTTGGGATTCGCTCTTCCGGGCAGTGGAGGCAGAGATGGGGGCTGGGGCAAGTCGGGTGAGAGCTCTGAGCTCCTGGAATGTCTAAAACGAAGAAAGACCCAGCAATTAGTCACAGGAGCAATTACACTAATTGTTCCACTCCATGACTCACTGGTAGCAAGTAAATACTGATTAATTCATTACTTGGCGTGTGTGTGTGTGTGTGTGTGTGTGTGTGTGTGTGTTATGGTAACAGGGGTGGGGTGGAGGGATGGGGGGATCTCCTGGCTCGCTGCCCTGGCCTCCTGCCCTGGCGGTCCTGGGTCGGGCTGTGGAGCAGGTGGTCGGGTCTGAGGCAGGAAGCCAGGTTTGGGGTCCTCGCCCTAGCTGCATGCGATCCCCAGAAGGGGGCCCGTCAGGTGGGTGAGGTTGTGAGAGGCCGAGCTCCGCATGCAGCGCTGACCTGGTCCCCCTCCGGCTCGCACCCCTCTTGTGGCTCCCCGCATCGGGCAGATGGTGTGGCTGCCTGGACTCTAACTCGGATCAGCACTCGCAGTCATCTGACGTGCGGTCAGGATGAAAAGTAACCTATTTCCAGGAGGAAGCTGTCCGTGGGTCCGCCAGAGCCTCCCATGATGGGGCTTCCCCTGCCGCAGCTCCAGCCCCTCCTCCTCCACCCCTGCCCCAGGCATTAGTCCTGTCTTCCAGCCCCACTGTCCCTTAACAGACACTTCCTGAATACCTACTGTGTGCTGGGCAAGGTCCTGCCACTGTCCGTTGGTGGGGTGGGGCAGCCGCTGAGTAAGGGCACAGGCAAGCAGTAGTGCTAAGTGTGAATTCAGAAGCGCAGGAGACTCTGAAAGATCAGACTGGGGGGCTTCTCAGCAGAAGTGATAAGGGTGTAGAGGTTCGCTGGCCGGATGCCGGAGGGTGAGGGGCTAGGGAGGAAACGTGTTCTGGGTGGAGGGAACAGCACGAGTGACAGGAGAGATCAGGCGCATTCCAAGAACCCTAACCTGCCATGGGCTGGAATCCAGCAAGTGGAGGGCTGCAGAGGGACCCTGGATGAGGCTGGAGGGCAGGCAGGGCCAGTCCTGGGAGCCCAGGCTGTACCTCCTCACCTCGGAGCCTGTGCTCACTCCCTTCCTTCTGCTGGAGACGCCTTCTCTCTGTTCAGTTGTTGCGGTTGGAAGTGCCGATCCTCCAGATCTGGGCCCCAGGCGTCCGTCTCCCTTTGCTTGGGAGATCTCCCTGGGGGTAGGGACTGGCTGGGCCCAGCCTGGAATCGGGGTCAAAGGTATGGCAGAGGGTGGGTCCTGCCCCTGGGGGTGTGGGGGTGCCCTCCTGCCTTGCTTGCCCTTGTGCTGGCTCTCACACTGTGCAGGGTTGCAGTGGGGAGGGACGGCCCCCAGCTCCG
This sequence comes from Lutra lutra, assembly GCF_902655055.1. Classification (NCBI taxonomy): domain Eukaryota; kingdom Metazoa; phylum Chordata; class Mammalia; order Carnivora; family Mustelidae; genus Lutra; species Lutra lutra. The sequence continues at coordinate 174,606,674 of NC_062281.1, forward strand.
GGCCTCCCCAGGTTCTGACACCAGGAGGAGTCTTAGGCTAGGTGAGCTGGACCCTTCGAGAAATCCCTCTTACCCCTTCTGACCCTGTGGAAGTGGAAGTGGCCTTTGGGCCCTGAGCTAACAGGCTTTGAGATCCTTTGTGGGAAGGTGGGCCAACTTTTGGGGAAGGGCCAGGGCCAGGGCTAGAGCCGGCACTCCCTTCTCTCCCCACCCCTGCCTCGGCCACTCTTACCCAAGGTACTTCCCTCCCAAAGCCCCAAATCTCCCCAAACCCCATGTCTGTATGAGAGACTAATTGCACTGCCTTTGGGATTGTGAGGTCTCAAACTTCGGGTCCCCAGCAGGGTCTGAACCTCACTGTGTCATGTGCTATCAGGTGACTGGGGGCATCCGTGTGGGCCTCAGCTCCCTCGTCTGTGGAATGGCGGCCCGTCTCTGTTCTTGAGGACTGGGTGGGCTGTCTGTGACAGGCATTTTGAGGGTGGCTCTGATGACAGCGGCCACACTGAGAGTCATGCTACTCTGTGAGACAGGTGCTCAACACTGCACCCGCATTAGCCCGCTGCGTGCTCACACCCATGTTAGCTCACTCTGCATGCTCACACCCACGTTAGTGCACTCTGCGTGCTTACACCCACGTTAGCCCACTGTGTGCTCACACCCACGTTAGCTCACTCTGCGTGCTCACACCCACATTAGTTTACTGCGTGCTCACAGCATCCCAAGAAGGTGGGCACTTTTTGTTTATGTGTAATGAGTAAACTGAGGCAGGGAGAGACCAAATAACTCTCCCCAGGTTACACATGTGGTGAGTGCTGGAGCTGGACTCACAGCCAGCCTTCTGGCTCTCAGCCCAGCTCTGCCACCCCTGCAGTTCTGATCAGGGCGTGGGGGAGTGGCCCGGTCTCCAGTGGTGGCCAACTGGCAGGAAGATGGGGCTGCTACCCTGGCCCCCCGGGGCGGGGGTGGGAAGTGATAATCAGGCCCTCCTGGCTCTGTTTGCCCATGGGGTGGCCACGCCCAATGCTGTCCCTCGTTGTCACTTGGCCCCTGAGCTGTCTGTTGTCCTTCTGGGCCCACCCAGGCTGCTGGCCTCAGGTGCTGAGCTCTCTGCCTGTCCCTGCCCTCCCCAGGCTCAGCGCTGGCGCAGCGAGAACTTCGAGAGGCCCGTGGACCTCGAGGGCTCTGGGGATGACGACTCCTTTCCCGACGATGAGCTGGATGACCTCTACTCAGGGTCGGGCTCGGGTTGTAAGTACCACCCCCACCTCTTCCCCATGTGTGGGCAAGGCCTTCCGCTTCCATGTGGGGTGGGGGGAAGGGGAGGTCAGGCAGGGGAAGCTCCTGGACCCCAGGCCCCGGAAGGGCAGAACATCCTCCTGGGGCTGGAACCAGGGCCTCGAGACCACAGAGCTCAGGACTGCCCACTCCCCACTGTTCTGCTTGCGTTCTGCAAGCCCTGCTTGTGACTCTGCAGACTTCCCGCCCCTGTCTGGGGTCATGATGCTCCTCAGTGACCCGGGGAACAGTACTGTCCTGACCTCTTGCAGGGATGTAGTAGCCGCGTCTGGGTTGCAGGGGCCTATCCTCAGCGAGATCACTGGGCTGACTCAGCTTGGGTCAGGTGCCTCTCCTATCCAATCACGGGGGGCCCAGGGCAGTTTCAGGGTGCGACGGAAAGGGGCAGAGGCCTCCACTGTGCCTGGGACAGTCCGGTTCTGTGGCTGGCCCTGGGGAAGGCCAGCAGAGTGGTGCGAAGTGAGGGAGGACCCTGAGTTTGAATCCCGGCTTTGCCACCCAACAGCCGTACCTCCTGCAGGCTCTCCCCCTCTCTGGGGCCCTGTGTTCTTACCTGGGAATGATGAGACTAAATACGCCTTCTTCTCAGAGCCTCTGGACGGCTTCAGCGTAAGATGTCAGGGCCCGGAACAGAGAAGGAGCTCGGGAGACGGTGGTGAAAAGGGCTGTGTGCTTGGGTGTCCGGCTGGCTCGGTTGGTGATACCTGTGCCTCTTGATCTGGGGTTGTGAGTTTGAGCCTCACACTGGGTATAGAGATTATTTACAAAAAAAAAAAAAAGGAGTCTGTGCTGAGATTGGGCCCAGGGAGGGGACAGGACTGTCTGCTGGGCTGTAGGAGGTCTGCACGCCGTGGCCCCAGGCTCCCGTGGCCCGGCCTCAGGTCTCCCTCTGCTTTTGTTTACTCCCCGTAAGCCTCTTGCGAGTTAATCTTGGTAAAATCCACCTCTGCTGGCTCATGTCTCTCCTGAATCTCTCCGGCCACTCTCTACCCCTTCTGTCTCTGTCTGGTCAGGCACCCCTTCTTTCTGTCCATTTCTCCTCGTTTCCTCCCGGGCTTTTTCATGTGTCCCGGCTCAGAGACAGCCAGGTTGCCCTGGGATTCCCCTGTAGGAAGGGCTCCTTCTCCTCCTTGCTGTCTCCCTGTGGCCTGAGCCTCGGGCAGCCGTGGCTGTGCCCACCCCACCATGCTCATGGTAGGGGTACCCAGGTCTGGCTTTTCCCAGAATGCCACTCCCTGCTGGCCCCCAGTCTTTACCAAGGGCTAAACACCCTGTAGGGGTTTAGTTGCCACTGGTCTGGGTTCAGCCTGCCAGAAGGTCCAGGCTGGGTGGTTTGGGAATCATCAGAAAAGGCTTCCTGGAAGAGGTGCCCCCCTAGAAGAAATTTTGGCCAGGCAGAGAGGACTTAGGGAATAGCCAGCCACCAGATGACTGGTAACCTTTGGCCAGGCTGTGCCTTCCCTCTTTCCCTCATCTTGTCCCGGGAAAATTATGCAAAGTGAGGGTTGGGAGCCCTCCCCACCCCACCAATCTTGATGGCCATTGCTTACCTGGGACCCTCAAACCCCTCGTGAGTACCCAGCTCCCTAGCTCTCTCCTCTCCCCTGCCCCCTCAGACTTTGAGCAGGAGTCGGGCATTGAGACAGCCATGCGGTTCAGCCCAGACGTGGCCATGGCGGTGTCGACCACGCCCGCAGTGCTGCCCACCGTGGACATCCAGCCTGTGGGCACCCCGTTGGAAGAGCTCCCCTCTGGGCACCCCACCCCAGAGCCAGCCACCAGCGCCCCCGTGGTGACAGAGGTCCCAGAAGAACCCAGCCAGAGAGCCACAACCATCTCCACTCCCACGGCTACCACAACTGCTACGACTGGGGGGGCCCTAACTGTGGCCACGGTGCCTGCCACAGTGGCCACTGCCGCCCCCAGCCTCCCTGCGGCCCCCCCTTCCACGGCCACCACCTCCGTCATAAGGACCACCGGTGTGCAGAGGCTTCTGCCTCTTCCATTGACCACGGCAGCCACGGCCCGGGCCACCACTCCAGCAGCACCCGCACCTCCCACCACGGTGGCCGTCTTGGACACAGAGGCCCCGACACCTAGGATGGTCAGCACAGCTACCTCCAGGCCAAGGGCCCTTCCCAGGCCAGCTACCACCCAGGAGCCTGATATCCCCGAGAAGAGCACCTTGCCCCTGGGGACTACTGCCCCTGGACCCACGGAGGTGGCTCAGGTGAGCAGGCAGGGAGAGGAGGGAGGGTCAGGGACTGGGGGGAGGGGAGGGAGGATGCAGCTGGGCAGGGTAAAGGGGTGGGGGGAGGATTTGGGGATGGAGAGGGTGAGAGAGGCATGAGGCCAGAGGGCTGAGGCTGAGAGTGAGTCCCGGGATGGGGACAGAGGTCAAGGGGCCCGGGATGGAAAGGAGACCAGGATACTGGGACCAGATATGGATGGGGAAAGGAGTGGGTTAAGTGTGGCGGCGGCGGGGAGGGCCAGGGGCCTGCGGGTTCTGGTGAAGAGTGCGGACTCAGGAGGCGGGCACTGCGGCGTGCGGTTGTCCCACTGCCCTTGGGAGCCCCATGACCTCAGGAAGTCACCAGTCCTTTCTGTACATCTATTCCCTGTTCCCTCGTCTGCCAGGAGGAAACAGTAGGATGCGAACTGTAGCGTGGTGGGAATTGTCTAGTGCTTGGAACAGTGCCTGGCAGTAGTAAACCCACCAGAAGTTTCCCTACTGTCATTGTCACCACCGTCGCCATCGTTGTTAGTCTGAAGGTGACTGAGAGGGAGACTGCGGGAGAGGAGAACCTATAGTCCACGCGTGCAGCCTGTTGCCTGGGGGCCCCCTGCCAGCCCTCAGCCCGCACCCGCACCTGTCCCTTGGGGCGGCGCTGCCTCTTCCTCCCGTGACAGAGGCGGCTTAGTGGGTCACTGCCAGGTCGGGATCTGAGACCTGCAGTAGGCTGCAGAGGCTGGGGCGCGCACGTGTGTCGGTGGGGAACAGTTAGGGGTGGGGGATGGAGGGTTCAGGGGAAGAGGGTGAAGATGTCAGGGAGGTGGGGATGCATGGGATCAAGGAAATGGGAGAAGTAGCTGGGTCCCTGCTGGGCATGTGGGGCGGGGTGGGGCGGCCCCGGGGGGGGGGGGGGGGAGGGGAGGTAGCAGCTCCAACCCAGGTACAGAGAAGCCCTTTGTCAAGTGGAAGAGGGCCTTCGGGGGGCTGAGCTGCTGGCAGGTCCAGGCCAGCCCCAGCTGGATGCGAGCCTTGCCCTCAGCACCCCTCAACTCCCGGGGCAGCCTGGTGTCCCATGGTTTCAGCCAGGCGGGAAGGGTAGAGAAAGCAGGACACCAGGCCCAGCTCTCCTCACTCACCCGGGGGACATCTGAGCCCTGGTCCTGCTTCCACATTGTGGGATCCCCTGGACTAGTCTCCCGGACACACCTCCAGGGGGGGCATGGTGCCCTGCAGGGGTGCTCTTGGACTGACCCCTCACCCCCAGGCTGAGGTACTCCCTCTGCCCTGGGTACGCGGGCAGTGGCCCAGGCTGCTTTGAGCAGCCCCCAGACAGCAGTCTGACGCAGGCTCCCAAGGATGATCACTATGGTGGCGAGAGGGAGATGGGACAGAGGGCTGGGGACAGGATGTGGCTTGGGGAGAGAGGCAAGGTAGTGTGGTGGTCACAGACACAGCCAATGGAGCTGGAGAGAGCGGGATTTTTGTTCTGTTTCCACCGTTTCCTAGCTATGTGTCCTTGGCAAGTCACTTTGCTTTTCTGAGCCTTTTTTCAGGCTTTTATTAGGGGCAATAATATCTCCTTTGGGGGATGTCGTGAGGGCCAAAATGCCTATAACGTGTTTTAGCACCGTGCCTGGCACTTGGCGAGTGCTTCGTAAGTGTCAGGCCCACTGGGGATGGGGGGGTCGTGTGTGGGGGAGGAGGGTGGGCTGCCCCAGGGCAAGAGGTGTGGGGAGGCCCGGCTCCCGGGCTCATGCCACGCTCCCCACAGACCCCAACTCCGGAGTCCATCCTGACCACGATCCGGGACGAGCCTGAGGTGCCTGTGAGTGGGGGGCCCAGCGGGGACTTTGAGCTGCCAGAGGAGGAGACCACACAGCCAGACACAGCCAATGAGGTGGTGGCCGTGGGTGGGGCCGCCGCCAAGCCATCAGCTCCACCTGGGGCGCTTCCCAAGGGTGCACGCCCAGGCCCCAGCCTCCTGGACAACGCCATCGACTCAGGCAGCTCGGCAGCTCAGCTGCCCCAGAGAAGCATCCTGGAGCGGAAGGAGGTGCTTGTAGGTGAGGCTTGGGGCCCTGGAAGAGCCCAGAGTGAGGCAGCTGGTCCAGCCTCAGTTTGACCTCTAGGAACCCGAGAAGAGGTCTGGGTGTGGGTTTCTAGGAGCCCCGTTTCCTAGGGAGGGAAAGGTGGGGATTTAGCCCCCAGACCCACCCTCTAGGTTGTCCTTTGACCTTCCCCTGTCCCAGGGTCTGACCTTGATGCTTTCTTCCCTGGGCTGTGCTTGTTGACCCTTCTGGGCCTTGGCCCTTGAGCCCTGATCTCTGACCCTGTCCTTAGGCTTGACCTGCCCCCAGCCTTGACGTCCCAAGGACTTGCCTTGGCTGTGTCTACAGTCTCTGGACTCGTGTTCCAGACTCTGCTCCCCGCTCGGGAACCGCGTGGCCCTGGGCGGGTCTTCCAGCTCTCCAGTCTCCCTTGTCCTCATCCATAGAAGGGAGGGGGGAGTGTCATTCTGCTCTTCACCGGTTCTCATTGTACATCTGCTCCCAAGTTAACTTTTTATTACTTTTTTTTTAAAGTAAGCTCTGGGCCCTTTCATAGTTGGGATGTATCATAGTTCAGCTGCCACAGTTTTTTGCTTTCCTAACGTCTATAAAATGTGGGCGCGTCCATGACTGGTGGCGTCTCACACTCTCTTGGAGCGTGTGTGGGGGTTTTGAGTGTGCGGCAGGCGCCCGGAAGGGAGCCAGGCCCGAGCAAGGGGCTGTGAGGCCCGGCCCCCAGCCTCAGATTCAAGGCTCTGGGCCGCCCTCCTCAGGCCCGAAGCTCCACCCACCCTGTCTTCAGCCCTTGACCTCTGCCTTCTTCCTCCACAGCTGTGATTGTAGGTGGGGTGGTGGGCGCCCTGTTCGCTGCCTTCCTGGTCACCTTACTCATCTACCGCATGAAGAAGAAGGACGAGGGAAGCTACACCCTGGAGGAGCCCAAGCAGGCGAGCGTCACGTACCAGAAGCCCGACAAGCAGGAGGAGTTCTACGCCTAGCGGAGCCACAGTGCCTCCCGCAGCTCAGCAGCGCCCCTCTGCCTAGCCCCCGGCCCGGCCCCACCAGCCCTGACCCAGGACTGGGCCTGGAAGGGAGCCTGGCCCCAGTTCATCTCTGCCCGCCCTCCTGAGGTCTGCCTAGACTGCCAGCCTCACAGAGACCTCGCCCAAGGGGCAGGGGGCAGCGCCATCGGCCCTCGACTGTGCCCTTACGAGCTCATCTCTCGTTTCCCCCTCCCCCATCGGCCTGCAGCGGGACCTCGTGTCAGACGGACAGGAGGAAGGAGGCTGCGGATTGGCTGCCGGCAGGAGGGGCGGGGCTTGACAGGGGCTCGAGCCCCACCCCAGCCCCACGGGGCTGGCGCACAGTCTCCTGGAGCCTGACAGGCGCTCGGGCCGGTTTCCAGGACGAGCACTGGGCCGGATCAGCCCTTGAAATCACTGAGAAGCAGCAGCCTCTTGCCACTGTTCCAGGGCCCCTCTCTGCCAGGGAGAGAGGATACCTGTTGCCACCAGCCTGTTCTGTCCTGGCCTCTCTGGGGCTGTGGGGTCCTTCTCCCCTCACCCCTGCCCTGTATGCCCATACCACAGGCCTCCCCTTCATCCCCATCTGCCCCCGAGGAACGGACTTCCTGAGAGCACCCTGGGGGCCCCTGGCAAGGACAGGCGGGGCTGCTCAGACTGCCCTCTTGCCAGTGGGCTCCGCCCAGACACCATCTCCTGCACTGTCACATCATGTCACACACAGAAGCATGCAGTGACCGAAGCCTACTCGGTCCTGCTGCTCGGTGCAGACCTGTCACAGACACGCACGTTCTTCCAAAGACGCTGACTCTCCCGTGTCTCTCACAGTCCCCCGGGGCTTATGACGATGGGAGTCACCAGATGCCATCGCCTGATGGTGACCGTGCGGCCTGCCCCTCTCCCCAACATACACTGTGGCACCACGTGTGTTGTCTCCAGCTTTCAGGTTCCCTGGAGAGGGTGGAGGCAAGCTGGAGCAGTCAGCCCATATTGGGTACCCTGAGTTGCCCTGTCACACTCAGTCCTTTACCACGACACCAACGCCAACCACATTGCCTGCGACCCTGACCCGTCAGAAATAACCCCATGTGGATGCCCAGGCTTGCCCCGCACAGCCCCACGCTTGCACCCTGGAATAAAGGGTGGCACGGAGGGTATGTGGCCACAAGCCCCCCGGGGCCCTGCACACCTGGGAAACTCGCTCCCCTCCCCGCTATTGCTCGCCAGGGGGTTAGTCCAGGGCCAGCACTCCTGCTCGCCAGGAGCCTTGCTGAGGAGGGCAGGCTGGTTTGGAATGTGGTCCCAGGCTGGGGAGGGAGCTGGGGTCTCCTAGGACCACAAGCCCTGGGCGGGGAGGGGCGTGTGGCCTGGCTCCTGGTCTCCTCGTGTCCCCCTTCTGCTCTGAGCTAGGGGCTGACTCTGCCTCCCAGGACACAAGTCCCCAAAGTGCCTGCGAGGGTGGGCCCTGCTGCCCAGGGCCTCCTGCACCCTCTCCCCCACCCACTGGCCTCTCCAGTCCCATCGCGCGGTCCCTCCCTGGTGCCCTCCCCGTGCACACTGATCCCCTCATTGGCCAGACCACCTGCTGGTTCTCCTGGTTGAGGCTGCACAAGCCGCACCAGTAGGGAACAGTCCATCCAGACTCACAGCCCCAGGCCGGGGTGCTGCAGGCCTCAGCCTGCCTCCCCCTTCTTTGTTACCCTTGTGGGGGTGGGGGGCTGCCTCTGTAGATATTTTAAATGTGGGGCCACACATCTTCTTTGAGGAGGCTGTGCTTGGTTGGGGGCTCACCAAGCCACGGGGTGGGATCTGAGTTGTGGTTGGCTGGCGCTCACCCCCCCCCCCCAACCCATCACCTTCAGCCCGGATTAAAGGCAGGAACCCAGCTTTTATTTCTGTTCCCTTTTCACGACTCCCTGGCAGCAGATTTATGCAGGGGAGGGGGAGGGGTGCCTGAGGTGGTAAGGGAGAGCTTCCAGGGAACTTCTCCCCTGTCTTTTGCTACCATCCTACTTCCAGGTCAGGGCTCTGTCTTTTAGAGCCAGTGTCACTCTGGGTAGGGCCTGGAAGCTTGTGAGGAAGCCAGCCTTTGAAGGCGGCAGGAGTGAGGGGAGGCACCCTGGGCCCATGATTTGTTAAGGTGAGGTGACCTGGCCTCTGTTGTCCCCAGAGCAGAAGGGCTGGGGGGAGGGTGAGACCAACACCCTGGGCTCCCTCTACCCTGCTCCCGGGTGGGTGGCTACTGTCTTGGGGCCGGCAGCTCTGGTGACGAGGCCTGGGCAGGCCAAGGCTGAGAAGCCAGGGAGCGTGGAGGAGAGAGGACACGAGCCCAGGGATGGTGGGCCCAGGGTTGGAGACCCTGATGCGGGCCGGGGCCCATAATCAGGTAGGGCCGGGCAAGGATGGGTGAGCTGGGCTTGGTCTGGCTGGAATGGGCTCGGAGTGGCCTGCGTGGGTCTAGCTGGGCCCCAGCAGGCCTCACTCCCCACATCCTGTGGGCTGGCTTCTAATTTGGGGCTTTGCCTCCTAGCACTGGCCTCTTCTCTCAGTCCTTTGCACTTGAGAGAAGGGGCTGAGGGCCTTGTTCGTGGAGCCCTGGACCCACGACAAAGGACCAGGCATTATCCTCATGAAACTGAACACATTCTGACTGGTCCAAATGCACTCCAGCTGGCCCAGCCCGGGCAGGGCTGGCCAAGAGAGAGGTCGGTTCAGAGGATGAGCTGGAGCTCTCCTCGGTGCAATGTGGGGGCCGGGGCTCAACCCAGCCTGGGCGTAAGGGGGACATGTCTGGTCAACCCGAGTGTGCTTGGGAGAGGGAGTCCTGCGGGAGCCCTGGCATCCCCTGGCATCTCCTAGAAGCGGGGCAAAATTCCCAAAAGGGGGGGAGCTGGTGTGGCTTGAGCCTGGGCCTCAGCTGCCAGGGAGGGCACCTGGGGCCTCCAGAAGTGGGGTTTGGGCTCTCCCAGGCTCTGCTTCCCTAGGAGGCCAGAGGGGGGTGCGTCTCCTGGAAGGTTTGTCCCCTTGAGCCCTGCAGGTGGCTGCGTGGTAACCAGGGCTGGATGAGACAGACCTGTGGACAGTGGCATGGGGTGCTCAGGCCAGATTCCCCCACAAGGGTTGGCAAAGCCATCTGTCCAGGCCTCCAGGCTGGGGCCCGGGGCATGGGATGCAGACCCGGCTGGGCCTCTCAGGTGGGGCAGGAGTGGCCACCTCTTCCTCGGCTCTCCTGAGTTTCTCCTGACAGCCAGCAGCCTGGACTTGCTTCCTCAGGCCTCCTGCCTGTAAATAGAAGCCCACCAACTGTACAGATTTACAGAGACGCCAAGACCGGGCCCCGGGGTTGCCAGCTCAGGGCCGATGGTTACGGCCTCCCCCAGGCTCCTGCCCGGCAGCTCAGTGCACCCGGCCCCGGCGTGGCAAATACATGTAAATATATTTCGTAGGCAGTGTGGCTCCAGAGAGCCCCCCTGAAGACAGTGTCCCTCCTGTGCGCCCTTTCTCCTGTACAGAAACCCCCGAGAACCCAGCGGGAGTTTGTCCTTCCCTCCCCCAGGACTTCCCCACCCTTTCTCTCCCCCATAACCTGTTTATTAACCATAACTGTCCTGAGTTCATGGCCAAATCTCTAAGGAGAAGTGGAGGGAAAAGACTGGAAAAAGAGACCCAGGTGCCTGACCCACTGTGGGTGCTCACCTGGCCCAGCCTTGTGAAGGAGCTGTTTGGGGTTTTTTGTTTCTGGGGTTTTTTTGTTTGTTTGTTTGTGTTTTTTTGTTTTTGTTTTTTAACACTTCACGTGCTGTGCCCATTTATAAGAGGAAATAAAATTAAGCTGAAATGATGCAGTGTCGTCAGTGTGAGAGAAACATGGACGCTTTGTTGGGGGTGGGGGACAGCCCGTGCCCTCCCCGCCACCTACCCAGGCCGAGCTACCTTCGCCTTCAGGGGGAATTGAGAACCAAGCAAGGGAGATTGCCCAGCAACTCCTCACGGGAACCATTATGGTCAAAGCTGCTGTTGGTTGAGAGTGTTCAGGAAACCACAGAGCTGACTGTGGTAAGGCCAGAGGGGGGCTGTGGTTGGGTGGGGGCTATGCTGTGGTGCTACTGGGGACCTGTGGTTCACCTCCAGGGGAAGAACTGGTTTCAGGCCACAAAGAAACAATCTTGGGACCTTGGTCCCAAGGACTAAGGAATCAGACGGAACAAGCCTGGGTGGCTCTGGGGTCGGTAGGCCCGGCTTTAAGCTCAAGTGACATTTCCTAGCTCTGATGCCGGAGAAGCTGCTTGTGAGGTCTCTGAGCCTCAACTGTCTCACCTGCAAAGCGGGATAACAATGGCCATCCCCTAAATGGACTGGGGTAAGGGTTACGTGAGGAAGAGCACGGCACAGAGCCGGAACGGAGCAGAACGTCAGCACAGGACAAGTTAGTTCCCTGACCAGGAACCACAGACTGACCCGGAACCACAGACTGACCCCTGGGCTTACAGGTTCGTAGAGCTGGGAGGGCCATGTGCTGGCCCCTGCCTTCAGACCTCTGTGACAGGTGGTTTGCTGTCTACCAGGGACTAGTGGGTCACTCTACCTGTTGAGAAGTCTTTTGTTTTTAGCCCAAACTCACCTCACCAGTGTTGCCTTTCTCTGGTTCTGCCCTCTGACCATGGAGTGGCCCCGGGGTTAGAGTGTCATGGTTGTGAACTTCCCTCCTCCAAGGGAAACCACTCCATGGTCCACAGATGCCATGTAGAAAGTAATTCCTATCAAAACGTAATACCCACCCGGGTCTGGGCAGTTCTGGGGTGTCACTCCAACCCATTCCTTTCTCCCTCCCTCACTAAAGTTTCTTGAGGCCTCCTCTGTGCCAGGCCCTGCACTTGGAACTGGGGGACAAGATGTCATCAGGACAGACCCTGCCCACTAACCTCAGAGCATGTATAGTCTACTGGGGAGAAAGGAAATATCCAATGTCTTGGGACCAAGTCACGGATGGGGGTGTCTTTTCTCCTCAGCCAACACCTCCAACCCCCACGTACCCATTCATTTCACGGCTAGACAGTTCTGGCTGGGTCCCAAGGCCTGGGCCCTCGCTGTGGGACCTCAGACAGTGGATCCCCTGATAGCCTCAGACCACATAGCTATAATGGGGTGAAGGGGGGGCCTGGATGGCTCAGTCAGTTGGACATCTGCCGTCATGATCTTGGGGTCCTGGGATCGAGTCTCACATCGGGCTCCCTGCTCAGCAGGGAGTCTGCTCCCTCTCTCTCTGCCCCTCCCCCTCCATGCTTTCTCTCTCTCTTGAATAAATATACAAAATCTTTAAAAAAGTATGGGGGGTGGGGCACCTGGGAGGCTCAGTGGGTTAAAGCCTCTGCCTTTGGCTCAGGTCATGATCCCAGGTTCCTGGGATCGAGCCCCACATCGGGCTCTCTGCTCAGCAGGGAGCCTGCTTCCTCCTCTTTCTCTGCCTGCCCCTCTGCCTACTTGTGATCTCCGTCTGTCAAATAAATAAATAAAATCTTAAAAAAACCAAAAATCTGTCATTAGAAAAAAAAAAAAGTATGGGGGGTGTGAAGCGACCAGCCCTGTGCTACCTTGAGCTTTTATCAGATCTGGCCCCAGCTGGAAGCCTGCTGGGATGTGAGGGGTAGGTTGGCCACCATTAAAGTCCAGGCTCTGGACACAGCCCCTCATCCGGGAGGATTTTGGAAGGCGATTCCGCTGTCTATTGAATCCCTACAGCCTAGAGCTGTCTCCCTCTGGCAGGACCCCACTTCACCCTCCCGGTGGAACTCCCGCGGGGCCGGCCCGTGCCCCTCTGTTGGAAGCGTGGGAAGAGAACGCTTCTGGAGTCCAGAGGACCCGGCTGTGTGCTCTTGGGCCTGCTGCTTGGCCTCTCGGAGCCTGTGTTCTCACGGACAAGTGTGGGCAGCAAGGCAGGTATATGGAAACTTGTGGGAGTGACATGGGATTGTACTGAAAGCAGCTAGTGTCCTAGGGACTTTCGGCCCCCTCTGCGCCTTCCAGATTTGCAGGCAGACCTGTAATCCCAGCCCTGCTGCAGGCCAGCTGAGTGGCCTTGGGTGGATGTCCCACTTGGCGCTCAGTCTCCTCACCTGGGAAATGGGGACAATAGTGGCACCTGCCCCATACAGGTGGTGCTTAGAATCCGCGTAGCCAGGAGCGGGTGCTGTGCCCCGTGGGCCCTTATCATTCCTGTTCTGGTCACTATTCTTGTTACTATGGTGGGCAGGGCCCAGCGTGCTGCCTGCTGAATGAGGGAAGGATGCCGACCCTGCGTAAAAATCCATACGTCAGTATCCGCTCTGGTGTGAACTTGGACTCCAGCCCCTGGGCCCATGGGGGCCGAGCTAGGTGCCTGGGAATTGTACGCAGAGGATGTGCAGATAGGCACGTGCTGGGATGTGGTGCCTTTCTCGGTGGGGTGGGGGGCATGGCTCAGGGATGGGCAATGAGCAGAGGGGGCAGGGGGAAGAATAGCGGATTGTTTCCCTCAGCCCCAGAGGTCACAGCCGCCTGCCCAGGCTGCCGGAGGAACAGAGCACACTCAGCTTCCCAGGCCACCCACCCTGACTCTGCTGGCCTGCAGGTGGGCTGCGGGCAGACAGAGGGGCCAGGCTGGCCGCCGCCAGAGCTGAGAGCCTGCTAGCCTTCTTTGCACTCAGGGAGGACGAAGGCTGGGCCTGACACAGGTTGGGGGGATCGTTGTCAGTGTTCTTAGCCATGATTGTGGATACTACACTTTTTAAAAAAATTTTATTTTATTTTATTATTTTTAAAAGATTTTATTTATTTATTTATTTGACAGAGAGAGAGATAGAGACAGAGAGGGAACACAGGCCAGGAGAGAGGGAGAAACAGGCTTCCCACCAAGCAGGGAGCCTGCCACGGGGCTTGATCCCAGGACCCTGGAATCATGATCTGAGTCAAAGGCAGACGCCCAACAACTGAGCCACCCACACGCCCCAACACTTTTTTTTTTTAAGCGTCTTTATCCTTCTGCAGACTGAAGTATTTGCACATAAAGCGATAGGATGTTTGTGATGGGCTCACAGCCAGTGCAGGGGGGAGGGCGCAGGTGGAGAGACAGGGCATTTAGGTTACTAACTGGAGAAGCTGGATTATGGGCATAAGGGGACTCCTTGTATTATCTTATCTACTTGAAGTTTGAATTTTAAATTCTTCATAATAAAATGTTAAAAAGGGGGGTGCCTGGGTGGCTCAGTGGGTTAAGCCGCTGCCTTCAGCTCAGGTCATGATGTCAGGGTCCTGGGATCGAGTCCCACATCGGGCTCTCTGCTCAGCAAGAAGCCTGCTTCCCTCTCTCTCTCTCTCTCTGCCTTCCTCTCCGTCTACTTGTGATCTCTCTGTCTAATCTCTACTGTGTCTCTCTGTCAAATAAATAAATAAAATCTTAAAAAAAAAAGATGTTAAGAAGGAAAGAAAGAAAGAAAAATAAATAAATAAATAAATCATGGGGAGCAAGAGGACTTACCGGGGTTCACACCACCAAGGGCAAAGCTGGGTCTTCTGACTCGAGCCTTGGCCTCTGCCTGCCCTCCTTGCCGTCCCTGTCGTGGGGACTGTGGGCTCTTACAGTGCCACATGCCCCTTGCTGCGTGTGGCCGACTTCCAGAAGGCCACCCTGTCCATGGGTGTCATCCCCTCCCCTGTTGGGAACACTGACACCCCTGAGCGACTCTGGAGACAGAATTCACGTGCAGTTAGGAGGGCTGACGTGGCAGGGCCACCCTCCTCCAGAGAGAGGGGCAGACATGGCCCTTCCCCTGTGGGCGGCATGTCTCAGCTTTCTGGGGAATTCTCAGCCTTGCTCACTGGTCACGTGGGTCCCGGGAGGTGGGCTGGCTGGGCATTCATTCTCCCACTTTGAAGAACATTGGATCTGGTCATTTCCTTCCATTTGCAAGGCTCTGGCCTTGTCTAGACCTTTATCATGTCTTGCTGGGAATCTGGACCCTTACCACCCGAGCAGGCTGCGAGGAAAGAACACAGACTTGGCACAAACAGACATGGGTTATGCCCAGCTTCAGCCAGTCCTCCCGGCCGTCCCCAGGAAGCCACTGTGCTCCCACCCCGCACCCAACTTTGGCTTCTTCCTCTGTAGAATGGGCACAGTGGGACCACTAAAGGGGTGTGTGGGATCCAAAGGGCAGGCAGATCCAAGTGCCCACCACAGTGCATGACACACAGCAGGTGCACAACAGTGACAGCGCTGGTCCTCCTAGTCATAGTGTCCCCAGGACACACGGACAGCACTCCGCAAGTGCCCGGCCTGCCCTGAGTGCTTTTGAATATGTGTGAAATTCAGAACAGCACCTGGCACGTGATATAGACCATATAGGTATTTATTGAAATAGAATAATTTTTCACATAGTAGCTTATTTTATGCTGTGGACAGAATGGTCTCCCCCACAAATCCATATCTGGGAGCTCTACCCGCCAGGAGGACTGGATTTAGAGACGCGGCTTCTAAGGAAGCAACAGAAGTTAGATGAGGTCTCCAGCGCGGACCCCTGGGACACTAAATGGACAGGATCGGTGTCTTTACCTCTAAGAGACATCCGAGTGTCAGAGTCCTTTCTCTGCGTAAGCGCGGAGGAAGGCCATGTGAGGACACAGCAAAGCAGGAAGAGGGCTCCTGATCTCAGACTTCCGGCCCCCAGGACTGTGAAAAAACAAATGTCTCTTGTTTAAGCCGGTAAACCCGGTCTGTGGGATCTAGTTATGGCAGCCAAAGCCGACTAATACATTTAATCTTTACCGAAACCCTGACACATCGTAGATACTCTTATTACGCTCATGTTTACAGATGAGGAGACTGAGGCTTTTGGGTTCCAATAAAGCTGGGGACACAGGTCATGAAACTGTCCAGTCAACCTTGACTCTCCCTCGCCCCTTCTCCTGGCAGACTCCTGTGTGTCCTTCAAAGCCCTGTTCTGACCACACCTCCCTGGGATTGTTGGGCTCAGTAAGAGGAGGCCGGGAAAATGCTTGGACCTGGAAGAGTGGGGGATGGAGAGAAGGGAGGGCCTGAGGGAGACCGTCAGGCGAATGAGGTCAGGAGCAGGAGAGCTGAGGAAGAGAGGGCAGCTTGAGGGCTGGCTGTCGGGAAGGGCGTGAATAGAAAAGTTCTTGGTCCTTCTACCCACCGCAGGTGGCTCTGTCTCACGGCTCAGTTTCCAGCTTTTCTTGAGGTCAACTGTGTGGGGCCAAGTCAAGAAACAGAGCGGGGGCACACTGTCCCGGTTTGAATCCTGGCTCCTTTACTTACTGGCTAAGTAATAAATGAAGTTCTTGACTCTCGTGTGTCTCAGTTTCTTTGTGCGGATAAAATGGGGATAGTTACAGAACGCATCTCACAGAAGGGGCCTGAGGTTGAATTAAGTTGATACGTGGTGCATAGAAAATGCTTATTGGTAAATGCTAGTGGATATTAGCCGACAGCGTTGTCTGGGGTTACTCCTTGTCACGGTGCTCTCTCCTTTCTCTGAGCATCAATGGGCTTGCCTATAAACCACACAATTTATCACAACAGTGTGATAAAAGCAATGACCCTGGGGCACTGGGGTGGCTCAGTTGGTTGAGAGTCTGGCTCTTGGTTTCAGCTCAGGTCATGATCTCAGGATCCTGGGATGGAAACCCCCTCGGGCTGTGTGCTCAGCGCAGAGTCTACTTGGGATTCTCTCCCTCTCCTTCTCCCTCTGCCCTCCCCCCACCCCTCTCTAAATAAAACCAAACCAAATAAAAAAACCCAATGAAACTTTATTGGACATTTTCTATTGGCCAGGCTTTTGGCCTGTTCTGTATAGTGTTCTGTTTAGCTGTCGTAAAAACCCCATGAGATAGATAGATAGATGCCCATTTTACAGATGAGAAAATTGAGACCTCTTTAAAATATGTCTAAAATCCCAGCTCTGGGGCGCCTGGGTGGCTCAGATGATTAAGCCTCTGCCTTCGGCTCAGGTCATGATCTCAGGGTCTTGGGATTGAGCCCCATGTCGGGCTCCTTGCTTAGTGGGGAGTCTGCTTCTCCCTCTCCATCTCCCCTCTGCTCGTGCTCTCTCTCTCTCTCAGATGATAAATTAAATCTTAAAAAATAATAAAATACAATCACAGAGCTAATACAGGGTGGAATGAAGATTTGAACCTGGGCCATCTGACCTCGAGCCCATGTGATTCATTCTCATCTGTCATTCACAATATTGGGAGATGCCTCCTGTGTGCTAGCCACTGTGCTGGGTACCAGGGATGTGGAATTAAAAGACACACAGTCCTGGCCCTCAGGGAACTCCCAGGCTGAGGCAAGGAAGGTAGACGTGGAATCAGATACCTGAGAATATTCCTGATGTGGAAGGAACAGGGCTAAGCCTCCCGTCTGCATTAGATCCATTAAAGGCTGTTTTCTTTAACCACACTCCAACAGTTACCGGGTGTATGGTCTGTATAAAAATTAATGCTCTCTCTTCCCAAAGACAAGGCAGGCAGGTTTCTACAGTGAAAGTGATGTAAAAAGCGCAGCTTTGACATTATTTTTAGGCTTCCAAGGAAATCTGAAGTTGTCAAATATGAGTACTTCTGGAGCCATGGTTGATCAGCTGGAGTTCTTAGAAAACTCCTGCGCCCTGGCAACCGCCGCTCCTTTCCTACCCGGCCCGGAAGAACCCAGCTAGCTCCTGTGCGACACGAAGGCCACATGGAACAGCAGAGTTCAATGATGCCTGGTGACAGGGATATGGACAAAGCCTCTGGGAGTACAGAGGTGGGAACAGTGAATTTGGGAGCTTCCAGGAGGAGAAAATATTTGGGTTTTGAAGGCTGTATAGGAGTTCCCGGGGAAAAGAAGAAGGGAAACAGTCCTTAAATGAGGGGGAAAGTGTGCAGAAAGTACCCCAGGATGTTTGGGACAGGCAGAAGGCAATTGAGGCTGGAGTGTAGGGTTCACAGGGGTGGTGAGGGCTTAGCTTATAAGCAAAGGTGGCCCGAGGCAGGGCCGGGGGGGTGGGGGTGGGTGTTGCTTGGGAACTTTTTAGGGAGTGATATGGACAGATGTACGGGTTTTGTAAACACGGTTTGGCAGCTTGCCCCGAGGTAGGTGGGAAATTGGTGGTGAGTCAATCAAGTCCCCAACTAGACCGTAAGTTCCTTGGGGACCAATGACAGTCAATGTCTTTCCTTCTGGTATTTTCCATAACGCCTAGCAGGGGTGGGGCATGAGGGAGGTGTTCAGCCAATGTTTGCTGTATGAAATCCATGCATGTCCCAGGCCATGTGTGCACACGTGGATTTTAACAGCACCCAGAGCCTGCTTCGGCACCAACCACAACCCCACCCCGTGCTGTCCATGGTACTAACCCACACTTTAAGTTTGCCAAGCCCTGTGGGCTCCCTGGTGGCAGCTTTGTGTGTGCATGTGCATGCTTGTGTGTGTTTGTGTGTGTGCATGTGGGATGAAGCGCGGGAGGGGACCCTCAACACCTGTTTCCTGGCATCAAGGCAAGGTCCCAGCTGCTCTAGCTTTAGGAGGGCTTCCCCAGGGGCCTGTGTAGTCTGGGAAGTGGATCCTCACTTCATCTGGCCAAGGCTCAGTGCATGGATCTGAGGCAGGAAATGAAGATAGACGGAAAGCCCAGGACCAGAGTTGGGAATGAGTTTGAATGCTATGCTGGAGAGTCAAGATCTATAGACAGAGAGTGACCAGGTCACGTTTGTGGTCCAGAAAGATTGCTCTCGTGGTAGCAGGGAAGAGAGCCTGGAGAGGAAAGGCATCTCTGGAATGTCTGGGTCACGTAGTAGCACTCAGTGCCAGGCAGAACGAGGTAGGTGAGAGAGAACGTCAGTGAGGGTTAGAGTAGGCAGGCAGATATCCTGCAGGAGGTGGGGCCTGAGCTGGCCCTGGCAGCATTCGTAGAAGGAGGAGAGTGGGAACGGAGCGGGAGGAGAGAGGGGGACGCCAGGCAGGGGACCATAGGGGCACATGCAGAGAGGTCAGAACAGCTAAGAAAGAGGGGAGTGGCACCTGCCTTTCTGTTCTCTCTCCTCCCCATCTTCTCACTGGGGTGCTTCTGAGCAGGGACGGGGCTGGCTCTGGGACCGAACTCATCTGCATTTCTGGATGTCTCTGGCTGATGGTGGGGGCAGGCTGGGTGCAACTGCGAAAGGTCCTTCCATTGTGTGCGAGGCTGGGCCAGGGCGGCGGAGGCCGGTCCATGGAGCCCTTTGTGTGCAAGTCACCGACCCAGCGCTCTGGCGGCCTCCGCAGTCCTTGCTGGCTCTGGACTCGGGGCTGTGCCATAGAGACAGGCTGTTCTTCCTCGGCTGGCTACGATGTCATAGCTGAGGGAGGGGGCGGGGCAAGGGGGTGGACTCTGGCGGTCTTCAAGGCTGGCTGAGGGCTGACAAATTGCTTCTTGCCCTTGAGGCTCAAAGAATCATCAATTCATGAAATCCCTTAACTCTGTGATCTGCAGACCAATGGCTGAAACCTTCTGGCACCTGAATATCCCAGAAAAATGGAATCGTTTTAGGATGTGGCTCTTTCATAATAGACCCTGTGGGAATCATAGAATCCTATAGAATAGCAGAATCTGAAAACCATAGGCTCCTCATATCTTCTTCAGGGATGAGATAGGATAAAGTGAAACCTTACATGGAAGCACATAGAACATGCTGGAATGTGGTAAATGGCTCCTGAGCGTCAGCTGTTGCCTGCCCCAGAGAGGGGAGGTGATGTGACTTGTCCAGGGACACGTGGCTGGGACTGGTGACATTGGGATCGCCATGGCCTGAAGGAATCCCGCGTGGGCTGAGGCACTGTGATGTAGACTCCACCAGCAGCCAGGTCATGGGCTTCCGGGTCTGAATCCAGGTCCCTGAGTAGGAGGCTCACTGGTGGGGCCAGGGTGGGAGGCAGGGAGGAGGGTGTCCAGGACTCCAGGCTTTCGAGCTAGCCCTGGTTCTCTGTGTCAGTCCCTGGGTGTCTCATCTCTTTGGATCCCAGTTTCTCCCTCTTGAAAAGAGGAACAGCATTGGCCCCCTGCCTCCATCTCAGGGGAGGGGTAAGGCAGACTCTGAAATCAGACAGCCCCTGGGTCCTGGCTGTGTGTTCCCAGGCAGATGACATGACTTCTCTGAGCCCATTTCCTCATTAGTGCAACAGAGGGGAATAAGGACCCAGAATTGCCACGAGGACAGAGTGAGTTCATGTCCTTTGAGAGGGCAGCACGTGGAGACTCCCTGCATTCAGGACCCAGCTCTGCTGCTCATGGGTGGGTGATTCTGCCAAATCCGAGAACCTCCAGGTGCCTCGGTTTCCTCAGCGCAAAGTGGACTTGGCAGGATCACTTACTTAGATTAAACGGGCTAATGCAAGCGGAGCATTTTGACTAACGGCCGGCAGGTGGGAGGTGCTTGGTAAGTACCTACGCTCCCCGTTGCAGTGTAGATGCTGTCTGTGACTGTGAGCGTGCCTGAGCGTGTGGACCCTGCCATGTGTGTGAGTATGCACACCCCCCAGTGTGTATGTGTGTGTGTGCCCATGTGCCTAAGTGTGTATTCCCCTGAGTGTGTGCCTGAGTGTGAGTGTGCACCTCTGGTGCGTGTGACAGTGTGTGCAGGTGCATGTGTGTGCGTGTGCGGGAGCGTGCGTGAGGATGCTTATTAAAAGCAGAGCCTGCGGCCCAGAGCTGAGCGGTGTGCCTAGAGTCACTGGTTCTCTTGGCGGCCTCCCCGGGGACAGAGCGTAATGAGTGTTTACGGAGCCCCTGCCAGGCAGAGATGAGAGGCTCAGAGGAGCTCTGCGCCAGGCAGCGGCTGGGAGCCCAGTGTTATTATATTAACGAGCATTGGGGTGATGATTACCATTAACGAGATTATTCACCAGGCGGCCTCCCCCGCACCAGGTCGTAGCTCCGGCAGGGAGGCAGGCAGGCTTCTCGGGCCCGTCCCTCCCGCCTCTGTCTTGGGGGGTGATGGGAGGAGGGCTCCCTGGTGCCAGGCATGGCGCTGAGCCCACGACATCCCTGTCTCACTGCATCACTGGGAGCCCCTGAGGTTCGACGCTGGTGTCCCACTTTACAGATGCGAAAACGGAGGCTCCGTGAGGGGGCCTGGGTGCCCCTTTGTATTCTCTGTGGATGCTTGGATGGGCAAGCCTGGGGGCGCTGCGTGTGGATGAACCCTTTAGTCTTCGCCAGACCCCGTGAGAAAGACGCTGTTGTTATCCCTCCTGCAGTGGGGAAACCGAGGCACAGAGTCCTCGAAGTGACTTGCCAACCATGTCATAACGTCTTCTGCCTCCAGGGGCCCCTCTCCTCCCGGGCAGTCAAGACAAAGGTGCGGCTCCCAAACCTTTTATTTTTCTTCTTGTAGCAGACCCAGCCCGGGGTCCTGGGATTGGGGGCAGTTTTCTCCTTGTCCCTCATCGCCACAGGCCCTTCAGGCAGGCTTACTCCTGTGCACAGGCTCTTAGAGCCACCTTTCACTCAGAGCTGATGCTGACAACCCCTTGTGCCACAAACATGATCCCGACCCTCCTGGGGACCAACACATCGACCGGTTTAGACAAAGTGCTAGGGGTCAGGTTCCCTCACTGGCTGGCCCTGGCTGGCTACTGTGTGTCGAGGGCTGTGTCATGTGCTGTGCCAGTACCTGGGGACACAATGAGAGAGAGACAGGACCGCCTCCTGCAGCACACAGTCTCGGCAGTCTCAGGGACAAAGGAGCGCCCCGCAGATGGGCAGGGCACTCCTGAGGGCAGGACTGGGGCTGGGGGTGGGGGGAGGGCAGGCCCACCATTATTCAGTCAGTAGGCATGGAGACCCTTAATTCAGGCCGGGGTGGCGGTGATCAGGGAAGGCTTCTCGGAACTGGAGGAAGGAAAGTGGAGTTGGGCACCGGTGCTCAGCACGCATAAAGGTGTGACTCTCCGGATGGAGGCTGGCTGTGGAAGGCTCTGGATGCCAGGCTGTGGCAGGGACTGGGACTGCCCCCTAATACCCACGCTCCCTTCCTCCCACAGTAATGATATGCGGCTGCTTGGAAGATGGACTACATTTCCCAGCCTCCCTTGCATCTGGGGGCAGGTGACCAATGTGGCCAATAGGATATGAGCAAAGGGATGGTCAGTTTCAGGATTATTCCCAAAAAGGGTAGTGATGTGCCCTCTCCTCTATGTAGCTTTCCCCCTATCGTGTGGGCTGGAAGGTGCACTCGGTGCCATCCTGGGACGTGTGAATGGAGGCAAGAGCCCAGGAATGATGAAGCAACAAGACAGAAGGAACCTGAGTTCCTGAGGCCAAGGAGCACCAGCCCTTGGGTGGGGTGTGTGTGAATCCCTATCTGACGGCCGAATAAACTCTCTGGTTTAGGCTACTGCTATTCGGTGTCTCTGCCTTGAAGGCTAAACCCGTGTCCTAGCTGATGGGCAGGCTAATGGCTCTTTCCCCGAGGGCAGAGGCAGTGAGCAGAGTTCTGTTGGATGAGGAGTGACAATGTCAGATCTGCATTTTTGGAAGGTTTTTTTGTTTGTTTGTTTTGTTTTTATTTATTTGACAGATCACAAGCAGGCAGAGAGAGACAGGAGGAGGAGGCAGGCTCCCTGCTGAGCAGAGAGCCTGATGTGGGGCTTGATCCCAGGACCCTGAGATCATGACCTGAGCCGAAGGCAGAGGCTTCAACCACTGAGCCACCCAGGAGCCCCTGTTTTTGGAAGGTTTGGCTGCAGAGTACAAGGTGGGTTGGAGGGGAGAGAGACGGGAGGCTGGATGATCAGAGAGGGGGTTGATGCTTCAGAAGAGGGCAGAGTTGGGGCATCTGGGGGGTTCAGTCAGTTAAGTGCCCGACTCTTGATCTCAGCTCAGGCCTTGATCTCGAGGTCGTGAGTTCAAGCCCTGAGTTGGGCTCCCTGCTGGGCATGCCCATCTGTGATCAATCACTGGTTGGGGGAGGGGGTGCTACGATGGCCAGGCCTGGGTCTCTTGTCCAGTCTAGGGCAAGGGGCTGGGGGCTTGGGATTGTGTCCCCCACATGGAGTAAGGGAGAGGAAACTCCCTTCAGGAAGAAAAGTGTTTTTCTGTTACTTGGAGGCAAGGGGCACAATCCCTGGGTGGACAGTATAGCCCCAGACAGGGAGGGGAGAGGAGACTTCTGGGAGGAGGCAGGGCAATGACTGGTGGTGGGGAGGGTGGTTGGGGGAGGCCTAGTGGGGGCAGAGGCTGACGGATGCTTGAGGTTTGATCTTTCTGTGCCTCTCCTCCTGCAGTGAGCATACCCCAAAATGGACCTCCAATCCCCTCTTCTGCTCTGGACTCCTGGCGTCCTAGTTAATTGTTAGGAAAGAACACATCACACTGATTCCTGTGAGAGTGGGTGGACTAAGAGGGGCCAGGCTACTCTTTCTAAAGCACACCCTGTCCCTTCCTCTAGGAAGTCCTCCCAGACCTCACCCCAATCTGCAGAGCTGGTGTTTCTCTCCTCTGGGCCCTATGCTCTCTGTCCCTGTCCGGCTCACTGCGTCCTCCAGGGAGGGACCCACACATCCATGTACCCCTCAGTTATGAGCCTTTTGAAGGCCCATGTCCGTCTTCTCTGAGTTAGTCCCCCTCCCTCAGGCTTTGATTCTGCCAGTTCTTGTGCGTCTGCGTGCGTCTTTTATGTGTCCTTGTGTGAAGATATGTTTGTGTGTGTCTCTGTGTATGCATGTGCACCTATGTGCATATAAGACTGTGGGTGCGTCGTGTGTCTGTGTAGGGGTTTTGTGTGTCTGCCTCAGTGTTACTGTGCATATGGGAGGTTTCTGGGCCACTATTCCCCTCTGGGGCCTAGGAACTTTGAGATACACACACACAATTACATATACACAGAGCCATGCAGAGGTTCAGCTACACACAAACATAGACACACACACACACACACACACACACACACACACACACACACACACAGAGGTCTGTCTGAAGGCCTCCGGTAACCCTGCCCAGGGCTGGCTCTGCATGGGGCTACCCTCTGGCAGGAAGGCTGCGAGCCATTGCCCCGGGGCAGGCTGGCTGGAGTGGATCCCGGGGCTTCCTGTCCTGGGTGGGAATGTTTCCTTAAACCCCAGCGTGATTGAGAGCCAGCCCCGCCCCGCAACTTCCATTTCCAGTCCTGTGGCAGCACCTCTGATGGCAGGACAGCAGGTGGCTGTGTGGGTCACTAGTTCTGGAAAACACCAAGGGCACAGGGTCTTGGCAGAGGGCAGTTCAGCCGGCAGTCTTGCGCAGCACACACTGCAGGTGCCAAGCCTCCCACCGGAGCGCCTTCGAACCGCGGAGAGAGATGTCTATGGTTGTGTGTGCAGGTGAAGGCTCTATGGCAGGTGCTGTGGGGTACACCTGGGCACGGGGAAGGTGAGGGGGATGGCCTGGCATTGACGGGTGGATCCTGACAGCCCTGTAGCAGGTGTGTTCACTCGGCATCCCTGGTTCTCAGCACAGGGCCTGGCACGCAGTACATGCCCGATAAACGTATGTGGAACCAGTTTATGAAGGAGGCTCTTGCTTGCTCTACCTTACAGCCATGGAACTTGAGGTCAGAGGAGCAGTTTGCTCATGGTCACCCAGCAACCACATGGCAGAAGTAGGATTTGAACCTGGGAACGCTCAGAGTATCCAGCCCAGCTTGTCCCACTGTCCATCCGGGTTTACTCAAAGTGACCTGAGGACACTGTGAGCTCCTTGCTTGGGAGGCACATCTTTCCTACTTATTCTAAGTCTCAGTTTGTCCATCTGTGTAATGGGTTTGATGATAGGGTGTCAGGTACGAAGTCATAAAATCAGTTCATAAGAAAGTTAACTTCCTTTTTTGAAACTGACCCCATTTTACCGAGTGTGGCAGGAAAGTAATCAGCTGGGTTGGAGGGATGATTTGGGGGAAGGGGAGAAAGGGCAGGCCTAGTGGCAGACGCTCTGGGTTGTCGCTACCCCACACCAGCTCTGTTGAGATACCCTCGTGCCTGCCAGGCCTTTGAGGTCAGCCCTCAGATGTCCC
This sequence comes from Lutra lutra, assembly GCF_902655055.1. Lineage (NCBI taxonomy): Eukaryota > Metazoa > Chordata > Mammalia > Carnivora > Mustelidae > Lutra > Lutra lutra. The sequence goes on from NC_062281.1 coordinate 174,631,339, forward strand.
AGCTATGCTGCCCCTTGTTCCCCTCCCAAGCTGTCGGGTTCCTGTGCTCTCTCAGCCCCTCCCGGTGCACAGGAATTGTTCTGGACCTGGGTATGTGTCCCCGTCTTGCTTCAGCACTTAGCAAGTGTCTTAGCAAGTCTTAGAAAGGTCGGTTTCTGGTCTATGAAATGAGGTTAACGGCACCTGCCTCATAGGGTTGCTTGTCAGAATAAGCAAACCCATCCGTATGGAAGGTTTAGAACAGCACCTGGTGGGCACCTGGGTGGCTCAGTGGGTTAAAGCCTCTACCTTCGGCTCAGGTCATGATCCCAATCCTGGGATCAAGCCCCACAATGGGTTCTCTGCTCAGCAGGGAGCCTGCTTCCTTTACTCTCTCTCTCTCTCTCTGCTTGCCTCTCTGCCTACTTGTGATCTCTGTCTGTCAAATAAATAAAAAAATAAAAATAAACCCCTCCCCCAAAACAGCACCTGGCGCATCAAAACTGCTCAATAGATGTTCTATCCTGTTCTGGAAGCTTGGCTCAGGCTGTTGGCGGGGGCGGGGGGGGGTTGTGCGGGCAGGACTCCCCTGTCTTACAGCTTTGTCTCAGGTCACCTCCCTCCCTGGCCCCTCCTCCTGAGAGTCACGTCCTAGGTCATCGGGTGCCTGGAAAGTCGAACTCCAGGCTTTTTCAGTTTCCTGGGGTTGGGGGTGGGGGGCTGAAGTACAGTCTGGAGTCAAGGGGCCTGAATGTTTTCAGAAGACTCAGGTCCTAGTTCCTGATTTAGTTCTCACCAACCTTGTGAGTGTGGGCAAATGACTTTACCTCCCTGTGCCTCAGTTTCTCATCTGGAAAATGGGCACGAGACTCCCAGGGCTGGGGCCAGGGGAGTTGGACACAAAGGGCCATTGTTGCTGGCATTTCCCTCAAGTACACGGCCGACCGGCCGACCGGGGAGATGACGCAGGAAGGTTGCCCCAGCGACAGTTTTGGACACAGCGGTCCTCGAATCCCTCTGGGAAACAGGAAGTTTGGACTGCTCAGATCACCACCCTGGTCACAGGAAACCAGCTGACCCCTTCCTTTCCCCCCTCCCCACCTCCCCCCAAGCCCAGGAAGGGATTTGCTGTCCTGTCAACAATTCAGACCGGCTTCTGAGAGCAACTCTCAGAGCCCCCCACACCCAAGATAGCTTCCGGCCCCTCATTTCGTAAGATGAGCTGCTGAGGCTCAGAGAGGGGAAGGGACCTGCCCCGGGTCACACAGCACCCAGGGGTAGGCAGAAGGAGAACTCTTGGAAGCTCTGCAGCAGCAGCGGCTGCGTTAATCATGAGTTTCAGTCTCTGGCTTTCTGTCAGACTCATCACCTTGCGCAGGACAGCGCGTCTGATCCTCACAACACTGTGGGGTAAACACCACGACTGTCCCTATTTTCCATACAAAGAAACTGAGGGACAGAGTTGTCAAATGTCCAGATCACACAGCCAGTAGTAGCAGAGGCAGGATTTCTATCCAGGCAACCAGAATTGGAGAAGGTCGTCTGGCCCAATTCTGTTTTTGAAATGGGGATACTGAGGCCCAGAGTGGGGAAGGGGCGTGCCTTAGGGTGCAGGTGCTCATGGCAGGCTGGGACTGGCTGGCCCAGTGACTTGACCCCCACCCTCTTCTTCATCTTTACTCATGGGACACAGGCTTTCTTCATGGTGGCAGTGTGCCCAGATTAAAAAACCCAAACTATTTTTCTCATTCTCCCTGGTGTATTGGGATGCTGTGTGACCCCTTCTGGCCCCTGAAATATAAGCAGATTCACTGGCGAGGCTTCCAGAAGAGTCTTTATTTTTGTTTATTTATTTTTTAAGATTTCAATTTTAAGTAATCTCTACACCCAGCATGGGGCTTGAACTCACAACCCGGAGATCCAGAGTCTCACGCTCCACTGCGGGAGCCAGCCAGGCGCCCCTCCAGGAGAGTCTTTAAAGGAAGGTCATCCAACTGGTATGGGCTTTTAGCTCTTTACCAGTCCCTTTCTTCCCACCCGGAACCACAGACAGGATGCTGGAGCATGAGCAGCCATCTTGTGTTCCTGAGGCTCTGGCCTTCCTGGTGGATAATGACAAGAACGGCCTTCTGTGATTTAAGCCCCGGGCCAAAGTTGTTCTTTTAAATTCTGTTACTTGCAGCTAAGTGTCGTCCTGACCTGTGTCTAGATTCTCTGAGTAGAAATATCCAGTCCAATGATTCTCGAAGTTTGTGATGGCCTCTGTGCAGCATCTGCACTTAGGAAACCTGCAAAAGCATTGTGAGACAGAGAGACTGGAGGGACCTCGTGGAGAAAAGCCCTTTTCCTTTGCTTCTTTTCCTGCTTGTGTTCTTGCTGGGACCTCCACCCCTACCTTACACCCCGTCTTACCGTATGTCCTCCTTGTTAAGGCCAAGGAGTTAATGACTTCTCTGGGTCTACCGGCATGAGAGACATAACATACGGAGACACGAACGTTCTCCAAGACCGCGGACTCCAAACACCAAGACCCCTGGCTTCAGGGAGTGAGTGACTTGGGAAGGACACCTAGACCCTGTCCTTATTCTGGCCAGTTCCTGGATGCCTGGGAGGACGTGTGCATCAGGTCACAATTGCCAGTAAAACCCCCCAGACAAGCAAAGATGGGACTGCCTCCTTTTCTTTCTGAGCCTCCCAGACGCTTAGTCCGTCTGTATCTGCCTTCTTTATATCTTCACGAAGCTCTGCTTTCACTTCCTGCTGTCTCATATTTGGTTTCCATCCTGTGTGAAGCCAAGGACCTTGGCTGATCTTGTGAGAACAGGGTCTCCAGACCCAGCCTGACTGTGTCAGTTGAATATATATATATAAAATACACATATGTATATATATATCTATCTATCTCACACTTACCTACACAACTCTATATGTGTGTGTGCATGTTCATGCATATTTATACATACATAACCCTCAATTTTACAGGCACTATGGGAGGAGAACCCCATCTCCTTTCTTAAAAGAGAGCAGCTGTTTTTCCATTGCTAAAAATGGTGCTAAAAGGTGGGGAAACTGAGACTCAATAAGAATATGGTTGGGGACCGCGGGAGTGGGGATGAAGAGGCCCTACAGTGTCTTGCACCCTGTGCGGAGGTAGGGCGGACAGGGAGGGAGGACCCCGCTGCAGGTGCAAGCAGCCCCTGAGGTCAGGCGCAGGCAGGAAGAGTGTGGCCCAGACAGAGGGATGCACCAGGTCTGGACAGGGTTGAAAGACTGGGCATCCATGTGGTTACAATGCCCTGTGGGAGGATGAGTCCCGGTCAATGTGTTCTGGACACTCGCCTGGGCAGGGCGGGGGTGTGTGGAGTGCCCTGGTGGGCGAGGCAGGCATGGTCCCTGCCTCAGAGGGCTGAAAAGGGCTCCAACATTGCGGCCCAAGAGAGGAAAGTCCCCGGCACCCCTTCCCTAACAGAGACATTGGCGGAAAGAGCCTCTACCTGGCCACGGCCTTGCAGTGTGGCCTGAAGCCCGCGTTGGCCCTCTTTGGGTGGGGGAAGCTCTTCCCAGGGCTCTTTTCGCTCTACACCCAGGGAATCTGGTGTAACAGGAATGATACCGTTTTTGAATGTACCCGTGTGTTTCTTAACTGCTTTCATGTGACTCTCTTCCTTTTCAGCCAGAGGCGTCCAGGGTTTTAGGAATGGGATTGAGGATCAGGAGCACAAAAGGGGAGAATTGATGTTCGCTTTTGACTGAATAGGATCCTGCTGTCCTTAGCCAGATAATAGTCTTGAAAGCCAGGCTTTGTGGAGAGAGGGAAAGGCTTTGTAAGTCCCCAAAGTCCTCTTTGCATATCAAGAGCCCAGCCTGGCTGTCTGGGAGATCACAGGAGGAGTGCAGGGAGGATGAAGGAAAGGAAGAGGGAAATTCTCCCCAGACAGGCAGAGGACAGGGAGGCTCTGCCACCACAGGAGGGGCAAGGCAGGGGCTCTGGGCGAGGAGGGACCTGGGTGAGGACATGGCCTGGGGCCCAAGGAGACCCTCAGGGGCCCTCCAGCTTCTGGTGTGGATGAGACCACGGATCCGAGAAATCCTACATAGGGTCCTAGGACATTGGGGCTGATGATCCACTTTGCCACTTACCAGCGTGGGGAAGGAGGTGGGATGCGGGCGTGGGAACAGGACACCGGCAGGAGGGGTATCTGACCTAGGACATGGCTGGGTCCCACATCTGAGTGGGTCACGAGGAAGTCCAGAATTCCAGCATACCTCTAGGATCAAGAGACCAGCAGAGAGGCACACCTTGTGACCAGGGACAATGGAGAGCTCCCTGGGCCACCACAATGAAGGAGGGCTCAGGCCCAGGTCCGCAGACTATTTCCATCACCAGCAGCACCAGTGTGGATCAGGTCAGTGCCAAGAGAAGCAGAAAGAGGTGCTATGAATGGGTGCCAGCATGGACCAAGTGGGCAACACATAGACGGAGATCTCAGCCCATTGCTTCCAGGAAGCCTGGTCAGTTTTTCCCACCAACCTCTACTGTGGCTGCCATATTGCCAGAAGAAGTGGGATGGGGGTAAACCTTGAAACATTGAGTATTCACCCCAAGGCAACTGAGTTCACCCCAGAAAGACCTTATTCAACTGGAGGGGGACAGACTCATATTTAATTGGTAATGGATTTGCCAACTGAGAGCCCTCCCTCCGCCCACCCTTTCTCTAGCATCAGCAGGATGGGTGTTGGAGCACGAGATGAGATCCTTAGTGAGAGCTATAAGAAAACTGCATTTACTTTTCCTCTGTGCATCTGAAAAGTAGTGTACAATCTTGGGCTGCCGATCCCAAGAGAAGGGGCTGTCCATCTTTCCATTTGTCCTTCCCTCCCTTCAGTTAGGTTTTGCTTTGCCCGTTATGTAGATGGAAGTTGGTGGTGGGGGTAGGGAGCACACAGGTGATACCAGCTCTTAGGAATCATTGCCACATGTGGTGTCTTGTTTGATAATGTTAAGGAAGATCATCCCTATTTGGGGCAAATGAAGCTCAGAGAGGTTAAGCAAATTGTCCAAGGTCATGGAGCAAACTGGTAACAGAGCTGGGACATGAACTTGAGTCTTCAGATTCCTAAAGTCATGTGCTTCCCCCTTGCACAGGTGCTGCGGAGAGCACCAGAACCATGTGATTGATGAGGGTGATTACGAGGTCATGATCTACTTGGGGACCCTCCCGGCATGTGACAGGAGACATCCATGGTGATTAGCTGAGGGCTGCATGGGAGCTGCCTGCTAGCTTCTAGGCATGTCACGGTGGTGGCTTCCAAGCCATCACTCTTCCTGCAGTGCACGAGGAGGGCCCAGATGTAAAGCCTCAAATACGCCTGGCAAGATGATGTACAAGAAAGAATCATGCATCTTGCTCCAATTAAGATGTTGGAAGAGAAGAGAGTCTAATTGTCTCACAATTACCTTTATTTATCAAACTCAGAATGAAGTGTGATTATGAAGTATCTCAGGAGAGGAGTGTGGAGTTGGGAATGGTCCAGGCTCTGCCTGGCATCCCAGCCTCTGCCAGAGGGAAGGCCAACCACGTGAGCACTTGGGCAGGAAGGATGAAGCCATCCATGCACATGAGCAGGGTGAGTGCTGGTTCCTGTTCTACTGCTGGCTTTCAGGGGACTTTGAGGTGTCACCTCCCCCAGCATCTGGGACAGACCTCCAGCAGATTCTCCATCAATCTTTGTTGAATCAGATAAGGAAATTGAGGCTCGTGGGGGTTCAGTAACTTGCCCAAGGACACATAGTAATTCTCAGAGCCACAATTCAGTGTATTTAACTGAGTTGAGGTCAAGTGCTTTGAAGAATGCACAGGACCAAGGATAAGCTGAAGTCATCGGTGTATCATTGCATAGTCACACACCCACAATAGACAGAGGACCACTTGGATGCATTGGAATAAATGTTCAGAGATAAGAGAATGAATGAACTGATTACATGCCAGACATCATTTTACACATCAGTGGAGCAGATGTCCATGAGACATCATCTCTAATTTCAAGAAACGCTCAGTCTCGTGGGGAGACAGAGCTGGCAAGATAGTGTGACATATGCAGTAAATGCAGAAATTCAGGGTCCTGTGTGTGGTTTGGCCAGGGTGGGGACCAGGAAGGCTTTCCTGGAGTGTTTAACATTTCGGGTGAATCTTCCAGGATGAAGGACAAGGTGAGGTGGGATAGATAAGCCAGGCAGAAAAGCCCGAGCAAAGGCATGGGAGTGAGAAGCTTGGCTTTTCTGGGATGACCTGTCTGTGTCCAGGTGGGCACCAGAAGCTGCAAGATGGGAGGCCGTGACCCTTGGCTGGCCCCACGTCAGCCTGCCGAGCCAGCTGTCCACTGTCAGCTCTGAACTTGCAAGCTCCTGAGGCTCCCGGCCTCCGCCACACCCTGCCAGCTCCCGTGGCACGAGAGAGGAGGAAGCAATCTGAGCTTGCTCAGTTTCCTGTGGTCCTTCCGTTATGCCTGCGCTGGCTCACGGAGCAATGCCTTAAGACAGTGTTGCACAGCAGGACGGATGGCAGGCCATGGGCTGCTCTTCTGACCTGAGGCTCCTTAGTAGCCCCGCGTTGGCTGCTGCCGGACCACAGCCCATGCGTGCCCAGCCATGGCCGAACTGGCAAGAACCCAGGAGGGCTTGGCATTTGTTGAGGAATTACTAGAGGCTATTCACTGTGCTGAGCGTTTCATACACAATCTCCTCGCTTGTTCCTCGTTACACCCTTGAGGTGGCGCTGTTAGCCCCATTTTGTAGATGAGAAGGCTGATGCTCAGGTGGGCTGGGATGCCAGGCCAGCCTTTGGACCTGGATTGTCTGAGTCCACTGTGCCAGGCTGTCTTCTAAACTCACCTGAACTTCTTAACAGACCAAACATCTCTTTGGCAGGGTAGGGCCCTGCCTCAAAGGGTCAGATGGGCTCAAGCCCTTCCAGTCAGGTGACTAAAGGCAAGTGTTGGCCCTGACAGATAGGCCCAGGGTGCATGAAATAGGGAGTGGGCATGAGGGCCTGGAGGAAAGTGTTGGAAAAGTTCAGTTCTCCTCAGCTAGTTCTGACCTTGGGTGCCTTGGAGTATGAGTGCCCTCCAGAGGAAGACAATAATACTATTGATGAGACTATTTTATTATACATAAATAGCCATCCATTCACCCATCCAACCCTCCATCTCCATGTCCGTCTGTCCATCCATCCATCCATCCACCTATCCATCCATCTGCCCATCTTCCCATCCATTCATCTATCCCCCATCCATCTATCCATCTCATCCTCCCATTCATCCTCCCATCCATCCATCCACCCGCCCATTCACCTATCCCATCCATTCATCCATCCATCCATCCATCCCTATTTCTCTAAGCATTTCCCATTCACCCAATGATTCATCAACCAGTCCATCTATCTACCTGTCCACCCACCTGCCCACCCACTCTCAGTTTTTCCTTCCATCCATCCATCCATCCATCCATCCATCCATCCATCCAACCATCCATCCATCCTTCCAGCCTCCCCTCCTCAACATACACACTGGTTAATTCAGTGGTTCTGAATTAACTCTGAGAAACAGTGAGAACCCGGGCTCTATCTATATTTTTGCTCGGTGGTACTCAGAATGTCAGGCTTTTGTTCCCCATCTTCCATTCTTATGGCTGCAGGATCTCCGAGCATCTCATCCTCACACATCAGAAGCCAGAAGAGAGAACATCCCCTCTCTGTGTTCTGTTAATGAGGAAAACTTTGCTGAGGGATCCCCAGGAGACTTCCCCTCGTGTCTCCTGGGTTAGACTTGCATCACATAGCTATTTCCAAACAACTCCCTGGCAAGGGGAATGGCACCTCCACGATGACCTTGAACCAAGCAAGATGGGTCACCAGGGGCTCAGATCTCCTCCTCGGCCACTAGAGACTTGAGGGAAATTGGGATTCATTTAGCGAGGAAGAAGGAAGTGGATGAGGGAGGTGGCTGATGAGTAGGCAAATGTGTCAGCCGCTCCATCCGTCTTCCCATTCGCTCATCATCCGCCCAGCGATTCATCCATTCGTGTATCCCCCATTTATCCATCCATGCGTTCATTCATCTATCAAACGTTTATTGATGCCCACCGAGAGCCAGGCCCTATGCTCCCTGTCTGGTGGGGCCTCACAGGAAAAAGATCTCGTTAGGGAGAAATATGGAGTTTCCCATAATACCTCTGATAACCGTGTTATTTAGTCACAGTAAGAATAATATGTGGAGATCGTGCTGTGCGTTGCAGTTTGCAAAGATCTCCCAGGACCACTCCTTCATTCCACACACGTTTATGAGGCATCTGCCACATGCCAGGCACAGCCTTTTAGTTTTACAAAGTGCTTTTTCCTCCATTTGTCAGAAAGAGCCCTCCAAAGGCAGAGACCAAATGTGTTTTTTGGAGGCAGGAAGGAAGCATTCTTCAGGCCTTCCTTAGAGCCAAGGGTGGGGAGTCCCCTGGCGTCGGGGTTGTTGATGGGGGTGGGGGTGGGACAGGGCCTTTCTAGAACCACGCAGACTGAGCAGTTTTTAGGGCTGGCGATAGGTGTTCAGAGCTGGGCGGGGTGTTTCCCAGTCCACGGGTAGGGTGTCTTCTGGGATAGATGTTATGGAATTGGACTTTGCCCAGCACAAAGCAGCCATCTCTGCTAGACCCAAGGGGCCAGGTCTTTCCTCTGAGAAGCTGGGCAGGGTCCCCCAGCCCTCATGGGGCTGGAGGTTAGTAGATATAACTGGGTCTACCTCCCCGCCCCACCATTCAGCCCCCCAATACACGTGGAGCCTGTTCCTGGTCTGTGCCACATCTCAGGATCTCCAAGTGTCCTTGATATTCCACCAGCACTCATCATCTCATATTCTACCTCCTGTGTCCTCCCTACTCAGACCAGGGGTGGAGGGCAGTGTTCCTTTAATAACAACTCTTTCCTTTTTTTTTTTTTTTTTAAGATTTATTTATTTGAGAGAGAGTAAGAGTGAGTGAGAGAGCATGAGTGAGAGGGGAGGGGCAGAGGGAGAGGGACAAGCAGACTCCTGCTGAGCTGGGAGCTGGATGCAGGGCTTGATCCCAGGACCCTGGGATTATGACCTGAGATGAAGGTAGATGTTTATTTTATTTATTATTTTTTCAAGAGATTTTATTTATTTATTGGACAGAGAGAGAGATCACAAGTAGGCAGAGAGGCAGGCAGAGAGAGAGGGAGAAGCAGGATCCCCACTGAGCAGAGAGCCCAATGAGGGACTCGATCCCAGGATCCTGAGATCATGACCTGAGCCAAAGGCAGAGGCTTTAAACCACTGAGCCACCCAGGCGCCCCTATAACCACTGTTTACACTCATGTGTCAGCTACAAAATGGGTCTCACCTCCCAGGTGATTGAATTCAGGGCCTTCCAGGTGGGAAGAAGTACCTCGAATATGGATGTGTTCTTCAGGTCATTAGGATAATGGCAGGCCATATTAGACAGTAGGAATATCAGTTTTTCAGAACATTCTTGCCTTTGATGTCCTTTCAAATCCCTTTTTAAAGGGATTTATTTATTTATTTGGGGGGAGGGGCCAAGGGAGAGAAAGAATCCAGAAGCGGCTTCCCTGTTGAGCATGGAGTCTGAAGAGGGGCTTGATCCCAGTACCCCAAGATCATAACTTGAGCTGGAATCAAGAGTTGGCCACCTAACCGACTGAGCCACCCAGGCACCCTTGGCGTCTCAGACCTTTGAGTGGAAGTGGATACCATATATCAAGGGACAGGGGTTAGCTACATGCACAGCTGCATCCTCCACGCTGGAGCTGTGATGACTCCAGACCCAGAGTCATCCTCACTCAGAGTCTCTGGGTCGTCCACACCCAGGGACTCAGAGTCCACAACACTCAAAGGTTACAGTCCTCCACCCTTGAGGGCTTACCTGGCAGGATGATGAAAGCAGCTCGTATCAGCGATTGTGGGAGATGATTGTAGGTTCTCCTTCCAAACCTGCTTTCAGTGAGGTCACACAGGTAACCCCACTCAGACAGCTCCCGACTGAGAGTACAAAGCCCCCAGATTTAGGGGTGGAGCATTCTCCACAGCCAAAGGCAGTGGGTTTTCAAGATCTTGTGATGAAAAGATTTTCTAGATTTTTTAGATGTGTTTTCTGGAGCTCTGGGCGGTCCATTTCATAGTTACGAAGGGGGTGTCTCCTACAGCTTTGGATGGAGTGTTTTCCAGAGCTAGGAGTACTCTGATGGCTGGGGCAGGGCAAAGGTTTTCCAGAGTGTGCAGTGAGGTATTTCCCTGTGCTTGAGAAGGAGTGTTTTGGGGGTGCCTGGGGGGTTCAGTCTTGATTTTGGCTCAGATCACGATCTCGGGATCTTGAGATCAAGCCTTGTGTCAGGCTCTGTGCTCAGCAGGAAGTCTGCTTGAGATTCTCTGTCTCTCACCCTGCCCCTGCTGTGTGTGCATGTACACACTCTCTCTCTCAAATAAATAAATAAATCTTTTTTTTTTTTTTTTAAAGAAGGAATGTTTTCCAGATCTGAGGATAGAGGGTTTCCCAGAGCCATGGACAGTTTTTCCACTCCTAGGTACAGAATTTTCCAGAGCTGAGGATAGAGAATTTATTCCCCCCAATTCGTGGTCACAGAGTTTTCGAGGCAAGCAAGGAAAGACTTCAAGAGAGAAGACCCTCTCTCAGTTCAGAGTAGAGAACAGCATCTCCCCCAGAAGCAAAGGATGCTGGTGCCTGGGCTGGACTGATATTTCGGGATGTCCACAATCACGTGGAGACCCCATCAAGCTGCCCTGTCCCTGGTTGCAGCTCCCAGACAGAGGGGAGCGAAATCTGTCAGCGTTCCAGCCAATAAATCAACTCGAAAATGATTCCTGCTTCCCAGAGGATCCCGTTCTAGGTCCTCAAGGTCAGAGCGAAAGTCCATCGAGTTGTTTTACTACTGTGGAGAAAAAGTTCTCAGAGCAAGTTCTCTGGGTTAACCCGGCCGATGTGAAGGACCTCAGAGCCCCTTCGGCCAACTGGAGGGCTGACCTCTTCTCTTCCTATCACGTCCGCTGGTTTTTGGTAACTTGCCCGCATGCCCTAAATAAATAGAGTGAACAGACTTGGATTAAGGTCTTGGCTTGGTCAGAACCAGGTTAGCAAGTGGCTTATTCAGGCTGTGCTCACTGGGGCAATGGCAACATTACAGCTGGCCCATGTGTGACGGTCCCCTTGCGGTACCGGAGAGGGAGCAGCCTTCCAGTAACTGTCAGTTACAACGCAGGCCACGAGGAGATGCCAGTACTGGCCTGTCCAAGGGCTGACATTCCTTTGCGGGGTGCCCTGCGAGACCTCCTTCCTCCTCTGACCGTTGTTTCCACACCATAAAATTCAAGGGGATGAAGAGAGATGATGGCAGCTAATAACCACACCGACTCTGATATACATAACGCTCTAGGAGCCCAACCCTGACCTCAGAAAGCTGCCCCAAAGCCCGTCCTTTGGGCAGGGAGAGTGGAATCATCTCTCAGTGTCGTGACGACATCTGTCAACATCTTGTTGGAGGGTTAGGTGAGCTTTAATGGTGCCGACATGGTGACTCGGTCAAGGACCCCAGAGCGGGGGACACCCCGTGGCTAATCAGTCCTCCTGCCCCAAGATTTCTTAGGTACCTAGACGTGCCAAGATGAACAGCAAATGGGAAATTAAAATGTTCTAGTGATGAGAGCGCAGGGCAACCTGCTTTCTGTCCCCAAGAAGGGCTCTCTGCCCAGAAGGGAAGAACAGCATTTCTCATCACGTGAACGAAATCTGTTCCTGACAGGTTGCAAAGTAAGACTTGATGGTTTTCCTGATCCCTCCGGACTCCCAACCAATGAACACAGATATCTCAGAAACCCCGCTAGACATGTATACCACAACCTTTCACGGATTTCTGCCTCAAAGAAAGCACTTTTAAATTGAAATCAATTTAAGAAAACTATTATTTTTAGTATTTTTAAATCACACAAGTTATTTAACCCTGTATGAACGACCAGTGGCTAGGTTTGCGTACAATGGTTCCTACAGGGGAGCACGTGTTCAGTGCAGTGTAAATGGACAGGTTTAGTAGACGGATAGCTGAAACATGGAGTCCATCTGAATTGGATCTGGGCTGGGAGTGCCCCCAGGTGTCTGGCAGAGGCAAGGAAAATGTGTGGAAAATAATCAAGCAAAATCCCTAATCCCTGTGGGAGAACAATTTACCTGCCACACCTGTTCCTACCTGTTCCTGTGTGCTGTGTGAATTTTTCTGGCAGTGAAGAACACATGAATATTAATTACCACGTTGTTTTATTTATTTTAACTAATTAATTAATTTTTTAGCAAACCATTCAGATGTGAGAATTCCGTTAATGAGGGATACAATTACAATTACTTAATTTCAATCAATATTTAATTTATTAAAGCTATAGATCTTGGAACCTAGCTTTAGCTTTTACTTCCAACTTACAGGTCTTGATATTTTATTTATGAACTTAGTAATTTTTATATAAGAGCCACATCACATTTACTTGTTTATTGATTCATATTCAATTAACTCATAAATTTGATAGATTAAATTCCCATAAACTTTCAGCACCATTTACACATTTAATTAAGCAAATTCCTTTAGATATTTCAGACTACAATTACAAATTCAATTTATCTGATTTAAACACTTCAAACACCTGAAAGGGAGATTTACAAATATGATGAACAAATTATTCCTAAGTACTTAAATAACTTCTGTAAATCAAATAAGACATTAAATTAGTTGCTTGGATTTTGTTTCGCACATAAAAAAACAAGGAGAACATAAAACAAAATAATGATTTTGAAATTTCTTACTACAAATGTAAACACAACTTATATGAGATTTTCAATATTTTGATTTATTTCTTTATTGTCTTGCTATGTGAAAAGAAACATGTGTCCGTCGACCTATAATTCCCTCCCATCCCGCCCCATCAAGGTGAACTACCTTACTATCTCGCATTAAAACTCAGGTTACTTAGGAGAAGACTCCACCCCATGACATGGGTAGGGTGACTTTGGTTGACTCCTGAAGACTGGGCCATGGACACCAAAGACAAGACCAAGAGAAGCCCAGTCATGAGGGGATTTGCCAGACATCTGATGGGTTGGCCTCCATCTCCAGGTAGGGTTCTGTCACCCAGGTCATCAGCACTGTCTAAACTTTTGCCTTTTGGGGGCATCTGGTGGGCTCAGTCTGTGGACCACGTGACTCTTGACCTCAGGGTTGTGAGTTTGAGCCCATGTTGGGTGTAGAGATTACTTATAAATAAAATGTTTAACTCTTGCCTTTTGGCTGAAACTTTTTTTTTAAGATTTTCTTTATTTTTATTTTAGAGAAGGAGTGAGAGACAGCATGAGCAAGGGAGGAGTAGAGGGAGAGGGAAATCATCTCCAGCAGACACAGAGCCTGACACAGGGCTCGACCCCAGCACCCAGAGATCATGACCTGAGGTGAAACCAAGAGTTGGTTCCTCAACCAACTGAGCCACCCTGGCGCCTCTGGCTGGAACTTAACCAGTAGTATATGTCTCAATTTCTTGCCTTTTAGATTTTTTCCTGGAAATGACCAGTCTCTTGAATCAATGAGGGGAATTCTTCTTCATTCCCCTTAAGTGACCTTATTGTGTAATTTCTTTTTTTTTTTTTTAAAGATTTTATTTATTTATTTGACAGAGAGAAATCACAAGTAGGCAGAGAGGCAGGCAGAGAGAGAGGAGGAAGCAGGCTCCCTGCTGAGCAGAAAGCCCGATGTGGGGCTCGAACCCAGGACCTGGGATCATGACCTGAGCCGAAGGCAGCGGCTTAACCCACTGAGCCACCCAGGCGCCCCTTATTGTGTAATTTCTTATGTTAAAGCCTAGCATGCTCAAGTCTCTTGCCCATTTGTTCTATAAGTTTGTCTTTTTCTTCTTCATTTGTATGAGTTCTTTAGATAGCCTGGATGTGAGTTCTTTGTCAGATGTGTCTGTTGTGAATACATCTTCTGCCAGTCAGTTGAGATCGAGAATCTGGGTCTCTCCACTGAACCTCTATGCTTGATTGTATGCTCAAGATCTCTTGAATGTCCGATGGATGTGTCAAACTTTATAAGGCAAACATGGATTTCTTATTTCTGGGCTATCTTCTAACTTTACCTCCTCTCCTGAAACTATCTCCAAATCAGATGTTGGCACCATTTTTCGTCCAGTTGCCTGGCCCCATTCTTTTGAACTCTTTTTTGCATTGTGGAAGAAAAATTACAAACAGAAAGTCTATACAAACTCAGTGCATGATTTAACAAATTAAGTAAACAACTGTGTGACTACCATATGAGCCAAGAAAGAACACTGCCAACATTCAAAAGTTTCTTATAGATCTCTAAAAACATATATAGCATAATATATATTATAAAATATATAGAAAATTAAATATAATGTATAATATAATAATTGATATCTAAATATCTATTTATGAAAATATATTTTCAAAAATTTTGCCTCTATTTGAACCTTTTATTGATGGATTCGCAATGAATGCTTTGTTTGGTGTCTTTGTGTTTCCTTTCAATGTTATGTTTACAACACGCTGTTGTTGCCCATCACTGTAGTGCAGGCATTTTCATGGTTGTGTAGTATTCTGTGATAATCTACATGCCATAGTCTATCCTTTATGGATATCTGGGTTGCTTCCAGTTTTTAGCTGCTATGAACAATACTTCAAGAAGTATTCTTGTGAGGGACGCCTGGGTGGCTCAGTTGGTTGGGCTGCTGCCTTAGCCTCGGGTCATGATCCCAGGGTCCTGGGATCAAGTCCCATATTGGGCTCTCTGCTTAGTGGGGAGCCTGCTTCTCTCTCTGCCTCTCTGCCTGCTTGTGCTCTCTCTCTCTTTCTCTCTCTCTGACAAATAAATAAATAAAATCTTAAAAAAAAGAAGTATTCTTGTGCATTTTTATGATGTACGAATGCATGAATTTGCTTAAAGTATACAGCTAGAACTATAATTGCTGGTCACAGGGTAGCTCTATTTTCAACTTTCCCAGAAAAAGCCAAACTCTTTTTCCAAAGTGGATGTAATATTTTTTTTTCTTGAGTCAGTACTGGTAAGCCATATTTTTTCTAGGGTTTTGTCCATTTCACCTAAAATTTCAAGTTTATTAGGCATGGGATTTTTCATCGTGTTTGCTTCATTTGGATGTCTGTAGCATCCTCAGTGAGACCTCTCCTTCCTTTTATTTTCAATATTCTTTATTTGTGTCCACTGTGTATTATTGTCTGCCAATGTCCTCAGGACAAAAGTAGTTTCGGGATCACTTTCCTTTCTGGATTCTTCTACTTCCTCCCCACCTGTCCTGGTCATTTCTTACGATCTTGTCAGCTCTTTATTACTTTGAAGAAGAAGCTTTTAAAATTTTGTGTAGCATCTATATTTGCTTTTGATGGGATGGCTGGTCTTGACAACCTAACCCTCTGTTTCTGGAAGTCGACAGTCATTCAAGATTCCTGTCTTTCCCTCTAGTCTAACATGCAGGCAGCCAGCCCTATGCGCACCCCCAGCTCTGCTTCTAAAAGAGACCCCCAACCCCTGGTTGTCATTCTCTAATAGGATATTTCTTGAGTGCTGTCTTGACCCAGTTTTGAGATCCCGGCTAAAAACGCTCAATTCCCCTTTGCAGGCACTTTGCTAAAATTACATCCCAAACTCTTCACTTATTGGACTCTGATGCCTCTGGGTTACAACACCACCCCTAAGCCAAACATCTAGAGATCATCTCCCTTGGGTTCTTGGAGTCATTCCTAATGCTCCATCCACAGGAGGCCTAGAACCGCCTCACCCTGCCCTGATTCTTCTGGCTTGCTGAGACCTTTGCCCAGTGCCCCCAACGCGCCACCTACCACGTGACCTCTCTGGCAGCCTTTTCTCATCCTGAGCTGTGTGTCCTGACAGTTCTGCCTCCCTTATCTGGGAGTCATTAAGCAGTGACTTGCCATCATCACGATCTAGCAAATGCTGACGATATTCTGCCTCCTCGCTCACTTCAAGTCTCTGTGGTCTGTAGCCTGGTTCTCTCAAACAGCCCGACTCTGTTCCTCTGTGGGCCTGCCAGAGTCCAGCTGTCCCAGCCGTCCAAGTCACACATTCGATCCCTCCCTTCTCCTGCATAAGATGCTCTTGGCATTGAAGTCTTTGTGGTGGCTTCACAGGCTCTAGGTGGCTTTGGCCCTGCCCACCTCTTTGATCCCTCCACTCTTCCCCAGTACCATGCTTTGGCCACACTGACCTCCTCCTCTTCCTTGACTGGTCGCACTCTCTCCCATCTTCAAGTCTTCACATTTACCGAAGTGTCTGGAACATTCTCTCCTGACCTTCTCATGACTTCTTTTCTTATTCAGTGTCCAGTGTCCCCTCTGGGGGACTCCCTGACCTTCTTTGCTCAGGCTGTGGCCTCTGATCCCACACCTGCCGCCATACTCATTACGCCCATTTACTCACTCCCGCCACATCACAATATGGATTTGTTTTCAAAGCATGTGCATGTTCCTGAACTCATCCTACACGCTGACGTGTTTGGCATTTTGTTCTCTTCTCCGGGCAGGTCTTGGTCGTCACCTTCCTCAGTCTCAGAACCACGCCCCGCACATAGTGGGCGCTCGCTAATCCTTGGCGAGTGTATCCCTCAGTTCTGGTCAGGAAAGCAGAAACCGCTCTAGGTACTGCAGAGAGACAGCAGTTTAATTCAGGAATTGGTCACAAACATGTCAGAAGGAACGGTGGAGTAAACGGGGGGTACAGTCACCATCGACGCTGCTGGACTGTTGTCACTGTCACCAATCGGGAGCGAGGGGCTTGCTCTCCCACTGACGCTCCTTCCAGAAGCAAAGCTCCTTCCTTCCTGCCACCGAATCTCCCACCGATACCATCCCCTGTCAGAGCGCAACTGGAACCCAGCTCTGAGGGCACCTGAGAAATGTAATTTTTGAACTTCTAGGCCTGGTTATTCCAGGAAGAAGACAGAAGGACAGGGGTGGGTCATGGCTGTGTGGTACACAGAGGAAGACCTTCAAATGGCCACATGCAAATGGGGACTTCGGTCACATCCCTCCTTCTCTGCCCTGTCCCGCTTGTCTGGGCCTGTTGTCCACGCAGAGGCTCGGCAAGGGCCCATTACGACTTCCGCCAACCTTGGGAACTCCAGTGGGCTCCCCACAGCTGCTGTTTGCTGCTGTTCTCAGGGACCTCACCTTGAGACTCCTGGAGCCTTTCTAGGCTCCAAAGCCACAGGGAGAAGAGGCTCCTCCCCAACTCTGGGCCCCAGGCGTTGCAGGACCCCGGAGCCGTCCTGCTGGTTGTACCGAGATCTCACCAAGCTGCTCGAATAATTGCAGTCTGAAGAACTCTGGGCCTCTATACTTGGACCCTGGGAGCTCAGACTCAGCCTGGGTTGCTGAGCAGAACAAACCCCACAGCAGCCACTACCTTCCCATCCTCTTAACACATCCAATCCCCCTCCTCCTAATTCAAGACAAGTCCATGGGCACAGATCCCTCCAGGTAATCATTCTTCCAGGCTAGTCTCCGTGGGCTCCAGATCCTTGGGGGGTGGGGGGTCAGCCCTCCAGAGCCAGGGGTGAAGAGTTCTTTTGACTTCAGAGCTGGACCATTTCCCAGAGCTGGGATTGGACAATCTGATGAAGTCCCAAAGGTTGTGCAAAATCAGGGAGGAAGGGTCCTCCAGAAACAGGCTGGAGAATTCCAGAACCAGGAGCAGAAAATCTTCTGGAGCCCTGGAGTTTTTCCCAGAGCCAACAATGTTGTGGCCCTATAAATACCTCTGAAATACTTTCCAGAGGCAGGGAGATATTTCCAGAGCCAGATACAGCATTTCTTTTTCCTGATTCACAGTTAAGGTGTTTTCTAGAGCTAGAAATAGAACCTCTGAGAGACAGAGAACCATCTATTTCTTGTGAGCAAAGAACATCTCTTTCAGACTGAGGGGGACTACCCTTCCTCTTCCAGTAGGGAGGAAGGAGTCTGGAGGTCACCATGCAGTGGGACCCTCCAAAGACACAAAGTGAACATGATCACATGGGTTCCTGTGACTGCTTTGTAGACACCCTTCCCCCCCTCAGACACCCTGAATGCGCGACCACGTCCAGACGCACAAGCTCATGCCAAGGTCTTGTTTTCTTTCCTTTTCTTTTTTTTAAAAGATTTTATTTATTTATGTATTTGTCAGAGAGAGAGGAAGAGAGAAAGAGTGAGCTCACAAGCAGGCAGAGTGGCAGGCAGAGGCAGAGAGAGAAGCAGTCTCCCCGCTGAGCAAGGAGCCCGATGTGGGACTTGATCCCAGGACCCTGGGATCATGACCTGAGCCAAAGGCAGTGACTTAACCAGCTGAGCCACCCAGGCATCCCGGCATTTTCTTTTTTTAATCTGTGTTTTATTCTGGGGCCCCTCTACTTAGAGAGTGTGGGGGTGGTGTCTTACTCTGAAAATGTGCCCAAGTCTCAAAATCAGCTTCCCAGGTGGTCCCCTCATAGGCCCTCAGGCCAGACTGTAACTTCTCTAGAGGGGCGCTTTACAATACAGGGTAAGCACATAAAACACTGACGTGCAGGAGATTCTAGGATGCCTGCTGTTTCTGTCAAGTAGAGGGTATACCTCTTCTCCTGCCGGTGATTATGTTGGCAACTCACTCTGACATGCCCAAGACCCTAGGGCTGAGTGACCCTAGGGTCAAACTAATGTTAGGCCAAGAACATGGACTCTGTTTTGGTGTTGGACTCTCACAGACCTGCGTTCCATCTGATGAGGCTGTGCGGTCTTGGGTGAGCCACTCTATCTCTCCGGCCCTTTCCAGCGGGAGTGACAACACCCATCTTGCAAGGGTGTCATAAATGTCTACAGTAGTGACATATGTGAAGCCCCCAAGTGTACCCTGGGCTGGGGGAGTTCTCGGCCACCGTTCAGTAGCAAGGCAGACCAGAGTTGGAAAATTGTGGTGAATCTAGAGGTTGAGACAACTAAACAAATCTCCTGGTTCTGCCCACAACCCTGAACTGTGTGACTTGGCAATCATTTCCCTTTTTGAACCCTCAGCGTCCACATCTGTGAAACCGAGGGTTGACTAAAAGGATTCGGAGGGCACCCCCAGCTCTGAATTCCTGAGGATTCCTTCATTATAACGTCGGATCGATTCTCTTGACATTTAAGGAGCTGCTGGAATGTCTCACCTTTGTTCCTTGAGAGAGGACATCTGTAGCCATTGTATGAGGGATACAGGTGAGGTTTTGATGGCGGTAATATGGCAGGATGACAAAAATCTAAGATTCTTGTCTCACCATTCCATTTCATCTTGTGTTTTCCCCAAGAGAGGGTATAACAAGCTTGTGTGACGAATGAGAAGTCAAAATGCCACTTTGTGATGAGCTAAGTAAATGGCCACTCTCTCTGCACAGAGAGGGCTGTGCTGGAGTCCTGGCCGGGCTTCACCGGCCCCTCTAACACTCTGTAATACTAGTGTCATCGCTGTAGTCGACTGACGGGACAGTGACTGTGTGCCAGGCCACAAACGATGTAATTCTCAGGAACAGCTCCACGAATGTACGGTAATGACTCTGCTAACCAAAACAGGCCCCATCCGTTTTCCGACATCCCACCCAACAAATAGGCAACTTTTCTTCCCTGGGGGTCGGGGGAGAGGAGGGAGAAATGCGACAGGGGAAGGGGCCAACCCCAACGTCTAGGCATTGTCTTCCAGGTGACTATGAGAGTGGGGAGAGAGGTGCGTGTCGGGGTGGGAAGGAGGGATGTGGGCTGGAGCTCTGTGGACCTGGACTTGGGAGAGGCTCTGTGCTGGAAACACAGAGATGAATAACTCTGTGTGTGTGTGTGTGTGTGTGTGTGTACTGACATGGAAACACAGACATCTTTTCAGGGCACCGGAATTCTTAACACAAAAGTGGGAAACACAAGATGTCAATGTTGTATGGCAGGGGACACCAGAAGGACCCTCACAGCTTCCCAGGTGAGGGGTGACATCTCTTCTAGCATCTTTATACCCCCTCCTAAATTTGTTTCTTCCCATCTCCACTCTAGGGGCGATGGTTGTCACCCCCCGCCCCCCCACCAATCTCTCACCAGTCCCTGCAGTAACTGGTCTCCCAGCCCCTTCGAGCCCATCCTCCCTACAATAGCAAGAGAGAAGACCTTCCTAAAACGCAGACCTAATCCTAGCTCCTCCCCTTTAATCCCGCCAGCTGCCTGGGAATACGGTCCAAGATCCCTTGGCATGACTGTCAAACCCTGAGGAATCTTGTTCCTGCTTCTCTTTTCAGCTTTACCCCCAACTCCTTCTTTTCACTCCTCCCCATCTAATTTCCTGCCAGAGTCCCCAAATCCCGCAAGTGGTCCTTGCTTTCTTTTGCCTCCTCTCTTTGCACAGGCTGTTCCCTCTGCCGGGAATTCCTTTCCCCACCCCTCCTCATCTGCTAAGTCCTTCAGGTCCCTGCTTAGGAACCCTTTCTCCTGGGAGCCCTCGGGATCCGGCAGGTTCTCACAGGGACCCCTCCTCTGTGCTTCCACAAGCCCTGTGCCAGTCCCTTTTTCAGTCTTAACACATGGCCTTGTGACTTTCCGCAGGACTGTGTGCTTGCTGAGGCTAGCGGCTCGGTGAGGGACGGATGGAGGTGTAGTTCTCTGTATCTGGGGGATGGTGCTCGCTGCTGTTGGCGGATGAGGGGATGGGTGTTCTCCTGGGGCTGGGGGGCTGGGCGAGGTCCGCACGGGGCTGGCGGGCTGGGCTGTGGTAGGGGGGGGTGAAAGGGCGCCTTTGGAATAATTGGGGTGCCTGGGGCTGAGGTGGGGTCCCTGGGCCCCTCCGTCCGCGGGAAGGACGTGGGACAGGGCTCTCCCACACGAGCCTCCTCTCTCCTTTCTGCCCAGAGCCAGCCGGCGCTGTCATAGCAACAGCCCGCCTCTGCGACTGGGCCAACCAATGGCAGCCGGAGCTGGTGAGGTAATGCCCTGGTCTCGCAGCTCATTGGCGGGCCTGGCTGCGTGTGGGAGGGGGCGGCGCGGGGGCGCGGGCGGCGCGGGCGGCGCGGGGGCGCGGGCGGCGCGGGGGCGCGGGCGGCGCGGGGGCGCGGGCGCGCGGGCGGCCGGGTCGGGGCGCGACCCCCTGCGCTCGCTCCCCGTCCGCGCGCCGTCAGACTGTCTCATCTCTTTGTCCGCGCGTCCGTCCTGTCTCCGTCTCTCTCGGTCCTTCTCGCTGAGTTGTTCCCCGTAAGGGCTCGGCCACACCTCCTCGACCCTCTGTCTCTGCCCGGAGGTCTCTGTGTCTCTGCGTGCGTCTCCCTGTCTTCTGGCATCTCTGCTGCGCCTCCGTGTCTCTCGCCAGCCTCGCTGGCCGGTGCTTCTCCAAACAAGGGCGCAGTGAGAGCTCCTTGACTTGGAGCCAGGGGGTGACTCACTGCTTCAAACCACGAGGCCTGCCTCTCTGGTCCGGACTCCGAGGCACCTTCTTCTCAAGCTTTCTGGAAAACTCTGGCACCCGGGCCGAGGTCCTGAGACCTTGGCGAGGCCAGCTGGGCCTTTCTCTGATGTGTCTTGCCAGACATTTGTTTTTGTTGACTTGTCACCCAATTAAGGGAAAGGCCGGACGTTATGTGCTTTGGGGCAAGGAAGGACATGGAGGACAGACGACAGACTTCGAGAAGGAAGAGGCATAGACTTAAGTCATAACAGCAGAGAGGTTAGACTACTGGAGGAGCTTCCGGAAAACAACAAATGCGTAGGCACTGGAGTGAGTGAATGAAAAGGGTAGTTGGATTTCTACCTTTCCATCTGTTGGTCCATCCCACAGCCCGATATATTGGTTCCTCTTAGCGGCAGGCTCTGCGCTGGCATTGGCTCAGTCCCTTGTGCTCTAGAAGTCACAGCCCGGGCAGGGAGGCAGACACACAAATCCTGGGTTTGGTTGGGACCCCAGAGGAGGGCAAAACTCTGTGTGCTTGCAGGGCCGCTTCATGGAGGAGGAGACCTTTGAGCTGGTGTACTGGGGAGAACGGGCAATAGCTTGTTTGGCTCAGCCTTGGTGGGGAAGAATGTTAGGAGACAAGTCTGAATGGATCTGTGGCAGGGGGGTAGGGTGGGTAGAGAGTCCAGGAATGTAAAGACCTGGACGGAGGGTTTGCACTCCGTCCCAGGGTGATAGGGTGATGGGGAGCCACATGGGGGATCTGAAGTGGGTAGGCATGGTCAGATGGGGTTTCATGTAGTCTCATTGATAGTAGGTCTCCTGTCTGTCTTGCTCAGCCTAGGGTCCCAGCCCAGAACTCAGGGCCTGGGGGAGGGTGGGGAGAGGTTGTCTGAGAGATGAGGGGTGACATGGTGAGACTGGGATTCATGTGGGGTGGAGGGGATGGGAAAGGTGGATAGGTTCAAGAGATGGGAAGGACAGGCAGAAGCGATGGGAGTTGCTGGTTCCCTAAGGCTGAGGAGAGAGGGAGAGGGAGGTGCTCAGGGTAACACCTGTGTTTTTGGCTTGAGCAACTGAGGAGGGGGGGACAGAGAACCCAAGAGATGGGGCAGATTGCAAGGGAAAGGAGGCTAATTCAGAGTTGCACCTGCAGGGCCTGCGGTTCTGGTGGGATGTCCAGGTGGGGCTGTCTGTGGGGAGGGTCTGGGCTGGGGTGGCCGGCATAAGGTGGCCGCTGAGACCACTTAAGGACTGGGACATTTAAGAGCAGTTTTGTCAGATAAGGAGGTCCTTTAGAACCCTAGGGAGACCTGGCTAAGGGTCAGGGGCCCTGCGTTGTGATCTGGACCCTGACCCCGGCTTGCTGTGTGACCCTGGGTAAGTCACTCTTCCTTGCTGGGCTGCTGTTCCCCGATCTGTCGGCAGAACCTCTCAGAGGTGTACAGAGACTTGGGCCGCTTCTCTTTTTAAGGCTTCTGGATATGGTTTTTAAAAAATTAAGATGTGCCTGAAACAGCATAACAGAAATGGTGGTTCTTTGCTTGATTCATATTGACAAATGACCCTTATGAACAAAGGTACAGGGATTATGTATCTGGTCTTATTTGGATTTGGAAGTCCAGGTCAGGGTCCTGTTGGGAGGCTAGACCCCTATTTACAGCCTTCCAGGTTGCTGGGAGTCACTTCCCCTTTTGGTGGGAAAGGTGCCCAGTTGGGGGTGCAGGGAGGGTCTGAGCCAAGGCCTGGCCTGAGCAGCAGTCCCGCTCTTGCCCTAACCCTGGGCCTTCATGCCCCTCCCCTAGTTCCTGCCAGCCCCCAGCTCTGTCTTTCCTTGGGGAGCCAGCCGGAGAGCCAGCAGAGCCAGCCGTGACTGGTCTCTGGGTTTCCAAGGCTGTGGTTCCAGCACCGCCACCTCTTTTCCCAGTTCCTCAAAGATGAGAGCATTAGACAAGCGTGGGGCCCTGGCTCTGCCTTTAACTTGCCCTTGGGCGGTTGCTTCCTTTCTGAGACCTCAGAGTCTCAGCATCTCTTTGTCCTCAGGCAGTAGCCTGGGGACTGGCCCAAGGTATGCACTTAATAAATGTTGGCTTAATTAAATTAAATTGCAAAGTAGTTCATTTGGCTGGAGCATGGCTTGGGGGGGAAGGGTGGGGAGAGAGCGCATGCCTTTGGGGCCTTCAGAATAAGAAAATGCCTGCAAATGTGCTTTGGAAAAGGGACACCAGCTGATATTTACAAGTTTGCCTCCTATCGCATTTGGCCCAATGCCTCCAGAACAAAAAAGTAAGTGGACAGAAAATGGGATTCCTTTCCCTACACACTACAAAGTCTTGATTTGGCAAGAATTAATCACCAATACCTTCTTCTTAGCCCAGTGGTCACGGGCAAGAACATGGAGCTGGGCAACCTGGTTCAAATGGGGCCCCGTCCCTTTTTGTCTGACCCTCAAGGAGGACCTCTGTGTCTCAGACTCCAATGTAAATTGCAAGAGACACTGTGATGCTCCTCCTGGGGTAGTTAGTGTAAGGGCCTATTCAGCCAGAGCAGCCCCACCCCGGTTGAACTGCCATTTTGCTGTAAAGCTTAAATTGACCTTGCCCCCCACCAGGGGAACTTATTTAAAAGCAAGTCCGGGAAACCAGTCCCAGGTAACAAAGTCCAAGTACAAGGGTGGGTCAGGCCAGGTGGAGGTATTCAATCAGTGGGTGCGCATATTGTCTCCTAGCTACCAAAGAGTATGGGCCCCCACCCTTTGGGAGCCTTTTGGCGCCAATCCTAACCAAGGTGTGATAGGCTGGTCCAAATGTCTACTAGGGTAAATTGTAATTCAGTTGGTCACCTAGCATCACTGTGGAGTTTCCTGTGTGTGTTATAATCTCATTGGCCACCTGTGTGTGGCCAGGCCCAACCACATGGCCTTTGCTCCATAAAAGTTAGTCTGGAAAGCAGGAAGGGTCGTCCTCTCTGGAGGGGTGGCCCCGATCGGTCTGTTTGGCGGTCGGTATGATTCCTGATGCTTGGTGCGAAATAAAGCTTTGCTTGACCTTTGCTTTGTATCAGTCTCGCTCCTTTAATCACGGACCCATTATTGGGGTACCCAATTTGGGGGGGACCCAACAGTAGTAATGAGGATTTAGCGAATTCCTAGATGCACAGGCTTTAGGATGGTGTGCATGCCTGTGTGCATGCCCAGGAATGGTAGCTGTCATTGTTAGCAACGATCCAATTCTTTTTTTTTTTTTTAAAGATTTTATTTATTTATTTGACAGAGAGAGATCACAAGCAGGCAGAGAGGCAGGCAGAGAGACAGGAGGAAGCAGGCTCCCTGCTGAGCAGAGAGCCCGATGCGGGACTTGATCCCAGGACTCCGAGATCATGACCTGAGCCGAAGGCAGCGGCTTAACCCACTGAGCCACCCAGGTGCGCCCCCCCCCCTTTTTTTTTTAAAGATTGTATTTATTTGACAGAGATCACAAGTAGGCAGAGAGGCTGGCAGAGAGGAAGAAGCAGGCTCCCTGCAGAGCAGAGAGGCTGATGTGGGGCTTGATCCCAGGACCCTGGGACCATGATCTGAGCCGAAGGCAGAGGCTTTAACCCACTGAGCCACCCAGGCAACGATCCA
The DNA here is from genome assembly GCF_902655055.1 of Lutra lutra. Classification (NCBI taxonomy): domain Eukaryota; kingdom Metazoa; phylum Chordata; class Mammalia; order Carnivora; family Mustelidae; genus Lutra; species Lutra lutra. The sequence continues at coordinate 174,656,467 of NC_062281.1, forward strand.
ATTCTTGATGCTCTCCCTGAGCTGGCCATCCTCAGCCATTGGGGTGAAGGGCAGGCCTTTAGGGCTCCTCCCTGTGCTCTGGGTGGGGGGTGGTTCTCAAGTTTAGCTCCCCATTAGAATCCCTGGGGAGGCCTTTCGAACTCCCAGTGCTGGGTGACACCTTTGAGAAATTCCATCAGGACCTCTGGGGGTGCAGCGCTAGCCTCTGTGCCTTTTCAGATCGATGTCGATGTGTAGCTGGGGATCCCAGACCAGCAGCAGCACCAGCACCAGGGAGCTTGTTAGAATGTATGTTCTCAGGCCCCGTCCCAGCTCCACTAAGGAACCAGAAACTCTGGGGCCTGGGCCCAGCAGTCTGTGTTTCATAAGCCCTCCTGGGGATTCAGAGGCAGCTCAAGTTTGAGAACCACTGATCTAGAGGCTGAAACGTACCATCAGTTGTTTTTGAAACCACTGTAGTAAGCTGCCTCCTATTCCCAGTGGGGCAGGAATAGGGACCCATCCTGCCCGCTAATAGCCACCAGCCCTTCATTAAGGACGCCCTGCTGCTTTATATGGGTTCTCGAGTTCAGACCTCAGAGCAACCTGTTACCCATAGCTTCACCTCCACTTTCCAGATGAGGAGCATGAGGCTCCGGGAGCTCATGTGACCTGCCCAGAGCCTCACAGTTAGTGAAGGGGGCTGCACAAGGACCCCCAGGGCTGGGTTCTTCCCAGCTTTGGCCTTGTATGGGAGGGGTTGGAGGTCCTGTTTGAAACCTTGAACCCTGGCTCTTATCTGCTGAGGGCCCAACTGTTGCTCTGTCATCCAGAAACTGTGAGATCACTGGTCCTCAAATTATCCCCCAAAATATCTGAGAATTGCAGATTCCAAGGTGGGATGGAGGCAGGGGATGTAGCCTGTAAAGCACCCAGCCCGGGCCTAGCACGTGTTCAGTGCTCACGAACCCCACTGCCCTCATTAGGAGTCACACAGGCTCACTGATAAATATAGATCACAGGGTATGACTTTATATTTACTATTCACTGTCATTGTTTTACTTATATTTTTTGTTGTGGTAAAATGCATATGCCTTATCTTTTTAAAAGATTTTATTTATTTAGGGGCACCTGGGTGGCTCAGTCAGTTAAGTGTCTGCCTTCAGTTCAGGACATGATCTCAGGGTCCTGGAATGGAGGCCCCCCCATCGGGTTCCCTGCTCAGCGGGGAGCCTGCTTCTCCCTTTCCTGCTGCCCCTCCCCCTTCCCCTCCTTGGTCTGTCTGTCTCTCTCTCTCAAGTGAATAAATAAAAAAATCTTAAAAGAAAAAGATTCTATTTATTTATTTGAGAGAGCATGAATGGGGGAGGAGCAGAGGGAGAGGGACAAGCCGACTTCATGCTGAGCCCAGAGCCCAATGGGGGGCTTGATCTCACAACCCTGGGATCACAACCAAAGCAGAAATCAAGAGTCGGGCACTTAAGTGAACAAGGCATCTACGTGCCCCACATGCCTAATTTTCTTTTTAAATTTTAATTTTTTAAAAGATTCTATTTATTTAACAGAGAGAGAGAGAGAGCACAAGCCGGAGGAGTGGGAGGAGGAGAAGCCGGCTTCCCACTGAGCAGGGGACCTGATGCGGGGGCTTGATCCTAGGACCCCGTGATCATGACCTGAGTCAAAGGCAGAGGCTTACAACAGAGCCACCCAGGCGGGCCCCCCCAACAGACCTATTTCTAATACTAAAGGTGTCCCATTTTGTAAGCTTCTACATACAGACAGAGCAGCAGGCTCAGCTGAAATGCTAGCCTTGCTCAGTTACCAGCTGGGACACAAGGAAGAGCAAGTGAGAGTGCGGAGCGGGGCTGATCTGGGTTCGAATCTGAGCCATCATTTACCTCTGAGCCACAGGCAAAGCCTTCCTCACCCTGGGCCTCAGTTTTCCCGTCCTTAAAATGGAAAGCACAGGCAGAATGTATGTGTCTCTTCAGACCAGAGGGCTTGTTATTCCTGTCAAAGGGAGCCGATAGCTGTTCTGACATTAATGATTCAGCCTGCACATGCCCAGCCCGGGACGGGCTCGCCACCACTGCACGCTGGGGCCAGACTCAATTCCTCCCTTTTTATCACCGAACTGCATGGTTGGGAGGAGGGGTGCAGAAGGGCAGCCGCTGGTGTGACTCCCAGTGTCTCTCTGCCTCGCCCTGACACCTTGCCCTGACTCCTGGGAGCTGGTGGGCGAGTCTGGGGAAGGCCCTGAACCGGCTCAGCTCTGCTCCCTCGGGGCCTCTCTGTGTCTGCCTGCAGAAGGGCTGAGTTCCGGCTGGTTTTTTGATAGCAGGTGGCCTCGGTGGGCTGGCTTTGCCTGTCCAGGGTGGCCTGTGGTTGCCCAGCATTACCAGGGACCTGAGGCTGAGTCTGTCTGTTTCTGGGGCCGGGAACTGGCAAGCCCATCCGGCTGTAGGCTGGCTTGTATTTGTCGGGGTACATCCCTTCTCCGGTTTTTCATCTCACCGGAGCCCATGCCAGATTCCTCAGGGTGACCCGTGGGTGACAGAATATCCAGGCCCAGGGCTCCTTTGCCGTCACCCCACTTAAAACCAACCAAAAAACAACAAAAAAAAAAACAAAAAACACTCCAAAAACCTTTTTAAAAAAATTATTGTAGTTGACACACAAAGTTACATTAGTTTCACTTGTATAACATAGTGATGCAACAATTTTATACAATTCGCAACATTCACCAGTCAATGTTGTGGCCATGTCATGGCCATCTGTTATCACGCAATGTGATTACAGTGTGACCGACTATATCCCCTCTGCCATACATACTCTTCGTCTCTGTGACTTACTTATTTTGTAACTGGAAGTTCATACCTCTTCATCCCCTTCCCCTATTTTCCCCCTTCCTGCCATCCCTCCCCGGGGAACCACCAGTTCGTTCTCTGATTTATGAGTCTGTTTCTGTTTTGTGTGTTCGCCTGTTTTGTGTTTTAGATTCTGCATGTAAGTGAAATCATACAGTATTTGTCTTTCTCTGTCTGATTTATTTCCCTTCTCAGAATACCCTCTAGGTCCGTCCATGTTGTAAATGGCAGGATCTCATTCCTTTGTACAGCTGAGTGATGTCCCATTGTGCATGTGCACCACGTCTAAATCAGCTCATCTGTCGATGGCCTCGTCCAACTTTTTCCTTTCCTCTCACTTCACTCTGATGACACTGACCATGCTGACTGCAGACTACACAACTGCCCTCCTGCCTCAGGGCCCTTGCACATTCTGTTCCCTCAACCTGAAATGTTCTTCCCCCAGACGAATGCGTGACCTTGCTTACTCACTTGGGGTTAAATCTAGTATCACCTTCTTGGCTTTTTAAAATCGAAATGCCTCCCACAGCCCTCAGAACTTCATATTCTCCCTCCCCTGCATTATTTTTCTCCTTAGCCCTCACCTCTAGCACGCTGTTTATCTCAGTTACCTTGTGTGTCCTGTCTCTCCCGCTGCAATGACCACTCTTTGTGCCTGATGATTTTTGTTTGCTCTTTTCACTGCGATCTTCCCAGGGCCTGTGCAGGCCTTGCACAGAGTAGGTGCTCAGCAAATATTTGTTGAGTGAATGAAGGGAGGCGACGTACCTGTAGGAATCACACGACTGGTTCCAAACCCAGTAGAGGACTGTGGTGTCACTTTTTGAGCTCACAGACCTCAACTATGCTCAGCTTTTTGTGACTGAATAGACATAATGTAGCAAATACTCAAGAGTTTGGGCTCTTGGGGCGCCTGGGTGGCTCAGTCGTTGGGCGTCTGCCTTCGGCTCAGGTCATGATCCCAGCGTCCTGGGATTGAGCCCCATATCGGGCTTTCTGCTCAGTGGGGAGTCAGCTTCTCCCTCTCCAGCTCCCCCTGCTTATGCTTTCTCTCTCTCTCTGTCATAAATAAATAAAAACTTAAAAACAAAACAAGAGTTTGGGCTCTTTAGATGCCTGAATTTAAACTCTAATTGTTGTACCCTCTTAGCTGGGTTTCTTAACCTATTTGTGCCTCAGTATCCCTACCTCTAAAGTAGGGATTATAAGATTACCTCCCTTTTAAAGCTATTGTGAAAATCAAGGGAACACACAGTGTTGAGTACAGCACCTGGCATGAAACCAGGGCTTGATCAGGGTTAGCTGATGTTTATTAGCTTCGTGGCTTGGGGAGGTGACCACTTGCCCTGGCTGCTTCTGAGAATGGTTCTGGAGGGACATCAGAGAGCTGAGGTTGTGGGCTTGTGCTGTGAACTCTGATACCCAGGACAGAACAGAGGGACTGGGGGCCAGAGATCCAAGCCTTGGCCAGGGGACTCAAAGGGCGGTGGTAGGAGGATGGGGGCGGTGGGACAGTCCCTAGCGGGGACCTGGTTCAGTAGGGGTGCTGCTGCATGACCCCAGGTGTTAGGGGGTTTCTAAAGGTAGAGACCCATGTTTAGGTAGACCTTGGCTGGTGACCTGACCTTTAGCTTCCTAAGACTGAGTATCTGGTTGCTAAGACCAGAAGGGGTCGCCGCTTCCCTTCTCATCTGCTCTGTAAACTGCAGAGACCCTCTGGTTGGAGTCCACCAGGGAGCAGTCCGGGGAGCTAGGGGGTCATGGGGTGGTCTCCAGGACACTGCCCAGAGCGACCAGGGATGTCCTTGCGCCCTCCTCCATCAGGTTTGTGTACGGTGTGTGTGTGAGTTTGTGAGAACATGGGTACATGTGTGTCTGCGTGTGAATATGTGTTAGGATGTTTCCTGCCAGCCACACTCTCTCTCACACATACATACACACACGCACGTGTGCATGGGCACATGCACAGTGCACGCAATCCAGTGGCTGGCCTGCCTTTCAGCAGGCTTGGGGGCATCCACATGACGCTTGCTTGTGGGGGTATAGCTCAGGGGTAGAGCATTTGACTGCACAGTGCTTGCTCTCAGGCTTTGGGCTAGGAATGTCCATGCTGTGCTGGGCACCAGTCCCTGCTCTGGGCAGGTAAAGCTTCCTGTCTCAAAGACCCCGCTCTGAAAGGTGTGGCCGATGCCAGGCCAGGAGTCCAGGCAGCAGATGGGGGGCTCAGGGTTTGGGGGATGAACCCAGGGAAGATCCAGTCCTGGTGGGCTGGAAGTTCATTCCCAACGGGACAGAGAGGCCATGCTCAGATGAGGACTGTCGTTGACATTTATTACTGGCTGACTGTGCCCCAGACATCTCACAGGCATCACTTCATTTTTCAGATGAAGACACTGAACCTCAGAGAGGTTGGGAAACTTAGCCAAGATCACACAGCAAGAAAATGGCAGATGAGGCTGAGGCTCAGAAAGGTTGCTTGGCTTTCTGTGAATCATCCAACATGTTACCGGCAGAACTAGAATTTGAACTTGGGTCTCTCTGATTCCAGAGCCTGTGCTCTTAACCATCACTGCCTTCCCCAAGCTCTTGAGTAAGCCAGACATCCTGGGGATGTATGAAAGAGAGAGAGAGAGGAGAGAGGGGAGAAATTTGGGTGGCCGGGGGAGGGAGGGGTCAGTCTGGAAGGGTCAGCAAGTAAAGAGTGAGGCAGAGATGTCAGCTGGGAGCACTCCAGAGAGATAGGGGATGGGGTAGGGCATCCCACCGGAGAGAAGAGGGTGAGCAAAGGCATGGAGGCTTGAAATATGGTGCCACGTTCTGGAGTTTATGGCCAGCCCATTGAGCGGGAAGACAACCTCCATCTCTCCCTGCCCCCACTCCTATTCTGGCTCAGAAAACATGATTGTCCCCACTTCCCTCCACCCCCTCCTGTTAGACTCCTGGGATATGGACAAGAAAGGAGCTTGTCTTTCCTGGCTCTGCTGGAGTCCTGCCACTGAGGTTTGGTTACCATGGCGACCGGCTCCATGGAAACTCACAGCGGCCCAAGATGGACCTGGACACCAGCCCACCTGCTGATGCATTGCCTCCCCTGGCCTTAGCATCCTGAGGAGATGTCCAAGGGGGGGGGTCACTCTGCCACTCTGCTGCCTCAGTCTCCACCTTCCACCTTGGCAGAGGCAGGAAAGTCCCCAAGGTCAGAGAGGCTGTAATTCCCGCACGCAGTATCTGTCAGGTGGCTCCAAGATCCCACATTAAACGCAGGACATGGGGACCCCAAATTCCCTTATATTCAGACAAACGAAGGGGCAAGTCTTTATGTGGCCACTGCTTGATGTCCTGCCAGTTCTGTCCCTGCACCCCAGTCTGTCCCACTCTCAGGGTCGCACTCTCTTTGTTCTGTCTGTTTCCCGACCTCGCTGGTCTCGGAGTTCTGTCTGTTCAAACTCCCTTCTGACCACCACGTCCCTTGGACACCCTGGTTTGGAAAAGCAACACACTATCGATGCACTTGCTGTTGGACAGACCTGGTAGGAGACCCTAATTCCACACTCGTCAACCACGTGACCTTGAACAAGTCACTCCCTTTTTCCCAGCCTGGGGCTCCACGTCTCTGCATACATGCTTTACAGGGCGGCTCGTTCATTCACCAAATGTGTGGAAGAAGAGCTGAATCTATCGAGCGCTTAGTTATTTATCATGCTTTTCATGTGTTCATTGCTTACTCCCGAGGAAAACACTGAGGGGCAGAAGGTGCATACCCCTGACCGAGGCCATGCGGCAAGAACACGGCACTGCAGGGAGGAGGACACGGCTTCAGCTAACCCTGAGGTCGCACTCTTAGCCATTTTATTATTTGGTCAGTTAATTTTTATTGAGCACCTGCTACAGCATGACCTGGTTTCTGCTTTCTGGAGCATCTATTGGGAGAGGTGGAACAAAAGGGAAATAAAGACAGATTGTTGTACGTTGTATGTTGATACAGAGCATGACGAGGGACGTTCTTTAGGGAGGGTGAGAGGTCAGGGAAGATTCCTCTGAAGAAGTGCGTGGAAGGATGAGAAATTTGAGTAGTGAGAAGAGCTGGCCATGAGGGGGAAGAGAGATCCAGGCAAGGGCATGGCGTGGACAGAGGCCTGGAGGTGGGAAGGAGTCTGTGTGTCCTTGAGTCTGGAAGGGGTCAGAGGAGCTTGGAGGTGGTGAGTGAGGGGGAGGGAGGCCTACAATGATGGAGAGAGGCCGACAGAGGCCAGATCCTTGTGGGTGGGGTTGTACTGTGCAGTGTATTCTAAGGGCAGTGGGAGGTTCTAAGCAGGAACCTTGGGAGTGGACCTGATTTACGGAAGGAGCAGCTCTCAGGGGGTTGCTGTGTGGGGAAGGGGTGGGAGAGGGACTCAAAAGGATGCCAGGAGGAGGTTGTAGGTGTCCAGGTTAGAAAAAGTGGTGCCTGGGTTGTGGTGTTGGCAGTGGACAGCCAGAGGCTGCTGAGTTGGACTGAGTTGGGATGTAAATGGACAGAAGGGGTTGACGGACTGTCGGTGGAGAATGAGGAACAGGAAGGAAGGAAGGATGTCTCCTTGTTCCTGCCCTCAGTGCCTGGGTGGGCAATAAGGACCCATGGCTGGTCACCAGGTTTTGAGGGGAGAAAACCCAGAGCTTGGGTTGGGAGGTGATGTGCTTGAGTTACTCAGGTGTGAGTTCTGGGCTGAGGTCTGCGCTGCAGATAGAAAGGTGGGAGTTGAGAGGGTAGAGGTAAAGCCTTGGGGCCAAATGAGACCCAAGAAGGAGAAAGTGTAGGCAGGAAGGGGTGGGGAGAGGAGAGGCTGGAGGAGCTAAGCCCTGGAGGGAGGTGAGGAAGGAAGAAGGAGAAGAAGAGAAGGAGGGAAAGGAGGTAAGGGAAGGGGAGGGGCGAGAGGGGAGATGGGGGTGGTGGTGGTGGTGGTGGTTCCAGAGCGCAGAACACACCTGTGCATTTGCTCAACACACCTGGGCTGATGGTGGGTGTGGTGTGTGGGCAGGAGAGAGCCGGTGGTGGGTGCCTCAGGCGTCTGAGTCCAGGAGCGCCCCTCTGGGGCCTGGGAGTTGCTGGGGGGAGGGACCTAGCCATTAGGACTTAAGTGGGGCCTGGGGCTGTGAGACCCCAGGAGGGGAGGAGGGGACCTCCTGGAGAAGCTTGGGCTTGGTGACCTGGTGGCCTGGGGAGAAGGGTGGCAGGGAGGAGGTGAAGAGTGGAGGGGCAGGACCACAGAGCTTTGAAAAAGGCAGATTGGCCTGGAGGCAGAGGGGAGAAGCAGCTATGTCCTTTCTAGCTTCCTCCTGGGCAGGAGCCCAGGGCATCCTGGGGACAGCAGGGGAGGGGCGAGGTGGGGGGCTATGTGTCAACGTAGCTGCCTGACCTGGCAACCACACACCCCCAAGGGGGACAGCACGGGCAGATATGTGCCTGTTGGTGGCCCCTGTGTGGTCTCACAAAGTAGCTGGGACAGCGAGGAGGCCTGATGGCCTGCCATGTGGACCCTCCTGAGCTGTGGGCCTTGGGCACCGAAAGGAGGTGCTCTGAGCCTCAGGGTCTCACCTGGAAAGGGGTGATAATAGCATGTGGAAATGCTTTGCCAGCTCCCAGGTGCTGTCCAGGCTACAAGTCTGAGCGAGGCGTGCTCCCAAGGTCTGTTGAGAGCACAGAGACAGAGACAGAGACAGAGACAGAATGAGACAGAGAGAGAGAGAGAGACTGAGAGGAGGGAAGGAGGGAGGGAGAGAGAGACAGAGGGCTAGCCAGGGACACAGAGATAGGGTGTCAGAGACAGGGACAAACAGCTGAGAGCAAGACAGCGAGGTGGTAGATCTGGAAACCGTAACAGAGACGAAGTCCGGGTGGTAAGACCAGGCACGGTTTTGACTTTCATGCCTTTGCTCATATGATATTCCGATGTCTCTTTATGTACACTTAAATAATTATCTTTTTAAAAACATGGTTTCTGGATGTAAATTGGATTTTAAAAACTTTCTGCAATTTGGAAATACCTATGAAAAGCTTTATAATTTGCATACAAATGGACCCAGAAATTTCACTTCTCAGAATTTATTCAAAGGAAATAATCACGATGTGCCAGTGATTTAATTGCAAGGATGATTTCGAAGTATTGTTTGTAATAGCAAAACCCCCCAGGTCCCCAAAACTCCAACCTAAAACAAAACCTCCTCTACTCTAAATGTGCAAATAGGCAAATAATACATAAAAGATTTTCCATTCACAGAATGGATTTCTAGGCAACCTTTAAAATGGCGCTGTTGGGGCGCCTGGGTGGCTCAGTGGGTTAAGCCACTGCCTTCGGCTCAGGTCATGATCTCAGGGTCTTGGGATCGAGCCCTGCGTCGGGCTCTCTGCTCGAAGCAGGGAGTCTGCTTCCTCCTCTCTCTCTGCCTGCCTCTCTGCCTGCTTGTGATCTCTCTCTGTCAAATAAATAAATAAAATCTTTAAAAAAAATAAATAAATAAATAAAATGGCGCTGTTGAAGGGACGTCGTTGGTACGGCTAATCATGACACATTATTCTGTAAATAAAAAGCAAGTTTCAAAAAGGTACAATATAACTCAATTTTGTTAGGAAAAAAAAGTATGTGTTCATAGAGAAATACCTGGAATTTTTAAAACACCCAAGCAATAGCTGTGACATGCAACAAGAAAACAATTAAGGTTATTTAAAATCTGATCTATGTTTTAAGAATCCTTACATGTAGGAGGTTGTCCCCCTCTCTTGCCGGGTCCTCAACTGTGCACAATCTATCCTGTGATAATCCAGCAAGATTTTGATTAAATCACACCTCACCCATGTCAAGTCACACAGATTTAGCCTAGTTATTATTATTACTATTTTTTTTTTTTTGTGGTTAGCTGTCCTCCAGAGACTACAACCAGATGCCACCTGCTCAAAAAAAAAAAAAAAAAATTCTCACATTTTTACAGGCTGTGACAGTTTTAGTCCCTTGATCATTTCGAATAGAGGTCTATCATATCTTTGTAGATATTAACACTGGGGTTCTGTTCATCGTAACCAGGTAAACACAATCTTAAGTGTATCAGGAAGGCCTTCTCCAGGTGGGGGTGGCTCGAGGGGGGCTCCAAACCTTGATTCAGTCTCTTTGGTTTTTCTATGAAAAATGTACCTGGGGACACTTGGGTGGCTCAGTGGGTTAAAGCCTCTGCCTTAAGCTCAGGTCATGGTCCCGAAGTCCTGGGATCGAGCCCCGCATCAGGTTCTCTGCTCAGCGGGAGGCCTGCTTCCCTTCCTCTCTCTCTGCCTGCCTCTCTGCCTACTTGTGATCTCTGTCTGTCAAATAAATGAATAAAAATCTTAAAAAAAATGTACCGGTTATCATTGTAACAGAAATCACAGATTTAATTTATTTTTCTCCCTTTTCAGTCTCATTCTGAAAAGGACTTGAGGGGGCTTGCAAAATTATATATAAATATAGTAGGGTAAAACCAGTTGAGGTTCTGGGAAGCAAGCTAAGGATATGAAAATAAGACAAAAAGAGGAAAGTCAGGAAATAAAACACGAGCCTTAAGGTAGTGACCCTTTGCCAGACTGGGACGTCAGTTTTGCCTTGTTCTGTCCAGAGGCTTATTTTAAACATTTAACATGATCTGATATTGAGCAAAAAGTAAAGAAATTTAAACCTTAGGCATAAATCTTACGTCTCTCCTAAGCTCAACTGTTACCAACATCTCTACAAATAAACCTTGGCTTTTTTTTTTTTTTAAAGATTTTATATATTTATTTGAGAACTCAGACAGCACAAGGGTGGGGGGCAGGGAAGGGCAGAGGGAGAGGGAGAAGCAGACTCCCTGCTCAGTGCGGAGCTCTGTGAGCTCAGTGAGGGGCTCGATCTCAGGACCCCGAGATCATGACCAGAGCTCAAGTCAGACGCATAACAGACTGAGCCACCCAGGTGCCCCAAACCTTGGCTTTTCTTTTAAATCTCAGGAAAACAAAGCCTTTTTCTCCCTCCCGCTATTTCCAGTGGAAAGTTGGCAGACATGCCCACTCACCAGAGAGAGATGCCCCAATTTTCTCTCCTGTGTCTTGTGAACGAGGTCCGATGAGGAGAGAAGTTTCTGTTCTTAGCATCGAGTGCAGCTATCTTCTTGGTAGGAAGGAATGCACGTTGCTTAAAGGGAGGAATTTAAACTCCCCTTCTCCCGTCCTTTCCAATATTTTAATGTTTCATATTCTCGGTCCCCGAACAGAAAACATTTGGCTACACCTCTGGCCCTTATCTGGATACAGTTTGCACTCTGATGATTTTATTCCAAGTGAGATGTTACCTTAGCAACCAACTTCCCAACTCACTCAATTAACCCGTTTCCTCTCTCTAATCAATACTCATTAGCACCAAAATTACTTCTTTGCTTTGCCTTGCAATTTTAACCCCTCATTCAGGTCAATCTGTTTCTTCTAGGTAATAGTCTTTTCTCCTTGTGAGCATGGAAACTCATCTGAACCCAACAGAACCCCTCTCCCTGGCCCTTGGAGGCCATCATCCTCAGGGGGACTCAGCCAAGAAACACCTGCTGGTGATCTCGGTGGCATTGGCAGCAAGGTCTCCGTGGTGGCTCAGGCATTCCGCTGGGTCACTGGGGCCTTGCCCACAGGGAAACTGGCAAGAAGGATGGTGGGTCCTGCCATTTAAAATCAGAGGGACAGCCCCTGCACACACATGAGGCTCCTGGGAGGCTCCAGGGGAGAAATACTATTCTGTGATGGTTATTGTGGACGGATATGGTTTGAGAACAGAGAGAAAAAAATGCCTGAAACTTACAACAGTCTATACTACTTCCTGCTCTGGTTCTAAGGTAGGGCATGGGATAGTGGTGATGTATCCATACCCTGGGAAGATAAGATTCTAGACCACATCCTTCTTTGCGCAGAGCCCGAGACTGGGACACTTCTGCCAGCTTTCCTGTCCTGTTCTGCACAAGGGACCTAGAGTGGATGGCCCTCTGGGAGCAGGGATGCTAGAGGGTCTCCGGAGGTCAGAGAGGAGAGCGCACTTGCTCTAACATAGTGAGGGGAACAGAATTTGGAGGTGCAGGTACGGAAGGAGAGCCCTGACACCTGGGGAGCAGAGCCGCTGCGGGGGAGATGCTGAGCAGCTGGTGTGTAGAGACTTTGGGAACGTCAGCAGGCACACGGTGTTGTGTGTGAATGACTTCCGGGCCATGCAGTGGGGATGCGAGAAGAAGGAGCAGCTCGCCTCTGGGTTTCTGTGCAGTGGGAGGCCGACGGGAACAGCCCTGCTGGGCCGCAAGCTGACCCAGGAGTGGAAGCAATTAATCCATTAAAAGCATTGTTCTAGGCGCGGGATGCAGGCAGCAGATGAAGAACTAGAGCTCCGTTCCCAAGGGGCTCACATTCTAGAGGCCGAGCAGATAACAGTCCGGGAAAGAAATGAATAAGCACTTCAGGTATGCTGAGGGCTGTGAAGAAAATAAATCAGAGAGACACTGGGAGGGTGGCGCCTCTAATGGCGGAGGGCGGTGGGGGGAATCTCTTCGAGGAGCTGATGCTGGAGCGGAGAGCCGAAGAATGAGGAGTCAGCTGCTGAGGAGTCAGGAAAGAATGTTCCAGAGAGAAGAAAGAACAGTGGCCGAAGGCTGTCCTGGGGCTCCAGAAACCACTGCTCGCCCTGGCCAAGCATTTCTTTCCTCAAATGGAAGCGAACATTCTCTGTTCTGGGTGCTTGCCCAGGCACCTGACTCCAGTCCCTTCCGAGTGCCTGTGGGTTCTGATACGTATCCTGTTAAATTTCCAGCCCTTAAAAACTTCTTTGGTACTATTACTACTACTACTAATGCCAACATAATGAGGTGATACCATTTTTCATTTTGGACATTTGGGAGATTTTAAAAAAAACTGGTCAGGCACACCTGGGTGGCTCATTCGGTTAAGCATCTGCTTTCGGCTCAGGTCATGATCTCAGGGTCCTGGGATTGAGCCCCACATCAGGCTCTTTGCTCAGTGGGGAGTCTGCTTCTCCCTCTTCCTCTCCCTCAGTGCTCTCTCTCAAATAAATAAAATCTTAAAAAAAAAAAAACAACCTGGCGGGGATCCAGAAAACACATGTATGTTTCAAGTAGGACAGTAAAAATGGCAACCTTTTTTTTTTGTTTTGTTAAAGATTTTATTTATGTATTTGATAGAGATCACAAGCAGGCAGAAAGGCAGGCAGAGAGAGAGAGAGAGGAGGAAACAGGCTTGCCGCTGAGCAGAGAGCCCGACGCGGGGCTCGATCCCAGGACCCTGAGACCATGACCTGAGCCGAAGGCAGAGGCTTTAACCCACTGAGCCACCCAGGCGCCCCAGATGGCAACCTTTTTGAAAGCAACTTGAGAATATTTATCAGAAGCCAGAAAATGTTCGTACCTCTGGAACCAATAATCTTCGTTAAGGCTCAGTCTTGGGAAATAAGGTAAAGTACGGCCAAGGTTTGTGCACAGATGTTCCGCTGAATGTCATTTACAAGAATGTAAAGCTTCACGTGTAATGTTGAGACAAAGGTTATGGTGAAGGTCAATGCACTGGGTGTGGGGCAGCCGTGGGAGCGGACGCAGTGAGACAGGGAGGGTCTTCATAGTCAGGTGAATCTCGGTTCAGATCCTGCTGCTGCTGGTTACTGCTGTGTGACCTTGGATCACTTCTTTAGCCTTGTCTGGCCTTAGTTTGCTCATTGATAGAAGAAGGATATCATTTGTCTGCCTTTTTTTTTTTTTTTTTTTTTTTTAAAGAGCAGAGAAGAGTCATTTCCAGGAGCTCCAGGCAGCCTGTACTGAGCTGGCAGATGCCTAGCTCCTCCAAGCGTCGTCTCACACCCCCGGGGACAGTTGATGAAACACTTACACTTTCAGGATCTCCCTCAGTCCTGACAACTTCAGGACTATCATTCCCATTTTGCAGATGAAAAATCAGATTGGGAGAGGCAAACAGACTGACAAAGTCACCCAGCACTTAAGGGATAATCAGTATGGGTCCTCAGGGATTCTCACCTTTGCATCGGCTGTTGTCTCTCTCCCTTCCCTTTTGTGAACTCCTACTCATCCTTCAAGACCCAGTCCAGATAGGGCTTAGTCTAGGGGGTCCCTGCTGATACCTCTGCTTGTGCTCCCTTAGCTCCCTGCACAGGCCTCAGCCCAGGGTGGCAAGCATGGGGCTTTGGTATCAAGTTTAGCTCCAGGTTCTAAGCCCACTTTCACGGGAGAAGATCAGGTGGTAATATCCCAGTCGTCTCTCCCTCCGCGATTTAAGAGGCAAAAAATAGGATAGCTCATTAACTTTATTTGATACTCAGTGAGGGTGGTGAGGTTTAAAATGATAGCTACTTTCCTTCTTCAGCGTGGAGATGTTCAGAAAATGGAAGCCGGCCATTTAATAGTGCATGACCTTGGGCCTCAGTTTCCTTGCCTCTCAAGTGGAGCTGACAGTCCTGCGGGTGCTGCGGGGGGCCTGCACGAGTTCATGCGGGGAAAGCATGCTCGCAGCGCCTGGGGGAAGTGTGCACGAAAGTGAGCTTCATCTTCGTTACTGAGGGGCGTCCCCGTGCTATGCTGGTGACCAGTGCACCGGGCCGCGAGGGCAGGGTCTGGCGCTGAGCCCACCGGGCACCACTTCCGCTGGAGAACAGCGGGGACGCAGCACGGAAAGGTGACATCTCAGCTCAGGAGCTGGGACAGGCCAGAGGCCAGCGGGGAGGCCAGGGCTCTGGGTGCCCTGCCCCGCGCACCGGTGGCGGAGGCAATAATTAATCGCTCTCCCCGGGGAGCCCTAGCGACCCATCAGGCGACAGCTTCACTGGGCGGGGGCGGCCTCCGGGGCGGGAGCCGGGTGGGAGGTGCGCCCCCTGCCCCGCCCACCGCCGAGGCCGGATCAACCAGCGCGCGGGGGAGGGGGAGGCGCCCAAGATTGGATTGCAGGTCTCAGCACTCCAGAACCCAGTCGGATTTGGAGCCCGACCTCCCTCCCTGCCTGCCCGGGATCTGGGGTCAACCCGCCTGGGTTCTAATCCCAGCCCAACCTCTTACTAGGAAGGAAGCCTCAGTTTCCCTCTGGGGATAATCATAGCACCCACATTAGGGTCAGTACAAGTACTGCTCGGAACATGCGCGCAGTGAGTGCTCCCTGAGTGCAGGTTATTGTCACTTGGAGTGGCACCTTGATGCATTCACGTTACCTTAAGGGTAAAAGCTATTTGGAGAGTGATCTGGGGGGTGGTACTAGGTTTGGTGCTGAAAACAGTAACTTGAGCCCCCGCTCTGTTATTTACTACGCAGCTGAGCCTGGGCAGGACATTTTATAGCGTTTGGAGCCTCAACTTGCTCATCTGTAAAAGCGGGGGATGGCCATCGACATGATGATTATGTAGATTCTCATTTAAACATCAGGTCCAGGCGCCTGGGTGGCTCAGTAGGTTAAGCATCTGCTTTGGGCTCAGGTTGATCCCAGGATCCTGGGATGGAGTCCGGTATGAGCCAGGAGCCTGCTTCTCTCTCCGACTCTCCGACTCTCCACTCCCCATCCCCCCTCATTCTCTCTTTCTCTCTCTCTCAAACATAAATAAATAAAAATAATTTAAGCGTCAGGTTCCACTTGGGAAGCCAAGTGTGGCGTCAGCTGCTGTACGTGCCTCGGCGAGCAGGACTTTCCTCTCACTCACCCCACAACCCGCTGTCCAGCTGCTGCACAGCCACGAAATGTGCAGCCTGGGCTGGAGGTGAAGTCTCTCTGGGTCTGTGCGGCTTCTCCCAGCCAAGGATGCCATGCTGGTCTGCATGTTCCCTCTGCTACAGGGGTGGGGCGGAGGCCTGGGGAGGTGTAGGAGGGCCCCAGGTCCCCTCTGGAGCCGGGCAGGGCAGGGCAGTGGTTAGAAACCTGGCAGAGGGCAGGCGGGCCCCAAATTCTCATCTGTGCTCTGCCCCTTCTTGCTCGGGTGGCCTTGGATGATCACTTGGTGTTGAACCTGGACTTCCTCGTCTGTGAGGTGGGCAGGAGGGCACTCCCTGTGCCACCAGGCAGTTGAGCCTGGAATGGGCTGTCTGGCCCCAGGCACGTGGCACAGAGGAGCTCACGCCGGCGGCCTCTGTCTGGGCTCCTTAGTCTCACCTCCTTGCTCTGTTGCCCTGCTGCCAGCTGATGCCCACAGATGTGTTGTGTCCTTGAACTTGGACACAATTCCCACCCTCAGAGGTCAGTGATCTGGTAAGGGAGCCCGCGGGGAAACCAGAAATGGCACGTGTTAGGCCATTGCTCCCAGAGGTTAGAGGAGGCGACCACTCTGGATGGTCAGGGATGGACGCGCAGGAAACCCACCCCAAATTAGAGGACAGGACTTTTTTTTTTAGATTTATTTATTAGAGAGAGAGAGAGAGAGTGAGCGCAGAGGGGCAGAGGGAGAAGAAGAGAGAGAATCCCAAGCAAACTCCCCACGAAGCATAGAGCTTGATACATCACCCATCCCACGACCCCCACTCCCTGACCCCGGTTCCAGGACATCGAGACCACAACCTGAGCTGAAACCAAGAGTCAGATGCTTAACGACTGCGCCCCAGGTGCCCCTGGAAGAGAGGGTTTCTTGGCTGAGGCCCACAGGAGAACCAACGAAGAGCTAATGAGAGCAGGAGACCCGGTGAGGGGGTCCTGGAGGGAGGACCAGCTTCGGCAAAGGTGTGGAGGTGAGAACCATCACAGGTTGTAGGAAGCATTGCTAGGAGGTTCAGAATGGTGCAGGGACAGGTGAGTGGCCTTGATGCCAAGCATGGATTTTGCCTTGGGGAGCCTTGGAAAGCTGAGGGCTGAGACAGGCTCCGTGGCACCATCAGTACCAACAGGACACCCAAACTTTGCTGAGACTGTGATGTGCCCAGCACATGACAGGTTTTATTAAAAAACCCCCAGGACAATTCTCTTTCTCAAGTAGACCCTATGATGTTCCCCCTTTGAGGCACAGGGAGGTTAAGAAAGTGGCCCCAGGTCACACAGCCATCAAAGGCCAAGCTAGGACTTAAAGCTGGCTGACTAGCTCCAGCATCCAGGCCCCTAACCACCTCCCCTTCCAGACCCTCTCCTGGGTCAGCTCTGAGCACCAGGGCTGACCCTGATAATGCCTGGGGTCACGTATCTCTGTCCTCTGTGCTGGCCCTTTCCTGCTCAGGACCTGGGCTCTGTCCTCTAGGCTGATGGACAGTGCAGCTTTAATGGAGGGGCCTCGGCTGCCAGGCTGTGGGTAGGAGAGTCATTTCTCGGAAAGCCAATAAGCCAGTGAGCGACTCAGTGTGCTGGCGGCCCCCTCCCAACCTCCAGCCTCAACACTGGTCCTGGTGGACAGGGCTCATGGTCACCTTACCCCCTTGCCCTGTCTCTGTCCCTCCTTCCTAAAAGGGGTCTTGGGGTTTTAGAGTGTGAACACTGCTCCTCCGTTCCCTAGTGTCTTCCCTCCTGTCAGTCATTCCCTCGGTCCCACCTCAGGGACAGCCCCCTCTGACTTTGCCTCCTGTCCTGCCCCTGCACCCTCCTCCCAGACCCTGCTGCCAGCTGGATCATTCTTCTCAAAGACCGATTGGATCTAGTCTCTCTCCTGCTCCCTGTTGCCCCAGGAGAGGGTCACAATTCCCCAGACATGCCAATAAGGCTATTTACTAGCATATCCCACTCCCTTTCCAGCTCCTTGTCCCCATACTTCCCCAGACACAACCAACTTTTCAGTGAGCATCTCCTTGTGCCTTCAAGAGCCTCTGAGCCTAACTGCTGTTCTCTCTGGCAAAAATGCCCTTCCCCCTTTATCCTCATGGTGAAATCCTACTTATCCTTCAAATGGCACCTCCTCTGGGCAGCCTTTCCTGACTTCCCCAGGCGGGACTAGTTAGTTGCTCCTTCCTCTGTGTGCCCCCATTGCCTTGTCTGGCCTGGGATTAGAAGTGATCTCAGTGTTTGACAATTAGTTGATGAGCAGTCCCCTCCCCAGACTTTGAAAACTTCCCAGTAATATCCAAACAGCTGTCACCACTAAGCTCTTCCTGCATGCCAGCCACTGTGAGAAGACTTTCCCTGCATGCTTTTCAGTTCTCCCAGCAGTCCTGGCAGCTGGGGCCACATTCATCCCCATTTTATAGATGATAAGTGGAAACACAGACCAGTGAAGCGACTTGTCCAAGGTCCTATGCACTTAAGAAGCAAAGTTAGGGTCTAAACCTCTCGCCTGCCGCCTCCTTTCTTGCACAGAGCCTGGCATGGATTAGCTATGCACAGAGGTTTGCTCAATGGGGAAATGAATAAATGGGAGGTTTCCCAAGGCTAGGTCTCTAGATCAGCCTTAGGAGGTTCAAGGGAAGGTAACTAGCACAGATGCGTCCCTGAGCTCACCAGGAGTGACCCTGGCCACCCTGGGACCCTGATACTATTAAGTCATTTTATAGAGAGAAAGCAGAGGTCTTCAAGGGCCCTCCCAAGCCCAGAGGGGGTGATGGCAGAGCAAGGATCTACTTAGGACAAGGGTCTGAGGTATAGGCACTCCTTTCAGCTTCATCAAAGCTCCCATCCTTAGAGGAGAAACCCAGGCAATCGAACTGAAGTCAGGGCTTGGGGCTATGGCCTTGAATCTGGTTGTCAGGGAGCATGAGCAGGGTCATCACATTTTCGGGATGAGACAGGAGCTGAGGCTTGGCCAGAGAGGCCTCAGGGGAGGATGGGAGAAAGTGAGTTTAAGTAACAGTTAAGAGCTCCAGTGTGGAAACAGCCTGGGGTTGGAATCCCACCCTCTGCTACCTCCTAGCTTTGTGTCCTTGGGTGAGCGTTGAACTTTCCTGAATCTCCTTCCTCTTCTGTACGAGGGGATGGCATGCTTCAGGTTGGCTTTTGGTGAGGATCACAAACGTTGCATCCAAAGTGCTTGGCACGTGGTAAGCACTTTGTAAATTTAGCTGTCATTAGTGGGGTCAGAATTAGGTTCCCCGGAATTTGGGTCAGGTTGAGAGTCAGGATAGGATTAATGTACAACTAGGACCAGGGCTGCCGGCCGGCTCAGGGAGGGGGGGCCATCTGCACTTGTCTGCTTCTAGGGACCACACAGAGGACCCCCTTGGATGGTCAGGAGTGAGGGTGGTGAGCTCGGAGTTGACGTTTGAGTTATAACAGAATGAAGAGAAAATGATTTGGGTCCAAATCCTACTCCTTCCACCCACGACCTGTCGGGGGACTTGGGCAATGTACCTGCTGTCTTGAAATTTCTACCTCCCCTTCTGTAAAACGTGGCCATTATTACCTGTCCCAAAGGACTTTGATCAGTTTAATAAGATCATTACACCAGGTACAGGTGTCTACCCAAGAGTCAATAGTGCTTTACTTTTTAAAATGCTTTCTTCCCCAGAGAATTCCCCCCACCACGTTATTTGCTTTTGGATAGCGGCATGGGCTGCTTGGCGCCGCTCTCTCCCCATCAGTCTACAAACGTGTGGGTCCCTGTCCAGGGCCAGACCTGTAACCGGCACCGGGGGGGCCACTGAAGCAGCTGGGAGAGGCGGTTGTTCGGAGGGGTGAAGATAGCCCTGCAACCATGCGGAGCTCCGGGGAAAACCAAGTGGGGAGGGGGTACTGGTCAGCTCTCGGTTTCCAGGCTCCTTCTCCATCTCCCGGAGGGGACTCCCTGTCAACGAGGCTTGCGCGCCCCCTGCTGGCAGACCTGCTGGCACTGCACCCTGGGCTTCGGAGACTCCCAGCCCCTGTAACTAATGTCCATAAAAGGTGGGGTATCCAAACTGGGAGGACCCTCAGAGATCATCCACCCATGCTTTACCGATGAGACAGGAGGCCCTGTGTGGGGTAGGGAGCTGGCACAGCGCAGGAATTCGGGGCCCTGGATCGGAGGCGAGGCTCTGTCAATGCCTGGGGCTGGGAGGTGAGCTCCTCCCCAGGGAGAGTCCTCGGAGCTGAGCTCTTGCTTGTGGGTGGGGACGGGGGTGGGGTGGGGTGGGGTGCGGGGCGGTGATCGCTGGTGGCCAGCAGGGGGTTTCATATTCTCAGCCCCTTGCCCCATCTGGCTGGTGCAGTCGTTGAATTTCTTGTTTTGTTTTGGAGCAGCAGTCTTTGCAACCTGATAGCTATGAAATGGTGTGTGTGTGTGTGTGTGTGTGTGTGTGAGAGAGAGAGAGAGAGAGAGAGATAGAGAGAGAGAGGGTGACGTTGGTGTCCATCAGCAGGTGCCCTGGGCTAGTGACATCACCATACTAAAGCTCTGGTCTTCTTTTAAACTGGTTTTCCCACCTGCAAGTCCCCGAGAGCATCACCACTGTCTTGCCCTTGATTCTCCAGCATGAAGTGGTGGAGAGTGGGGAGGGGACATGAAAGCAGGGAGGCTTCTTGCCTTTAGAGCCAGGATCATGGATAGGGAGTAAAGTGGGAGCTCGGATGGACTGTGTAGCAGATCAGAAGTGGGCAGCGTAGGAGAGATGAGAGGTGAGGATGCTGTCCAGGCTTCTGGCTTGGCTGAAGGGTTGCACCGCTCAAGGAGGTAAAGAGCTTGCGGGGAACTGCCCACAGCCACCTGGTGCCTGGAAGCTCATGACATATAGAGAGCCCTGTTTCTGGGCCTTCTTCCTGGCTGGGCTGCTGTGTGTGTGCATGGCTGCACGCACACACATGTGTGCGTGTGTGCGTGTGCACGTGTGTATGTGTGTGTGCCCCATGTCCATGCCCAAGGGCTGAAAGCTTGGTGTTGCCAGGGACAGGGGCCATGAGAGCCTTATTGCCCCAGGAAGAGGCTTGCCTGGGCTGGGAAAGGACCCTTTGGTCACTTTCCTGTTCCGGTCACACGAAGACTGGTAGTCCATGGTCTGTCCCCTGATAAAGGGTGCCTGGTGACAGCCTGGCCTAGCCTGGTTTAGGGTTCAGATGGGAGTTCCAGAGACAAGTCCCAGTCTCTCTTGGAACCTCGGTGTTGTCCCCTGACAAATAGGGTCAAGGAGCTCTGGGAGAGGATTCCCTAGGGAGGATGAAATGAGGTGTTGCAGGTAGAGGTCTGGGTGCTTGCCCTGGCCAGGAGGGGAGGGTACTATTATTTTGAAACTGGGTGCTCTGCTGCTTGGCAGTTGGGCCCCCACGTACCTTTCTGACTTCACTGCCTCTCCGCCTTTCTTCTCACCCTGCTGCAGTCACACTTGGCCTTCTTCCTGTGCCTGGAAATCACCTGCCTTTGTCCACTTGGAGCCTTTGCAAACACTCTTCCTCCTGCTCCGTTTTCGCATGGCTGGTCCTTCCCAGCCACTGGAGGTCACCTCCCTGGGGGACCCTGCCCAGACTGCTGGCTAAGCTTCCCTCTGTGCCTGTCCAGGCACTCCATAGCGCTCTCCTGCTTTTTCTTCCCGGCACCTACCACTGCCAGAGCTTGAGTGATTGGGTCATTGTTTGCTGCCCCCCTCCTGCCTCTCAGACTGGGCCAGCTGCCTTGTCTGTTGTGAGCCAAATGCCTGATGTCTGCCAGTGTCCTGCACACAGGAGGCCCCCAGGAATGACCTGTGGACTCCGCAGAGGCTTCCAGTGCATGGAGAGAGCTGGTGTTTGGAGCCAGACTGTCCTACCTTGAACTTGAGTTAGAATTCCAAGTCCTGGGGACGCCTGAGTGGCTCAGCAGGTGAAGCTGGTTAAGCATCTGCCTTTGGCTTGGGTCATAATCTCAGGGTCCTGGGATCGAGCCCCGAATCTGGCTCCCCACTTAGTGGGGAGTTTGCTTCTCTTTCTCCCGCTGCCCCTCCCCACCCATTTGTGTGTTCTGTCTCTCTCAAATAAATCAATAAGAGCTAAAAAAAAAAAAAAAAAAAATCCAAATCCTGGTTCCATCCCTCACTGGCTTTGTGAATCTCACTAGCCCACTGGCCTCAGTTGGCTCATCTGTCAAGTGGGGCTAAGTAGAGTGATATTACAGCTGCTTCAAGGAAGCTACGAGATCATGTGTGCATGGAACATGCCAGGGGCCCTGATGTGTGCCGGGAGCTGCTCTGTGATCCCTACTTCTTAATTTTTTTTTTTTAAGATTTATTTATTGGACAGAGAGAGATCACAAGTAGGGAGAGAGGCAGGCAGAGAGAGAGAGGGGGAAGCAGGATCCCTGTTGAGCAGAGAGCCCGATGCGGGGCTCGATCTCAGGACCCTGAGATCATGACCTGAGCTGAAGGCAGAGGCTTAACCCACTGAGCCACCCAGGCGCCCCTGTGATCGCTACTTCTTTACTTCATTTCGTTTTCACCGTCACCCTGAGGAAGGGACTATTATTATCCCATTTTACAGATGAAAGAACTAAGTCATGTGCCCCGTGATGACCCTGGCTTTCAGGTAAGGGCTTTTGGAACACAGCCAGTTTCTCTCCCTGGCATCTTGTTGGTGCTCAGGGAGGACCAGGAATCTGGCAACCTGAGTTCTACTTCCACTGCTGACTTGCTGCGTGACCCTGGAGGGGAATGTCCGTGCCCCCGCTAGATCCCCCAGCCCTGAAGTGCCGTCTCTGCCTCCCCAGGGCTGGGCACGGCCGGGACAGACAGGTGGAACTGGTTCTGGTGGGGAGGGGGAGCGGGGTTGCCAAGTGTTTGAACTCTTCAAGAGAAGCAGAATGTTTGGAGTTTGATAGGAAATTTGATTTTTAGATGTCGATAACAACTGAAAAAGAAAGAAGAAGCACACTGCATGGGCCAGACTTCATGTGTGAGCTGCATCTGGGCTCGTGGGTTGTCATTTTGCAATCCATGGGATCCTTATTATCTAATGGCTTCTTCCTGTCCTTGGGCCCTCGATAAAAGTGACTCACCCCATTGAGTACTTTCTATGTCCGGGGGCATGTGTGATGTCTGTTGGCTCTCCCCATCCCACATCCCCCTGGCATTCCCACCATGTAATATTATCTCACTAGGTAGTATTATTATCTCTATCTGATAGAGGGGCAAACTGAGGTCCAGAGAGGTTAAGTAACTTGTCCAGGGTCACACAGCAAATAAATGGCAGAGCCAGGGGACAGAGCAGAGTTCTCCTGCTCCCAAACTTTTTGTGGAACCACAGCACCCATCCTGTCACAGTGACCCCCGTCCTCCCTGTCCAGCCTCCTGCTCATCAAGATTCCCCCATCCTGGCCTCCTGGGGACTCATACACTTGTTGGCTGACACCAAGGCTGGTCTGGCACAGTCTTGGCCTAGAAGCAGGGTGAGCCATGCAGGAGGTTTCTCCTCCTCCTGGGACCCTAGCTTCTCCTCTCCGCAGAGCCCCCTGGTGCCACAGGCTGTGTAGGCACCTGCGGATTTGATGAGACTCCTGTGGAGACAGCACCGAGACCACAGCTACCTCAACAGCCCAGCTGCAGACATGAGGAAGGTCCCCTCCCTTTTGGAAATTGTGGTAGGGAGCTGGCTAGTCCTTGTGTCAGCGGAGCTGCTGATGACTTTCCAGATTTTTCCAGCAATGTCTGCTATAGATCCTTCAGTGTGCAGAGGCTGTGTGTACGTATGTGCGAGTGTGCCTGCTCAGGTGGGCTTGTGGCTCCATGTGGATCTGGGCACAAGGAGACACGCCTGGATGGTGGGCTGTGGTGTTCATTGTGGGGGTGCCCGTCTGCGGGCACTGCTGTGCGGGCGGGCACTGCCTGAGCGGGCACACAGGTGCACATATGTTCTTGGACCTTTGGGGAAAACTTGAGGGTTTTTTTTTTTAATTGAGATGTAGTTTACATAGAGTAAGGGGCACACCTTAGGCATACAGCTCCATGGATTTTTATATATGTGCAGCCGAGTGACCATCACCCAGGTCCGGGGGCCCCCTCGTGCCCCTCCCAGTTGATACTTGCCCTGGTGTCCACTATTCTAGCCTCTCTCGCATAATCAGGAGTCAGCTTCTCTTTGGATTTTGGCTTTGGTTCTGTTCCAGCTGCTCAGTGGGTCTGGGAATTCAAGCAGCAGCAGCAGCAGCAGGAGGGACGGTGGCCTGGTATTTGGAAGAACTTCCAGGTAAACGTCCCTGGAATCTGGGGACTCAGGCCCTTGGGGAAGCTGCGTGAATGTTGCCTTCAGTGGTGGAAATGGGAGACAGCAGTTAAAACAGCTGTCATCTGCGTATTTACAGAGACCTTAGAGAAGTGGTTTTATTTAAGTGCCGTGTAGCCTTATAAAGTTGGTGTGATTGTCCCTATTTTGTGGATAAGGACCATAAGACTCAGAGACAGGCTAGAAAAAGGCCAGGCTCACAGAGGTGATGAATGGCAGAGTGGAATTTGAATCCTGATCTTTCGTCTCCAAAGCTGTTCTTTTCCTTCCCTAGGCGATCTGTTTGGATGATCGGCGACCACTTGCTGGGGCCAGGACCTCACTCCAGTGTGCTTTCCCTGGGACACCCCCACTTGTACTGTCAAAGGCCACATCCCTCCTGGAGTTATGTTATCACCTGCATCTGAGGGATCACTGTTGCCTTGGAAACTAGGACGGTCTGAGTTGGACCAGTGATTGTAGGTCATCTTGTCCTACGCCCTTAGCTAAGGGCTAGATATAGACTCTCAGTTGGTGGGGACCTGGTCAGGGTCACACGTTGACCCTATGGCAGTTTTGAGTGCAGACTCTGATAACCTCTTTGGTTAGACATTGGAGGAAGGAGCAGCCCTGGTTACCCTAAGGGGGTTGGGGAGTCTGCCCTTCTTCTGGTCTCTTTTCTCTGGGCTATCCTGGTTTTCAGAATGGCAGAGCCCAGGCTCCAGAAGGGGACGCTTATCTGACCTCACCTGTGCCAATCTGGCCAAGCCTTGGCTTCCTTCAGCTCTAACCGGAACTGGCAGGCCTTGAGGGGAATTGATCTACCTTCCCATCTTATAGCCCTTGCTGCCCCTGTCACTACCCGAGCGGGGACATGGGGGGCGGGCAGTGTGGCACGCTAGAGCCACAGGTGGCTTCGGAGCCATACAGGAGACTTGCTCTATCATCCTGGGCAAATCACTTTGCCTCTCTGAGCCTTAGTTTCTTTATCTGTAAAATGGGGATAATAATAGGACCTACTTCATAAGGGTATTGGAAAGATTAGTAGTAGCAATGGTACCCATGGTGGCTGCCAGGCTGTGGGCGTTTACTGTGTGCTGGTTGCTACCATCCCAGTCACTATCCCTGAGGCATTATGAGGCAGTTACTGCTAACATCCCCTCTTTACAGGGGAGGGAACTGAGGCTCAGAGGGGTTAAATGGTTTGTTCCACTAGTAAGCAGTAGCGCCTGGATTCCAGCCCAGGTCTGTCTGACTCCAAAGCCCTGAATACATAGCCCAGGAGGGTTATTCAATATATTCAACAATTGGCCTGGCCTGGGGCCCCAAGCCATCAGAATGGATGCCGGCCATAAGTAAGCAAGCTGTATGTTCCCCCAGTCCCGCCGTATCCATTACACACTCGACTGCGTTAAATGGGATTAATCCAGGAAATGAGATTACAGATGTCAAGCAGCTTGGAGAACCCCAAAGCTCTCCATAGCATGGGATTCTGTTTCTTCTTACGCTGTGGGGAAGAGGCCTGTGAATCAGGAGACCCGGGCTGAACTCCTGGCTCTGCTGAACGGTCTTTGTTGAGTCCTGGAAGACCATTTCCAGAAACAGAGATTAACTAGGTGGAAACCGGCTAAGTTTAGCAGGTGCTCCGAGAGCATTGGTCAGGCACGTTTATGTGCTAACGGACACGGGGTTTGTCCAAACAGACCCAGGAGGCCCTCAGCCTGGCCCCCGTGTGCTGTGTCACTCAATCAAGGGATTTGCATGTTAGTTTTTAAAAAACAACTTAAAATACATTGTATATATTTAAAAAAATTTATGTATTTATTAGAGAGAGAGAGAGCATGGTGGGGAGGAGCAGAGGGAGAATGAGAACCTGTGAATCTCAAGTAGGCTCCCAGCCAAGTGCAGAGCCCG
This sequence comes from Lutra lutra, assembly GCF_902655055.1. Taxonomy (NCBI): domain Eukaryota; kingdom Metazoa; phylum Chordata; class Mammalia; order Carnivora; family Mustelidae; genus Lutra; species Lutra lutra. The sequence goes on from NC_062281.1 coordinate 174,682,270, forward strand.
ACACGGGCTGGGATCTCGAGATCCTGAGATCACGACCTGAGCTGAAGTCAAGAGTTGGACGCTTGGGGTGCCTGGGTGGCTCAGTGGGTTAAAACCTCTGCCTTCGGCTCAGGTCATGATCCCAGGGTCCTGGGATCGAGCCCGGCATCGGGCTCTCTGCTCAGCGGGGAGCCTGCTTCCTCCTCTCTCTCTGCCTGCCTCTCTGCCTACTTGTGACCTCTTTCTCTCTCTCTGTCAAATGAATAAGGGATATCTTTAAAAAAAAAAAAAAGAGTCGGATGCTTAACTGACTGAGCCACCAGGTGCCCCAACACTGTACATATTTATGGTGCGAAATTGGCTCATATTTAAAGTATTTGATCTGCTTTCGACAGGTGTAGACACCGGTGGGAACACCACCACAGTCACTACATGTAACATCGCTGGCACTTCTCAAAGTTCTCTCGTTCCCCTCAGCCCCCTGCTTCTCCCTCCCCACCCCTTCTCTGGCACACAGTGCTCTGTTTTCCATCACTATAGGTCCCTTTGCCTCTTCTAGAAGTTTCTATAATGAATGAAATCACACCATACGTAGGCTTTTGAGTCTGGCTTCCTTCACTGGCGTAGTCTTCTCGAGATTCATCCGTATCGTCCTGTGTGTTGCTGAGTACTGTTCTCCTGTGTGTATGAACCACGGTTGGTTTGTCTTCCCATTCACCTCTGGATGGCTGTTTCATTTTTTTACCCCCAGTTTTTGGCCATTATAAATAAAGCTCTTAGGAACATTTAGGTATCAGTCTTTGTGTGGACGTATTTTTTTGTTTCTCTCGGTAAATACAAAGGGATGGAAGGGCTGGGTCATGTGGACTCTTTCTCCAGGTGGTCGGACCATGTTCCAACCCCACCAGTGGAGTATGGGGGTCCCAACTGCTCCACATCCTCACCAGCCCCTGATCTGGTCCGCCTTTCCAATGTTAGCTACTCTAACGGCTGTGTAGCGGTAGTCCTAGGAAGCCACCCATGGAAGACAGACTTTGCTTTGAGTTTCAGAGAGAACGCTCCATGTGTCAGAGTGGTCCAGTGACGGAATGTGCTTCCTGGTGGAGTCGTGAGCCCACCATTCCTGGGAGTGCTCAAGACTTTGAGGGTCTGGCTGAGATGTGTAGACAGAGCATTCCAGCCTCAGGGGGTTTGGACTTGATTTTCTGGAGCTACCTCCAGCATTTGTGGTTCTAAGCATCTTACATGGTGAAGGCTTCACTGGTAACGTTATTATTAATACCCTCATCTTGCTGGCTCAGACCTCTACCTTCCCCTGTAGGAAGCCTCATTCTCCGTGAGTTTCTTTCCCCTCTCAAGGGTGTGGATGAATCCTGTGCACTCTTGAATCAGAGGAGACAGCCACCTGCGCTGTCCTCAGTCCCCATCAACCACCACTTCCACTGCTATCTCCTATCTGTCTACGAGGGTCCTGTCCCTTCAGGTCCTGTCTGCCTCAGCCATGAGGTCATGCTCATGGCTTGCTGGCAAATAAGGAGGAAAATGCTACTGGAGGACAGGGTCCCCCAGCAGGGCTACATGGGCCCACTTACAGGACAGCTCCCCGTCTCACACTCAGCCTCTTCCTCCTGGGGTTAGTGACTGCGCTGCAGTAGGTCCAAGAACCAGTTGGCGGGATGTAGCCAGACCCAAGACTCTTTCCATCCAGAAGCCCTTGCTCTTAAGTCTGGCTTGCCATCCGACTCTCTGCTTCCTCTGATGAAGGGTTTCTACTTTGGCTCCTGAAAGTCCTTCCTGGCTTCTGTTAGGTGCCTGCCTCTTATCTACTAGGCATGTCTCCCATGTCTGGACCCAAAGCGATCTTGGGCCTGCTACCATCTCGTGACCTAGTGGTTGCACATGGATGACTGGATGCCGAGCATCACTCAGCCCCGTATCCCACATGTGTCCAGGCTCAGTTCTGGCTCTGTCAGGCCCTCCGTGACCCCACAGAAGCAATCAAAGGCAAGCCATTAAAAAAAAAAAAAAAAGGCTTTCTTTTGGTTGAGGTTCACCTCAACTGATTTGTATATTGAAAATGAGCCAGCACATACACTTTTGAAGCCATCGTTACAGAATGAATTTTTCCATGATCCATCCTCCTGGTATTCACAACCTTGTGCAGTGCCCTCCCTCCACACTGTGCCAGGGCTGGCCTTGGTGATTCATAAAGTACGGACAAACTGCTGGAGCATCGTTTCTGAGATTAGGGCAGAAGAGACTGTGCAGTGTCAGTCTGGGTCAACTCCCTGTCTTAGATCTTTTCTCTGGGGAAGGCCAGGTGTCCTGCTGTGGACAGCCCGACAGAAGGCCTGTGTGGGGAGGAGCTGCCGTCTCCAGCCTATGGTCACAAGGAGTCGCATCCTCCTGCTGATGGCTGCATGGGTGAGCTTGTAAGTGGGTCCTCCATCTCCATCAAACCTGCAGAAGACGGAGCCCAGGTGGATTTTTGACTTCAACCGAGAGACCCAGAGTCAGGACCACCCAGAGAAGCCACTTCTCCTGACCCTCAGAGATGGAGCTAACAAGCACTGCTTTAAACCACTAATGTTGGGGGGGCGATCATCTCCTATGCAGCAGTAAATAACTAATTCATCCTCTGACAGCCCCCGCGCGCCCCCCTCCCCGCTGCCTGATCCCACCCAAACAACCGAAATGGAATCTGATGGAGTGTGGACCATCCCCCTGGTCCAGTATAGTTGACTGGACCAGGGGAGCCTCTGGACGCAGCCTAACTCCTTCTAGAAATACCTTTTTTTTTTTTTTCATTCTCTCTTCTCCTTTCTCTCTCTACCATCCCGCTCTTCCTTTCTCTTTTTCTTTCTGCAGGAGAAGATTGAATCAGACAGCTCTGAGACGGAGCTGGAATAGTAGGTAAGCTCTGAGGGTGGGAGTGCCTAGGTGGTCTATGGAGAGCCAGCACTGAAGTCAGAGAGAAGCCTGGGGGAGGGGAGAGACGGGGGCGGGGTGGGGGGGTGGGAAGGGTGTGGCGGCAGGCAGCACAGGGGACGCCACATGCTGCTCTGGGACCTGTCAGGTTCTCTGTCTCCCACTTGGGCTCTTGGCAGCTGAATGCTGGGGAATTCCTCTGGCCCTTGAAATGATACCCTTTGTGATTTGAACTTCCTTAAGTTTCTGCTTTCCCAATCATATCATCTTACATCAATAATCTTTGTTGGCCGCATTTTTGGAAGGACGTAAAATGTCCCACTGAGTGGACCGGTCTCCGCTGATACCACTGCTGGCCTCTGCTTGGACATCCTGCTGATTTCCAGTTTCCTTCTGGAAAAGTGGCCCCAAGTCCCTCCACTGTTGGAGATTGTTTGTCTTACCTCCCTCCCCAGCCCCAGGTTTCCTGCCCGGGAGCTGCCTGAGCCTGCCCGGCTGGCCAGGGGCACCTGCTGGGGGGCGTGTCCCTGCATCCCCCTGTTCAGCAGCTGCTGTGTCCTCCCGGCGCCTCTAGAGGCTATACAAGTCAGGGAAGATCTATGTCATTCTCTTTGATTCCAAATGAAGTAGATTCTAAACACCACTTAAAAATACATTAATAATGGTGTTGGTGTATCATTCATCTTGGAGAAGTGACAGGTGTTTCCCTCAGCAAAATGCTGAAGTGGGTTAGGGAGTAAGGAGATTGATGAGTTTCTGTCAAGGGGCTCATTATCGCTGGCCTAGATGACCTCCTCACTGGCCCCCCACCCCCGCCTCCGGCTCCCGAAGCCCCCACCCTGGCCCAGTCTGGCCCCACACTGAGGTCTGGTTAATCCTCCTGATGTGGTTCAGGAAAGTGGGATGTGTGAGGGGCTTGGAGTCAGGTGCCTGGGGTTCTCGTCTCAGTTCTGTCCCTGAGCTCCTGGGTGGGCTGGACCCACCTCTGCTTCTGTTCACCCTTTTCTAAGATTGGTACTGTGATTTTCCTTTGCAGCCCCACCCTGCCCTTTTCTCAGTCCTGGGGTGTCATGTCAGGCTCACACTTCTCCCCTACCGAAAGGAAGAGAAGGACGGTAGAGAGAGAAAAGGAGAAGAGAGAATGAAAAAAAAAAAAAAAGGTATTTCTAGAAGGAGTCAGGCTGCAGAACTCTCAGTGGCCAAGCCTGGGTATCATATGCCTACCTCTGAGTTCTGCAGACCTCTGGTCCAGTAATTGGTTCAAGGGGCAGCATGTGTTTGAAGTTGAGCCATTTGAGGCCTGGATCCAACTGTACCTGAAGTTTACACTTCAGCGTCATCGTTATGTAAGCTAAATCTCTCTTCCTTCTTCCCCTCCCCCTCCTCCTCCCTTGTTCTCCTCCTCCTTCTTCTTCCTCCTCCTCCTTCAAGTCCATCTGAATTGGGTGCTTGTTACTTATAAACAAAAGAGCTGAGACTGAGACGCAGTGTGACCTTGAGTAAGTCCTTTTCCTTTGGTGGTCTCAGTTGCTCCTTCTGGGAAATGAAAGAGTTGGGCCATCCCAAACCTGGGAGGTTCAAGTTCCCCATCCGGGTTGTGGCAACCCATACACAGGGTCACAGGTGGAAGGGCTGGCTCAAGTGGAGGTTCAGCTGCTGTGGGACATCACCAGGAGAAACCTCAGTGGCATGCTCTTCTCAGACCTCCAAAGGCTTGAGCTGGAGCAAAAGCAGTGGCAGAGCGGGCTCTGCTGGGGGGTGCGGGGAAGATCCAGGGGCATACTGGGATTTCACGGACCATTGTGACCAGCCGCGAGTGGGGCTGCCCTTGCTCTGTGTCTCTCAATGTCTCCCAAGTACCCTCAAGATTAAGTCCCAACCCCTTAGAGGGGCAGAAGGCCAGGCTCCACACAGGGCTTAATAAATATTAAGTGAATAATTCAGTAAACAAATGCCCTTCATGACCAGGCTCTTGCCTAACTCCCCAGCCCTAAACTCATCATTAAACTCCACTTCCTACCCTGCACAACTCCGCCCGCTGCCTCCTCGAACACACTTCAGTGCGGTCCACACAGTCCCTCTGCCTGGCCTCTCTTTCAGCACCCCCCGCCCCCACCCCGGCTGGCCCACATGCCCTCCTTCAACCCTCAGTTCAGCTCAACAGATGTTTCTGGAGGCTCCTTACCCTGTGTGGGCAGTCTTCTAGGTGCTGGCATCGACCAGGTGAAGCCCCTGTTCTCACGGAGCCTGTTCCTGGTGGTGGTGGTAGGGGGCGGGAGGGCAGCAAATACAGAGGATGTCAGTGGGTGAGAAATGATTTGGAGAAGATTCAGCTGGACAGGGTGGGGGGAGTGTGGCTGGGCGACATGGCTGCTTCTGTGTGTAATGAAGGGTGGCGGGGAAGCCACTCTGATCCAGTGACATTTACGCGGACACCTGAATTAAAAGAGGAAGTTGGTCATGCAGATCTGCTGGAAGGGTAGTGCAAGTGGAAGGAACAGCAAATGCAAAGTTCTGGGGCGAGGAGAAAGCTCAGCATGATTGGAAAGGGGGGAGGTGCCCCCCTGTGCTCCAGCAAGAAGGTGCTGGGGGGTGGGTGGAGATCAGAGGGTAATAGCGGAGTGGTGGGAGGCCAGCTGTGCAGGGTGGTGTAGGCCAGAGGGAGAGGGGGACAGGGAGCAGGGAGACGGTTGGGGTCGGGGGAGGCTCTGGCAAAACTCCAGGGTGACAGCAACGGGAGCAGTGGTCAGATCCCGGGCCTGTGTTGAGAGTGGAGGGGAGGGATCTGCTTGCAGGGGAGGCAGGAGATGGGTGCAGGGGTGGTGAGGATGAGCAGGGGGCCGCGGAGGCTGCAGACAGCAGGGGAGGGCAGGCCTGCCTGGTGGCTTGACTCAGCCCCTGGGCTCCTGCTGGAGATGGGGATGGACCCGAGAACTGGAGCCACAGGGAGAGCTTGAGGCTGGAGGCATGAGTCTTAGCAGAAAGAAGGTGGTCAGACCAGAGAGCCCGTGGGTTGCTAGGGACGGAGGAGGGTGTGGAGTGAGCAGAGTCCTGATTTTGGAGGAGCTTCCTGGGAGCAAGAGGAAGACTGGGCAGAGAGAGGCTGTCCCAGGAGGCAAAAGGAGAGAGACACGTTCCCTGCTGGGGCTGGTCTCTCGAACTGAAGGCTGGGACTTGGCCTCTGGCCTCGGCACCAGGCAGGTCGTTGGTGACCTTGACAAGACAGTGGAGCAGGCTCCAGAGGGAAAGGGGCGGGAGGGATTGGCAAAGGTGCCAGAGGAGGGTTTGGGTCAGAGGTCAGGGGTCAGGGACTGTGTCTTTGAACAAAGCCTAAGTGGAAGGAGGCCTCAGTGGATGGGATGTTGTAGAGGAACCTTCTACAGAAAGTTCCCCAGGGGTAGAGCTTTGTGGGGGTGGGGGCGTGTGGTCTGGAGGGTAGCGGAAGCTTCTAGGGAACTCTGAGTACTTTGTTTATTTTAAAAATTGCTCTCTGGCTCTCCAATGGGGAACTTCAGGCGCCTTTGCTTCTGAGCACGTCCGGCTGATCCCCTTCCCGCTGCCCCTCATCTAGGCCCTCCCCCCCACCGCCCCCTGACCAGGGGTCCTGGCCTCTGCCGGCACTGCCTCTGATCTCGGCCAGGCTGCGTGCGTGCGTGCGTGCGTGGGCTGGCTGGGCCACCCGGCCGCGGAAGTTGGGGGGCTGCAGGCGTGTCCGGAGCCATCTGAGGGCCCTTTGTCCTGGGCGGGCACTGCAGCTTGGTCATGCCCTCTTGGGGCCGGAATGAGCCTCTGATGCTGCCAGACAAAAGGTCTCTTTGAGAGACCAGGAAGTGGGGAGCTGGGATTTATCCCCCCAGTTTAGAGGGACCATCAGAGCGCCCGGCGCCCTGGTGGACCTTGGTTACTGTTAGGTCTTCGATATTCTTCTTACCGTTAGGGAGGCTGCCCTCCCTGTCATTGCTCAGCTCTCCCTCGCTGCCTCCAGGCCTGCTTCCAGCCTCACCCCTCCAGGGCTCCTGTCAGCAACCCCCACGCCCCCCGCCCCCAGCCAGTGACTGGTGTGAGTCAGAGTAAGGGCAGCACTTCCTGTCCCCAGGTCAGTGTCATCCTCACGACAAACTGTTCCTGTCCCTCATCCTCATGACAACCCGGGGCAGGCCAGACAGCTATCCCCCACTTCTCAGAGGAGCACCGGAAGGCACAGCAGGGCTCAATAACAGGCCCAGGTTCGTGTGCGAGGGGTGGGACTGGGGTTTGGCCCCAGGCCACGTCTGGCTTCCTGAGATCAGACGAGACTGACTCTTCACCACCTGGAGGGAGATGGGATGGTCTGAGTCACACAGCTTGCCAGTGACAAGGCCACGCCTGACCCCAGGGGCTGTGCTGTGGAGTGCAGAGGCTCCTTGTGTGACCTTGGGCACGTCCCTTGTGTCTTCAGAGGCTTCTGTCTCATCCTGGGGACCACAACTTCCCCGCATTGCTGTGCTGACAAGCGGAGGTGAGGAACATGTGTGCTCAGTGGTCTGTGGTGCAGCACATGGCCGCAAGGTGTGAGTGCCGGGCCTTCCCTTCCTGCTCCCAGGTGCCATTGTTCACCACAGCTTAGAAGGTGACATGTTTCAAGGCCCTTACCTCAATAGCGGCCACTGGAACATCCTCTAAAACCTTGGCTTCTTATCAGGGTGCCAGCCTGGATCACTGGGGGAACTGTACAAAGACGCATGCCCTGAGTCTCACCCTGAAGATTCTGAACCAAGCTCCTATAAGCTTTTATATCCAAAGGAGTGAATCCTGAATAGTGGAATGCCTGAGTGTGATAGGTGGTAGAGGAGAGACTTGGAAGGCTGAAGTTGGGTGGGGTGGGATGGTCTTTCCCACATCCCAGTGGATTCAGCCTGCCCTGACTGAGAAACAGTGCCCTTGCCTGGTAGGCCAGCGAATTGAGTCTGCTAGGCTTTGTACTTAATTAAAAGGGAAAGGAATCAGTGGTCTGGGGCTCAGGGAGCTGCTGATCTGTCGGGAGTTACTGTCCAATTTTCCCCAATCAAATCTCATCCTTTCCTGAGGGGAGGGCATTGAGTCTCTGTTTCTTCTCAGGTCCTTTTCTCCCTTTCTAATGATAGCTTCCCTGTATGTGTGTGCTGTCTTGGGCTGAAGACGCTCAGTGTCGGATTTAATTTTCCCAGCAGCACTATGCGGTAGGTACACTCATTGAGCTCCTTTAATAGATGAGGAACTCGAGGTCCTTAGACCACAAAACCACTTACTCAAGGTCCTACAGCTGCTAATCTGTAGGTTAAGATAACCCCTACTTAGTGCTGCTCCATTATCAGATGGGAATGCAAAGCCAGGCAGGCTGCCACCAACAGGAAGCTTAGTTAACAATGTTGAAAGAACTCAGGTCTTATCATTCTCACAGATTAGAAATCTAGGGCTGATAAAGAAGCCCAGCAATGGAGTCCGAGAACAGGCTGTCTGCACTCCATTGTCCCTAACTTGTGTTGTTTTTATTTTTGCCCTCGTAGCTCCAAAGTGGCTGCCATACCTCCAGCACTCTAATATGCATTCCAGGCAGAAAGGCAGTGGAAAGGCCGAAGGTCTCCAATTTGGGAGGCTTTGTCTTTTTATTTGGGAACCCATTCTAGCAGACTCTCACCTACATCTGGTCCAGAACATGCCCCCGGCTACCCTTGGCTGGAAGGTACTTAGGAAAATGAGACTTGAGCCTTCCAGCCTCTAGAGTTTCAGATGGCCGTGGAGGGGTGGCTGGGAAAGGCATTGGGGGCCAACCTGTGTTCCTGCTTGGCCTTCAGTTGTGGTCTTTCCATGCAGGTCTCTTCACCTGCTCAGTATGCCCCGCAGAGGCTCGCTTCTGACCTGGGGTGTGGAGGGACTACGTGGGTACCTCTGCCATCCAAGGCCTGGGCCATGACAGGAAGTCCAGAGAACTTCCATATCAGGACTGGTCCTCGTGTTCCTCTTTTCTGAGATGGGGCCTTCAGCCCCCTGCCTGGCAGGGTGGACTGGAGGACTCTAGCGGGTAATGTGTGCTGAGTGCCTGGGCCTTGGCGGCTGAGGGCTGGAGGTGGCCTGCGGCACTCCTGGGGTGCCTCTGAGCAATTCCCCATCTTCATGCAAGCATCAGGTTCCCCAGCAGGGGATGAACTGGAAGGATGGGGCCTTTGGAGGTCCTTGTTCCAAGGGAGGAGGCTGTTTTCAGCAGATATTTGAGGAGGGAGGCAGGACTGGGAGCTGGCAGGGGGAGAGAGGTCCTGCAGAGGCCAGGGGAACTCCGGACGTCTCCCTGCCAGGTCCCGCTACCTCCAGAGAGGGCCTCAGGGACCCATCAGATGGTCTGTCCTCCATGGGCCTGTGGTGGGCTGACCCTAGTGCCTTCCCCACCGCAGCTTCAATCAATGGCTCTCTGCTGGGCTTTGAGGCAGCAACTATGGGCCTGGTTGGCCTGGCCGGTTGCAGCCCTATCCCCTAATACGCCCCTTGGAGGAGAAGAGGAGGCTCACTGGGAACCACCTTGGGGCTCTGACTTGCTTGGGACGGATGCAGATCATCTCTGCCTCTCTGTGCCTCAGTTTCCCCGTGATTCAACATCCTGGGGATGGTGGGAATGCTATAGTGCCGGGCCCACAATTCCATTTTGTCTTGGTCCCTGGTCTGTCTGGGCAGAGCTCTCCAGGGCAGGTGTGAGTGTACTGGGGAATGCAAGTAACTGGCGTTCCAGTCCTATTCTGCCCTGACCTGCCATGTGGCCAAGGCTGTTCCCTTCTGTAAGAATGTCCCCATTCTAAGCACCTTCCAGCTCTGTGGCTGTGAATCCATGACTCAGGGTGAAACCCACCCAGGGGGAGCTTTCAACAGATCCTGGAATCCTCAGTCCCGGAAGGTGCCCTCAGGACAGTCATCTCGGGGTTCTTGGTCCAGAGCTGAACACATGCTGGGTTTACTGGTGCAGTGCGCCCCCTGGTGGCTTCTCAGAACACTGTTCGTCCAGGCCCCAGTCTCCAAGTTCTCTGCTGGGTGGGGTTTGGGAGCCCAGCGGGAGGGGAAACAGCTTTCTTTCCTTTTGGGGGGGATGAATGGAAGTGGGGTTGCTACAGTTCCTGGGAAGCTTTTGGCTCCCAAATGTAACCCTGACACCCACATCCCTACTTCAGAGAAATCAAGGTCCTTGTTGGGCTTTCTCCCCCCTCTCGTTTCTGGGGAGATAACAGGGGTTCCTTGTCTCTGTGGGGAGGGTGGCTATTGCTCATATTTTGGACGAGGAGATCAGGACTCAGGGGTCTCAGTGATCAAGTTTGCTGCCAGCCTCTCCGGCCCTGGGATGCTCTGAGAACTCTGGTTCTCAGGCTGGATTCCCTGTTCCCTCTCCTTGGAGGCTCTCCCCTTCTTTGGAGGAAGGAATGCCCGCCCATCTTCTGGGTCTCGGCTTAAGTGCTCTTTTATTTATTTATTATTTATGGTAAAACATACATAACCTAATTTGCCATTTTAAGTATTTGTAAATGTGCCATTCAGCGTCATTAAGCACTCACCCTTGTGCCACCGTCCCCACCATCCGTCTCCAGAACTCTCCCATCTTTCCAAGCTCAAACTCCATATCCAGATCCCATTTTCCCCTCCCCTGGCCCCCGGCCACCCCCATTCTACTTTCTGCCTCTATGACTTGGCTTACTCGAGCTACCTTGTATCAAGCAGAATGCTGCCATACTCGTCCATTTGTCCCTGGCTTATTTCACTTTGCATAATGTCCCCAAGGTTTATCCACACAGTAGCAGGTGTCCGAATTCCCTTCCTGTTTAAGGCTGAATGATATTCCATTGTACGTGTAAACCAAACGTTGTCTATCCCTTCATCCCTGGATGGACCCTCGGGCAGCTTCTCCCTTTCCGACGCGGTGAACATGGGTGTGCAGGATCTGTTTGAGACCCTGCCCTTAGTCCTTTCGGGAGGATGGCCCGAGGTGAAACTGCTAGATCACATGGTAATTCCAGGCTTGGCTTCTTTTTAGGAATTGCCAACCCTTTTCCGCAGTTAGGTTACATTCCCATCGGCTGTTATCTCCCGTGTTGTTTTCTGTAGTAGCTGTCCTCCCGGGTATGAAGTGGTATTTTGTAGTTTTGATTTGCAGGTCTCTAATGATTAATGCTGCCGAGCAACTTTTTATGTTCTTATCCGTCTTTTATTATTTATTTGTTTTTACATGTTTATTTATTTATTTCAGTGAAAGGGAGAGAGAGAGAACAAGTGAGCACGTGAGCGTGAGCGGCGGGGAGGGGCAGAGGGAGAAGCTCAAGCAGACTCCCTGCTGAGCACAGAGCCCAACACGGGGCTCAATCTCACGATGCTGAGATCAGGACTTGAACCGAAAGCAAGAGTCACAAGCTTAACTGACCATGTCTTCTATTTTTAAATGAGCACTATTTCCTCCAGACCAGCAGCTTGAGAATCATCTGAAAACTTGTGAGAAGTGCCAATTCTCAGTCCTCACCAAGGATCGATGGAGTGGGAAGCTCCCAGCCAGCTGGGTTTTAACCAACGTTCTGGGTAATTCTGAGGGGCACTCAGGTTTGAGAACTCCCGATCTGGGCATGGTCCCAGGCGCTTTGCAGAATTATTTCATTTATTACACTGCTATTATCTCCACTTGGCAGAGGAAGAACCAGAGCTCGGAGAGGCGGAGAACCTCACAGAAATCATGTAGCCTCTGAGGTCAGGCTCCTAGCCTGCCCACCACTTGTCTTCCCTGGGCTTTCCAGGAGCTGGGGACACTTTCCCTTCATGGCCAGCATGGGGAGCCCTCGACCCAGGACCCAGAGTCTGGGAGGGCAGAGCTCCGAAGCCTCCGAAGCCTCTGGAAGTCTCTGGAAGCTGAGAAGAACCCTCAGGGTTCACCTTCCATTAGACCCACACCACCTGCCTGACCCTCATCTCTCCCATGTGGGTTCTCAGCCCTGACGTGGGGACGTGGGGCAATTGCGTCAAAGTTTGAGAGGTCCCATGAACCAGCTGTGTGACCTTGGAACAAGCTGTGTCCCATGAACAGCTGAGACTGAATCGTTCTGAGCCTCAGTTTCCCTGAGTTTCCCCATCTCTAAAATGGGGTTTGCCATCCCTGCCCTGGGGATGCCTCGAGAACATGGAAGTTCCTTCATGTCTGAGGCACTTTGGCTTCCTGGAAGGTTGAGGCCATCAGTGCTCTGTGTGTGTGTGTGTGGGTGTGGGTGGGGGGATGGAGAAGTGGATGTTGGCAGGGTGCTAAATGGGCACTGAGGGCTCTCATTGGGACAGTCTATTTCATGCCAACATAGTCGGGTAAGGATTATTATCCCCAGTTTACATGTGAGGAAATGGAGTTCAGAGAAGTGGGCTGTTCAGAAAATGGCAGCACTGGAGCTCAGACCCAGGCTCTCTCTCTTCTTCTGTAGCCATCCAACAGAGGGCCAACGTGTCGTTCCAGAAGGCATAGGGAGACGACGAGGCAAAGCTCCTTCCCTCCCTCTCTCCTTGGACCCTGGGACTAGGCTGTGGCTTTGGGCTCCATCCCCGAGCAGCTCCCCCCAACCCCAGGACGCTCTGCATTCTAGGTGAAATATTTGTGGACCGCCCCCCTCCATTTATATGTTGGAACCCAACCCCCAAGGTGATGGTGTGAGGAGGTAGGGCCTTCTGAAGCTGATTAGGTCAGGAGTGCAGAGCCCTCAGGAATGAGATTAGTGCCCTTAAAAAGGGACCCTGAGAACTCCCTTGTCCTCTGCCATGTGAGGACCTTTGAGAAGACAGCTGTCTACGAACCAGGAAGCAGGTGCTCACCAGACACTGAACCCACAGGGGCCTTGATCTTGGACTTCACTGACTGCTCACCACAATGACCCCATTTTACAGGGAAAGGCACTGAAGCAGAGAGGCACGCAGCTGGTGAGCGGTGCGGCGGGGATTTGAACCTCGTCTGGTTCCAGGGCTCCCACTCTTAGTTCATCTAAAGAACGACTCTAAAGATTGCCGATTATCGGAGGCAGAGGGAAGGGGGTGTTTGGGAGAAAAGAGCTATTCGTGCCCTTCTGTCACCCGTGGGTCCTTTCATGACAGAAGGCACCCAGCCCTGGTCATGGCACACCGTGGGCCTTTTGGGATGGAAGATTCCTCTATTTTTTCTTGGAGGATCGGACCTGCTTCATCACCAAGGAACCGGGTTGGAGTGCCCGGCTGAAAGGGCTCTGTGGGGGTAGCCCTGGCGTCCTCCCCAGCTGGGCAAACTGGAAGAGGCCATTGGGTCACTCCCCCTGCAAACCCCACTACCTGGGACAGAGGTCTCTCTCAGTGTGTTGAGAGCCCTGGGTGAGGGTCTGGAGTCTGAGGACACCACGTTCCTTGAGGCATCCGGCACATTCTCAAGCATCATGCTCTCTCCCTCTGTGTTATCCTTGGAGCCTCTGGGCCTTGGGCTCACCAGGGGCTGGGTGGGTCTCTGCCGGGTACACAAACATCCGTCCACCATCCAGTGGCCTCGGAACAAGGGAGCCCTCAGCAGAACTCCATAAGGTTTCCAAAAACAAGACTGGGTCCCCCTGGAATGCAGCATTCCTCCCTCCTGCCGGTATCTGCTAGTTTATGCTAATCAGATGTATGCAAACCCCAAGTCCCTAGTGGGTCCTGGAAGAGCAGGGAGGGTCCAGCTGGCTGAGCAGGGAATGAAGTGGGCCTGTGTTCCCCTGGCTGCCCAGTCCCTGCCCTCGCCAGGGCTCCTGGAGCGGCCCCAGTTCACCTAAATCCCTGTTGGGCCAGAGGGGCTAGGCCAGGTCTTTGGAGCTGGAGAGCCTGGGGAAGGTCAAGGGGATGGGGGCTTCGGGGCACACAGGCTCTCTGGCTAGGAAAAGTCCCTGATAAGCAGATAACCACACCCACCCCCCCCCTTAGGAGTCACTGTAGTTGTGAGGGTGGGAGGCTGGGGTTTGGGGGGAGGGTTGGTGTCTTGCCTGAGGACGGAAGCAGTTGGTGACGACTTTGGGGTCAGAGAATCCGGCACTGACCTCCTGGACTGGTCCTTTAATATTGGGTGACCTTGAGCAGGGTGCTTATCTTCTGTGCCCTGGAACCCTATCTGTAAAGTGGGGGTGAAACCAGCACTTCCTTCTGAGTGTTGGGGGATGGAGATGCTGCACCCGGCAGGCGGGAACTCAGCGATGTTGGCCGTGGCTGTCAGCAAACCTCGAGTGGAGCTCCATCCGTCTGACTCTGAGGCCCCAGGCTCTCTCTTCCCTGAGGATTCTGGGGAACAAGAAAATTTCCAAGGCCAGACCCTTTCCAGCCGAGGTCCAAGTGCAGGGTGCTGCAGGGCAGAGGTGGGGTCCCTGGGGCCCATTCTTGGCTCCTCCAGCCCCTGGGTGGGCAGTGTCAGGTCATGGAAAGGACACACTGTTTAGGATCAGGGATGGGGCTCAAGCCCAGCTCTGCCACTGTCCCACCGTGTGGCCCGGGGGTGGCCTTTTGCTGTGAAACAAGATCTGTGCTTTGAGGGTTCTGTGGTCTGCCAAGTAGCGTGGGGCGGGGGTCGTGTGTCCCTACCTCTGTCTTTGCCTGTCTTGCTTCTGGGTGGGTCTTTCTCATCCTCTTGTCTTTCCTGTGTGCACCTGCACTGGTGGGGCCCCTGCAAGGCCCATCTCTGACTCAAGCTGAGATTCCCTGTTTTTGAACTTTGGCGGCTCCCTCATTCTGCTCCACGATGCATCACTCAGTGCCCTCTGACCCAGCTGATTTGCCCTTAGTGAAGTGCCTGACACCTGCACTGGGCAAACCTCCCTTCTGCTTGTAGGGTTTTAGTCTGCCTTTTCGGCCTCAGTTTCCCCTCCTGCACGATGCTGGAGGTGGGACATCTGGGCAGTCCGAGGAGCTGGCAGCTGGGTCATCCTTCTAGGGACATTTCCTGACCTCTGGCTCCACAAGGGAGCTCTGAGGCTGGGGATTGGCTTCTTTGGGCTTCTGGAACCAGGAGAACCCCAGCAATCAGGTGATTCCAGGAGGCCCCTCAGGAGGTCTGGACCTGTAGCCAAGAAGAATTAATTTAAATTTTCCATGGAGGAGCTGGCTCCCAGCCCTGGCTACGTGAATTATTTTGGGACACCTGGTCAGGGCTCTCTGTCCTCATCCAAATAAACTGCCCCCCAACCAGGGAGGCCTGGAAATCCCCCACCCACCCTCATTTACCACGCTGCTTGGCTCCGTGGCCGGTCAGTGGCCGGAATCCGGCAGAGGCCTCGGATTCCCTAAGCCTGGGCTGGGTGGAGTGAACTCAGGATCCTGAAGTGTCCTGCTCTATGGATGGCAGTGTAGCCTCTGGGCCAAGGAGGGGCATCCTGAACTGAAGTAAATTAAAAACAAAAATAAAATAACACAAAGGATCCCAGTGTCACCTGGCTATGAGTCCTCCGTGGTGTGTGACGGGGCATTCCAGGTAGCTCGAGACCAGGAAGAAAGCCATTTTCCTGTCGGCTGATGACAAATGCAGACACAGCCCATGGGATGGGACAAAACAACTCTGGAATTTTCCCTCTGGAAGTGCTTTAGGCCTTCCGAAGTTGACTCCAGATAAGTGTCCGGGTGCCTGGGGGTGCCTCTCCCTCTTGGCTTGGCTGCCCCAGTTGGGGACTCATTACCCCACTGCTAGCTCTGGGTCCTGCCTGGAGACCGATGTGTTCCCGGCTCACCTGGGAGAGCCCGAAAAGGTCCGGCTGGCCTCCTCCGGGGCCTTGCAAATCTTCCAGGGTAGCATCCTCAAGAAAAGGCTGTTTTAGGGAGTCCCTCACAGAGGACGGCTTTGATGATCCCCTCAAACCCGACCCCAGCAGTGGGATAGGGAAGGGACAGGGCTCGGAGCTGGGGCCGGACATGCTTGTCTCTCTGTTAGGAAAAGAGCCCGGCAGTAGCCGCTGCTTCCTGAACCGGCTGTAGAATCTTTGTCGATGTCCTGACCACCCTGAGCGGCAGGTTCTATCCAAGCGTTTGCCGGTAAACAGGAGCTCTGAAAACAGAGGCAACTGCCGCAGTTCCTCCTGGCCGCTGGGACTCGCCAGTGGCAGGGGTGTGAACACCTCCACTGCAGCCGGCTGAGACCGTCGCTGAGTGCGGGGAGGGGTGCGGGGGCCTGGCGGTCTCCCCAGCCAGTGGGGGTCTGCTTCAAGCCCGCCACTGGACTGTTCGCTTGCACCCCCAGAACGTGGGCTGGGGAGCAGTCGTGATTTGCAAACACAGATGTGTGAGGAAGGCAGTGTTCGTTCTGTTTTCTGGACTGACCCAAAATCCTGTTTAGTGTCTTCGGCCCTGAAGTCACGAGAACATCACCACCTAGTAGTCACTGTTGGTCCCCTAGCCTCTGGGTTGCCTAAGGTCTGGGGGTTTAGGTGGCCCTGGGACACTGGCCCCATGAGACCCCGGCATTGTCACTCTCTGTGTGTTGTCCCTGTTCTTGTCTACTCCCTGCGGGATCCTGCTGGGTCCTCCCTTGTTCCTGATCACAACATCCTGTTGAGAGCCTCCCTGGGTCCCTGGATCATTGCTCTGCCTGTGCCTCCAAGGGCACAGGGGAGGCATGGTCCTGCACCTGCACCTCTGGGGAGAGAGCTCTCAGGGCACCTGCCAGGGGGCGGGGCTCCGGCTGCTGTATCTGCTCCCTCGGAGGGCCATGTCCTTGGCTCCAGCGCCAGGCAGTACCTCTGCTCTCTGCCCATCCTGGGTCCCTCCCTCTGTCTTGGGTCTCCAGAGCCATGTGGTGAACTCTGACTGCAGCACAGGCCCAGGGACCCCCAGCCTTCCAGCTCCCACCACGGCTCCTGGCCTGTTTCCTCTATAGCTTAGAAGTCCACCTGCTCTTAAGGCTGGGGGACCTCTCTAGCTCTGTGCGTGGGCTTCCCCATTTTCTGTACTCAAAAACCAGGGAATTGGACTCCTGTGTTGTCTGCATTCTTCTGTGTTATTCCCTAGGTCAGCAGCACGCCCAGCTGCCCCGTGGGGACTGGAGAGGAGGCAGGGCATGGCGGGAGGCAGGGTGAGGACCCAGGAAATTCCAGGGAGAGAGGCACTGGTAGGTATTTGAACATGTTATCCTTCCACATGCTGACAAGGAAGTAAACACAGAGAGGTTAAGTGACCCGGCCGAGGTCGACCAGCAGGTCGGAGGCGGAGCGATCAAACCCAAGTCCTTGCCCCCGGGTGCATAGAAAGCCATTAGCAAGAGCATCAGAGAGACTGAGCTTGTACCTTGGTCCAGATGGGGGATGCGGCCTAGAGAGGAGAATGAACTTAACTAACAGGTGTGCAGGTAAGGCGGATCAAAGGGCGGGCTCCGTCTCTGTCTACTGCCAGCCCCATGGATTGAGCGGTTGCCCACCATCCCGGGGAGGCCTCCGAAGTCTTGAGTGGGGAGAGAGAAGTACACCATGAAGGCAGCGCGGCAGGCGCCTAGCTGCCTCCTGGCTGTGTGGCCTCAGGCAGAGCTGTGCCCTCTCTGGACATTTGCTGGAGGTGTTTGGAACACAGAAGGAGATGAGGGGGGCAGGAGGAGGCGGCCTTTCTCGGGGTAGCTTGTTTCTCTTCCTGGCCTCTCCTGGGTGTCTGGGCTGGAAACAGAGTCATGACCCACCCCTCCACCCTGGTTCCACCCTCTTCTTTTCTAACCATCTCAAACATACATAGGAAACTTGCAAGTACAGCACCAAAAGCTACGCCCCTTAACCATGGGAGGTTAAGTTGTTCCTGTGCAGACCCAGCCCTTTGATAGTTAGTGTCTCTTTCCTGCCTGCAGGAACCTTGTCCCCACAAACAACGCTGATGAAGTCCCCCAGATCCACTGACCGGGGTCGGCCTGCCTCCCTGTACCTCGCCCCCCGACTCCCCCCCCCCCACGGTCCCCTTCCTCTGTCCCCTTCGTAAGCAGAACACATTTCGCAGGGAGGGGCCTTGAGACGATGTAAATTGGCCCTTACTCATCAAACTTTTAATTCATTTGTTCGTTTATTCACCTCAGCGAGGACTCAGGGTTTCCACAGCGAGGACTGTGTTCAGGGCATGAGAGCGTGTTACTCACTTTTTTTATTTGGCTGCTCCAAAGGTGCTGGAGAGGTCTTTCTCTCCAGAGGCCATCTCCTGTGTCCCCATCATTCTCGAATACTTCCTAACTTCCTGGCACCAAAAGACCTTCTGTTACCTCGTTCCGTCCCTGGCCCAACCCTGGAATCAGTCGTTTCTTCAAGGAAGGGTCTCGAGTTTAAGTTGGCGGTGTGGTTCCCACATGAGGGGGGACAGTGTGTGTAGGCACCGAGAGAGTTTATGTATGAAACATAACATTAAAAAGCCCCAGGTGTTTTATAACTGTGTTTGGGCTGTTCTTCTTTTTTAAACACACTAGAAGCTTTCAAAACTGGGTGGGTGGGAGTCACGGGATTGTGCCCTGGGCCTCTCGTGGTCTCCACTTGGCCTCCCAGCCCACGGGGCCCGCAGGCTCCACCTGGACCCTCCCGGCCTGGCCAGCTCAGCTGAAGCCCAGAGGGGTGTGAGCCAGGCCGGGGTCCGGCCAGAGCAAACACAGCCCCCGCGCATGGCCAAAGGCAACAGCCCTACATCAATATGAGCTCGTGAGGAACAGGTTCAGGGAACGGGCCATTTGTCCCCTGTGGTTTCTGGGAGGGAGGAGGAGAGGCGGACTCAGGTGCTCACAGGAGCCCTTGATGTCACTGGGCCCAGCTCCGCCTGTGGGGCCAGGGGAGCTGGGGCCTGGAGGTGGCCGGGATCGGCCTTGGGTCACAGTGTGAGCTGAAGGACCAGCCGTCAGAAGAACATTCATGTCTCCATGCTTTTCCTTTTGCGGGGGCGGGGTGTCTCTGCTTCTCCTCCTGAGGCTTCCGGGAGATGGCAAAAGGCAGGTCAGCGAGCACGGGAGTGGGAGTTAGGAATCCCGAGTTCTAGTCCGTTCCACTGTGGGGCTCCGGGACTCCTCCCCTCATTCCCTCACACACCCCCTCTCCCAGGACACGGCCCGCTCTGAGCTTCACGGTGTCCACCCCAGTAAGTCAGGTCCTCGAACTCAAGAGTTGGGGGACAGGCACGGAAGGTGGGAGTGTGATGTGAGCCGCTGTGGGGCGCCGGCCGGGGCGAGGGCCATGGGACGGGAAGGTGTGTGTCCCGTGCCAGAGCACCCTCAGCGCCGCAGGGACAGGAATTGCGGGCTTTGCTGGCCCCCCGATTGTTTTCTTGAGTAGCTGGCTTGAGGCAGAAGGACGGACCCCTGCTTTCTGTCCCTGTCACAGGACTGTACTGGAGATGGAGGGTTGGCCGGGGCTGCGGCACCCAGGCCCAGAGAAACCCTGCCATGAGCTCTGCAAGCCTCGGCTGACGCGTGGGCCGAGAAGCAGGGAGTGGGCTGGGCCAGCCTGGGAATGACGTGGTCCCGGTTCCAGCCTTTGTGTGGGGCCAGCTGTGGGGCTGTGCACCTGGCCCGCCCACCTCCTGCCTCATCTGTGGGCCCTTGGCCTCCTATCTCCCAGCTCTGGATGCTTCTCCCACCCACCCTCCTGCCCTGAAGGAGAGCCATGGGCCACCAACCACTGTCCTCACCCTGGCCCAGGCTCCCTGATCCCCCCCGCCAAGCCCTCGAAGAAGCCAGGAACAAGCTTCTGCTCATCCTCAGCCTGCATTCAAGCCCCAGCTCTCTCACGTACTGGCTGTAGGATCCTGGGTGAATTATTCAGCCTCTCAAAGCCTCAGTTTTCTCATCTGTAAAATGGGAATCCAGTCCTGCTGGTTTCACTGGGTGGTAGTAACAATTAACCAAGTAAGGTAAGCCTGTGTGTTACAAAGCAGGGGCTCAGTACAAACCCCTCTCAAGCTTGGCTCCCAGGCTGCATTCAAGACTCAGGTCTCAGTCCATCAGAGCCTGCCTGGAGGTCTTCCTCCTCCCGGAGGTCTTCCCTGATTGCCACAGCTCAGGCTGAACTCCAGCCACCAGATGCAAAGAACAAAGAGCTCAGCAGGGGGTAGAGATAAGGAGCAGGAAGGGATCTTGGTGAGCATCTAGGACGGGCTTTTCAATCCGACTCATAGAGAAGATGAGGGTGCACTGTGGCCTAGGAGCCGAGCTGGTTCTGAAGGTCCCTACTGTTCCTCTTTGTGTAATCTCTCTGCTTTTTCTGTTTAATCTCCTTCCACAAGTTAGCCACTGAATACCCATGGGGGGGATGTCTGATTTCATAGAATGTGTAAACTGAGGCACAGAAAAGTAAGTCAGGACTCGAGGTGAGGAAAACAGAAGTGGCTTCTTGTACAATGCTCTTTTCCGCACAGCACGTGGCCTCCTGTGTATCTGTACTCCTTCCCTTCCAGGAACCCAGGCAGCCTGTGGACACACATAATGGATACCAACTCCATGTCTAGCTTCTCCCTTGCCTGACTCAGCCTCCACTCCAGACTAACACACAAGCAGAAACAAGAGACAGTATAATCAGGGCCTGAAAAGTGGTACAAACCAGGACACACAAGTAATTGAGAAGAGGAAATGACACAGAAACAATAGCATAAAAGTACTAGAAAAAAGCCAGGTAGGAATAGTTTTATAACCTGACATTTTAACAGATACTATAACCTAAAATAACAATACATTCAAGGATTCTTTAAAAATGGTGGAAAAAACTCACTGGTAAGCCAAAAGATAAACTCGGTGAACATACTTGCAACTTACATTACTGACAAAATATTAACTTCCTTAATATGTAAAGAGTACCTTCAAATCAATAGGAAACAGATCATCAATGAACAGAAAAAAACAGGCAAAGGATACAGACAGTTTATAGAAAAAGAAACACAAATGGCTCCTAAACACATGAAGATAGTCTTAACTTATAAAATGAATTGACTGCAAGGCAAGCCATTTTTTTCATCTATCATACTGGTAAAGATTCAAAGTTTGATTACTCTCTGTGTTGGTGAGGATGTGGGAAACGGGCACTCTTACATTGTGGGAGTATATGTCAGTTCAACCTCTGTGAAGAGCAATTTGTCCATAATGATCAAAATTGGCCTGTTCATATCCTTTAACTGAGTAATTCAGCTTTTAGGGGTTTGTCTCACACATGTCCCTGAACAGTGTGAAATTGACGCATATACAACGATATCTATTGTTGTAGTAGATATGCTACTATTTCTGGTAATGGTATGTATATGGCTGTGTTTGTATACGCATAGTAATCTCTGGAAGGAAACACCGGAAACCAGGTAATAGTGTTGCCCCAGGAGAGGGTGATGGGGTAGCTATTGGATGGGGGCGGGGCGGGGGGGAATGAATGCTCATTTTTCATTTTATATTCTTTTCTGTTCTTTAAACTTTATATCATGTGCCTTTGTTATCTATTCAAAATCAATTAAAAAAATGAATGGCAGTGCGCCTGGGTGGCTCAGCTGTTTGGGCATCGAACTCTTGATTTCAGTTCAGGTCATGATCTCAGGGTCATGACATGGAGCCCTGTGCCAGGCTCGCACATACACACACTCTCTCTCTAAAATAAATTAAATCTTTAAAAAAAAGTGGGGGGGCCTGGGTGGCTCAGCTGGTTAAGGGTCTGCCTTTGGCTCAGGTAATGATCTCAGGGTCATGGGATCGAGCCCCGCGTTGGGCTCCGGGCTCAGCCAGGAGTCTGCTTGTCCCTATCCCTGTCCCTCTGCCCCTCCCCTCGCTCGTGCTCTCTCTCTCTCTCTCAAATAAACAAAATCTTTTTAAAAAAGTGAGTGCTCCCCCCGACCCCACTGCCTGCCTTTCTGCCTACTTGTGATCTCTGTCTGTCAAATAAATAAATAAAATCTTAAAAAAATAAAGTGAATGGCAAGGGTATTCCTTTACCCATAGGGAGAAGGGTTAAGAAAGTAATGTCAGCCGGGGCACCTGGGTGGCTTAGTGGGTTAAGCCTCTGCCTTCAGCTCAGGTCATGATCTCAGGGTCCTGCGCAGCATCAGGAGGCCTCGTGGTATGGAGGAAAGTATAAAGCATTTCAAGCCCAAACCTCAATTCTGAAGGTACTCGCAGCGAACCAGTTCACCACTGGAATCCTCAGTTTCTTAGTCTGTAAAATGGGGACAGGAATAGCACGTTCACAGGGTGAGATGGGACGAGGCATGTGGCAGGCCAACCCTCCCGAGGTGCTCTGCCAAACTGCCCCTTCAGCAGTGCCCGCTGCCATCTCTGGGAAGCCCCTCCGGGGCAGAGCTCGGCCCCCCAACCCCCCACTCCTGCCCTCCCCAGCAGGAGCACACAACCGAGCCGCTCAGCAAAGCGGCTGAGGGGTGGGGTGGAAAATGTCAACATCAGATTAACCCCATGGGAAATAGCACACTTGTCCAACCACAAACACCCCCACGTTTCCCTCCAGTGTAGTGGGGTTTTAGGGGAATGGGGTGGAGCCGAGGCCCGTGAAGCTGTGACATCTTTAGGCTTGTATCCCTGGGCCCTCATGGCCGAGGTATCTTTGGGGGGTGGGGGACTCTGGGCCTTATAGCTGCCCCCCTCTGTAGGATCCGGAAGACCTCAGAGGAGGTCCTGGCTTTCCTGCCCTGGTGCAGACAGAGGGACAGCCTCTGATTAGTGGCTGCTGAGAAAGGGTCCTACAGGCCATGGGGAGCTGCTGAAAGTTCTTGAGCCGGAGAGGGTGTGTTCAGAATCAGCCTTGAGGAAGTATGTCTGGCGGTGGGGAAAAGGGACGGGTTGGGGGAGGGATAGATGCCTCATAGAGGGGGGATGGGAGGCCGGGGTGGTGGAGGAGCAGAGCGGGAGGGAGAAGGAGAAGCAGACACGTGCTGAGTGTGGAGCCTGAAGCAGGGTTAATCCCACGACCCTAGTTGAAACCAAGAGCTGGACAGTCATCCAACCAAGCCACCCAGGCGCCCCCATTATCTTAATCTTTATAATGATTTTGCAAGAAAGGCCAACCTATTGTTGTACCCATTTTACACATGAGAAAACCGAGAGAGGTGGTGAGCTTGGCCCTAGGCCGCACAGCTTAGCAGGGTCAAAGGTGAGAAGTGAACCAGGTTTGCCCCCTTCAAGGGTCTGTGGATTTCCCCCACACCTGACACCCCTCTAACTGAGGGGACAGCTATTTTAAGACCACAGGTGCCATTTCGATGATGCCTTTTACTAAGAAGTGGTATTGTTACCCGTCTGTGTGCCACTCTTACTAATGTTGTGACTATCCCTGGCCTTTGCCTCCCCCAGCTGGGTTTTGGCCGGAGTCACGGGAGCTGCCACCTGGGGCCCGGGCTGGCCCAGGCTTGAGGCGGCCCCAAAGAGGCAAGAGGCCCCCGCTCTGACTTTTACGGGTGGGGGCCGAGATCTAGCGGTCACCTGGTGCACGTGGCGGCCGCTTGCCTACAGCGCCTCATTGCCTGCTTGTCTTGTGCATGGTTCTATCCCCAAGGCCTGGCTCGGGGCTCGGCAGGTGGTGGAGACTCAGGGCCACTCGTTCAAACAAGCAGCACGGTCACCCGTCATGTTGGTGCACTTGCACCGTCCCTGGGAGGGGACACCCGAGCAGACCCGGCCCTCGGGCCTGCGTGGCTGTGGCGGGGTCTGAACAGGGGTGTCTTATCAGGGCAGCCTCATGAGCCAGCGGGGACATCAGGCACCGTGCAGAGTCTGGGGAGGGTGAGGTGTGCAGCCTTCGGGGCGAGCACGTGTCCTAAGTAGTCTCCTCGTTTGTCCAGCGTCTTTCACTGTTGAACAACATGCAGGTATGTGTCTGAGAGCTGGGATTGTCACCTGGCCCTGCTGCTCTTACCGCACAAGTGTATACTGTGACGGCTTCTGAGGCTACAACTATATACGGAATCGTCCGCCTGTTCCTCAGACAGTCACAAGTGGACAGAGGGCTCCGAAGCCCAGGTCTGACAGCAGGTTCAGCCCGTCAAGCCCCTGGGCCGAACAAACATGTTCCTGGCTCCCAGAGCCTGCCCAGCTCAGGGACTGCTTCTCTGGCCCTGGCCTCTCTCCACAGCTGAGTCCTGGGGAGGAGGTGGTGGCTGGGCCCTGGCCATGGGCACGGAGAAAGGCAGAAGGATCTGGGAGTGGGAGGGACACCATATCCACAGGGCTTGGTGACTGGCAGGAAGGGGAGGCAGGGGCGCGGAGACAGGGATGCTGGGCAGGGGGGCCACACCCAGAGGGCTTGGCATTCGAGGGCGTTCAAGGCACACGGAGTGTGAGGTGGACGCAGGGCTGTGTTGGAGGCGGTGGTGGTGAGGGTCAGTGGCTGACCTGGGCCGGCGACTTCCGTGGCTGGGGTCACCAGAGCAGGTTTGGTGGCCCTGGGGCAGCATCATGATACAGTGGTGGCCCCATCATGGCCTGGCTTCCCGACCTGCCGTGGGCTGGGCCTGGTGCTGGCAGCCAGAGGCCTCGGCCACAATCGGCCTCTTCAGCCTGCAGCTGGCAGGGGATGGAGCTTTCAGCAGTTGGTGGAGATTTATTGGTGGCCCTTAAAGGGTGGCAGTCAAGAGGCCTGGGCCAGCCCCCCCGGGGCCCCTGAGCCCTTTACTCAGCACCAAGGAATCTGAGGCCAGTCACAGCCTGGTCAGGCCAGAGGGTTTCCAGACGTGGGGTATAGCTGTTCAGAGGAACTGACCTGCCTGGCCCGGGGGCCTGACCGAGGGGTGCCAGGCCTCTGAGAGTATGGCTGTGACTCCTTCCTCCATGTTGCAGACAGGATTCAAATAAGAGGGGACCATCCCAGGGCCCACCAGGTCTGTTCTGGTGAGACCTGAAGTTGGCCTAGTTCAGGCCACAGAGCGAAGTGAAGGTTATCCCTCACAGACATGGCCTCGTTTCTGTGGGTCCTTGTTACTGTCCCCCCACCAGAGTCTTCAAGGACCCTGTCTGTCTTGTCTGCTGCTGTGTCTTAAGCACTGACCACAAGTCTCTGGGAATGGATATTCAAGGATATTGAATGAAGAAGACCTGGGCAGGGTTTCCTTTTCTCATATGACAAAGCATCTAGAAGGAGAGGGTTAGGGCTGGTGCAGAGGCTTTGTGACACTCTCAGGGCCCAGGGCTCTGTCTCTCTCCCTCCGTACCCTTTGAATATGGCTTCTGTCCTCATGCTTCCAGAATAGCTGCTGCCGCTCTAGGCATTGTGCCTGCATCCCTGGCAGGAATCCAGGCATTAGGAAGGAGGGTAAAGGGCAGGTACTTGTGGGATCTGTCCCTTCTTCATCAGGACAGCCATAGATTTCCAGGAAGGCCCTTCATAGTTCATCGGCCAGAGCCATATATAGCAGTTCTCTCTCTGCCTTTCTCTTTCTTTAAACCTCTTCCGGGGCCTTGTTCCTTAGCGGGACCTGTCAATTTTGTTGTTTGGTTATTGTTGTTTTTATTTGATTAAGTGAAAATCCCCTGTCTGGGGGAAAAGCCCCAGTGAGTTCATTTGTTACTGTGGTATGAATGGCAGGTGTGCGACTTGAGCACAAACTGTTTAGGGACGTGGATCTCTGAGGTGCTTTCTAAGGGCATGGTTAACAGCTGGGAGGAGGGAGGCATTGGGATTCGGTGGGTGGCGCTGGCTGGCACGGCCCTTCGTTCTGCTTGCGGCCAGCACCGTCTCTGACCGTGGCGCAACGCCGCGTCGTGGAGCCCCCTGCCCAGATGCCTTCTGCCTGCATGGCCCCTGGCAGCTCCCCAGAGCAGTATAGGGTGTGATTAGGCCCCTGGGTGCAGCCTGTGACGGGTTGGTTAGAGGAGAGCCTGCTCTCCCTGTGCCTGGGGCCTGCGGGCTTTTCTTGCCAGGATGACCCTCTGAAGTCCAGGCCTGGCTTCCTTCCTCAGGAGAGGGGTGTAGGGGAGCTACCCCAAGGCTGCGTGGGCAGGCCCCTGGGGAACAGGTAGGGTTGCAGGGGATGGACAGGGGAGAGGGGTCTGGGTGGTTTCTCGTGTTTTCCATGCCACTGACCTTGGCCCTGCAGGTACCAGATCCAAAACTCAAAAGTGCGGGGGAGGTGGTGAGGGTAGCCAGGAGCCGATCACAGGCCCCTGGTGGGGCAGGAATCTTGACTCTTGTACAGGGTGAGCTGCAGAGGGCACTTGGGAGCACCCCTGGGAAGAGAGACCCCTTGTGGCTGCATCACCCATGGGCCTCCCCATAGCCATCCCCAGGCAGGCAGGACCCACATGCGGGTTCTGCTGCTGGCCCGCTGTGTGTCCCCGGGCAGGCCCCTGACCTCTTGGGCCTGCCAGGGGCTGATAAACACCTCTTTACCCCCTTCCTCTCCAGGCTGGGACTAGGGGAGGCTCAACTGAGTTACAACTTGGGAAAAGGGTTTAGTGACTGATCTGAGCAACAATCCTATCAGCATAGCTCCCCCCGTTGAGTCCTTACTGGGAGCCGGGCCCTCCTAAGTAGTTCAGGTTAATTGAAAGGATGAGACTCCCCAGCTCTCTGTCTAAATATGAAAGCTGGTAGAGTCCTGGCGGGTTTTATTTTTACCTCCAGGCACGTGGGGGAAGAGAGAAGTCCCAGAGATGTTCTTTGGGCTTCACAAAGAAAGCACACGTGTAACTACCTTTGAGGAAAGTGAGACGCGGTGGAAACGAGAATAGAGTGTGGCAGCAGATTAGGAAGCAGGACAAGAAGTTTTGGGGATGAAAGGTGACCTTGGAGGAAGGGGGAATCCTGGCAGATGCCCTTGTCAGAAGGGACACTCAGGAGGACAACTCTGCCGGCAGGTGCGTCCCTGCTGGCTGGACACTGCAGGAACATGGAGCACTGCCCTTCTCCTTATCTGGGCTTTTGAAGGTCTCCAGTTTGCAAGCTCTCCACCAGCCGGCAAGGAAGTTAGAAAGAAGTCTGGAGAAGCCCAAAATGTGTCATTTGTCATGGAAAAGGGCAGACAAAGGGTTAGGGGAGTGGGAGGGTTGCCACCACCATAGACATGTCCTTAGTTCATCCTCGCAGACGATGAGATGGGTGTGCTCATGGTCTGTTAAGTGGCAGGAGGGAAACTGAGGCTCAGAGAAGTCCGTGACATGCCCAACGTGGGAACCGTGGCTTCCGCAGTGTGTCCAGGAGACCCAGGGTCCAGGGAGGGCCAGGATGCCTTTCCTGTCACTGCTGTCACAAATGAACATAAGCTCGGTGGGCTGAACAGCACAACGGTATTACTTGACTTCTCTGGAGGACAGAAGTCCAAAATGGCTCTCTCTGGGCTAAAACCAGTGAGAGGCTGGCATCAGGTGTTGGCGGGGTGCGTCCGTTTCAGACAGGGAAACTCTGCTCCCTTCTCCATCTTCAGAGACAGCAAATTAGCATCTTCTGATCTGTCTGCCTCCAGCATTCCTGCCTCCCACTTTCACTTATGATTACTTTCTTGATGATGATTACGATTACAGTTTGATGATTCCTTTTGATTATATTGGGCCCTGGATATTCCAAGATCATCTTCCCGTCTGGATTCTTAACTTAATCACACCTGCAAAGTCCCTTTACCATGTCAGGTCACACAGATTCTCAAGTTCCGGGGAGGGCATGTGGGTCTCTTTATTCTGCTGATCTCAGTGGCCTTGGCCAAGGGGTCTGACAATTGGGATAACAAGCATCCCTTCCTCAGGAGGGTTGGAGGGGATACATATAATGAGGAACGGGCTTCCATCCCAGAGGGACTGACTGAGCCTCCCCTTCCCACCCAGGGCCCCACATGTCCTGGAGGCAGGCTACTCATTACGGCAACTAAGGATTGATCAGAACTCCGGGGCTTCGGGGAGGGAGAGGGTGGCCAGGACCCAGCCAGGATCAGATGGATCAGGATTCAAGTCCGGAACCGTGCCTCTGCCCAAGGGCCTAAGGGTAGGGAGTTGGGGTGGGGAGCAGGCTGGCCCAGGGGAAGGGAAGGGAGGAAATAAACCTCCTTTCATCCTCACCAAGGTGGACCCTCTGCCTCTGTTTTGCAGATGGGGAAACAACAGCTCAGAGAGCTCAAGCACTTTGTCTGAGATCACACAGCTCCTGTGAGCGTTCCCACGGACCCGAATTCCCAAACCAGTGATGCCCACGCTGGCTGTTTACTCCACCTGCTTGCCCCCTGGCCTGCAGCCGGCTTGGGATTTTTCTTTAAACCAACTTGCTTTTTTATTTAAATGCATCCGTTTTAAAAAGGGACTTTATATTATACTCATAAATGGAAAATCACAAAATTCATGGGCTAGTTATGTCTATTTTTATAATGCACATTAAAATGAATTTATTACCATAAAAATGAAAAGTGTTCATCCATATACCATGCAAAATGGCCTCACATACCAGCAGTGGGTTCTGGCATTCTCTGGGAATTGGCTCTACACCTGCTTCAGTTTTCACCAAGTCATAATGTTATTCATGGCTCTCATTTATTATAGTATTAAATTTTCAAGTGGTTTCCCAGCTCCATTACCTCCGGACTCCCCAGCATGGCCTCAGGGCCCTTCTGGCTCCCGCATTCCTCATTTCCTGACACTCAGGTCCTGCTGCTCTTGGGCAAAGCCGGACTTTCCTTGCTGTGTTGGTTCCCCAGCCAGCAGGTGCCAGGATTTGAACCCAGGCAGCGAGCCTTGAGCCCACACGCCGAACCAGGACGCTGTACCTCCTTTCTGGGAGGTCTGGTCCCAGCAAGGCCAGTGATGCAAATAAAGAGTCTTGAAAATGAGATAGGGAAGGGATTGGTAGGGTCGCTCAGGAGCCCCAGGCTTACGGAGCCCCTCTTGGTCTCAGAGGCAAACAGAGAAAAGTTTGATCAAGCCTACCTGCTCAGTGATGTGGGTCCAATAGCACAATTCCTGCCCAGGGGGAGGAGCCTAGAGACCTTTTATAACCTCTCCAGGGCAGAGATGACTAGAAGCCGTAGTGGCCAATCCTAAGTCCCTGACCTCCTGCGGGGGTGGGACTTCAGGTCCCCCATGTTCTCTTGCAGAAGCTGTATGTTGCAAGAGAGCTCTGTGTCTGGACAGAGCGGACTTGTAGGGATTTCCCAAGTGCCTCATATTCCTTTCCTTTCCTGCAGTATGGATGATTCATCACCTGAGAAGGGAGTAGAGGTCCCAGTGTAGCCTGATAATAGTCATGCTTTATTAATTCCACCTTTTCCCAAGAGTAGGGGTGGGGGGGGGAGATCCCTGATATACTGGGAGACTCAGGGGGTCTGGAGGCCCCCAAAGAGATGCTTGGCTGAGGGTTTCCCAGATTGCTGTGAGGCCTTAAGGAGCCAACTGTGGGGAGAGCCTAGCCCCGGGCCTGACGCATGATGGATGGATTTGCTCAGTAAGTATTCTTCTGTCCTGCTTCGGACGGAACTCAGGAAGAATGTGCTTCCGTCAGAGGCTGGGGATGGAGTGAAGAGAACAGCCGCTCCAAGGGGCCGCCTCTCGAGCCAGTCAGCCCCCCTTCAAATCCCAGTTCCTCCACGCGCTGGCTGTGTGACTTTGGACAAATCACTTTCCCTCTCTGGGCCCTAGTCTCTTCATCTGGAAAACAGGGTTAGTCATAGTACCTCCCTCAAGGGACTGAGGTGAGGGTTACAACAATCCATCCAGGATAATGCTTAGAACGTGTGCGGAACACGACACACGTGTGGGCCTCCAGGCGGACCTGGATTTGAATCCTGCCACCGGCACTAACTGCAATGTGACCTGGGGTGATGGCCTTGACCTCTCTGGACCTCTGTTTCTCTGTCTGGAAGTGGGTTTGGTAAAGGCTGCTTCCAGGAGTGATGGGGAGCATCCCGTGAGCAGGGCATGTGTCTGCTTGGCTACCGAATGGTGGGGTCCTGAGGGGCAAGAACCTGCCTTCTCCAGGGAGGCCCTCCTCCCCGGGGGGTGGCAGTGAGTCAGCTGCAGGGCTCTGGAGGCAGGCTGTGGCCCTTCCCTGCTGCCCTGCCCCCATGGTGACAAGTGGGGGCCCCTGCCTGTCTGAGGGGCAGGAAGGAAGTGAGGAGGGCAGTTTGCAGCTTCCCCTTTTCTGCCCTGCTCTGGGCGCTGGGCTCTCCCTGTCAGTGCCTAGGAGCAGGGGACAGCGGCACCATGGCTCCCCGTGCGCCTGCCGTCCACCAGACCTGCTGCTGCTTTAACGTCCGCATTGCCACCACTGCGCTGGCCATCTACCACATGGTGAGTGTACAGGCAGGCGTGGGGAGGCTGTGTGTGCATGTGTGTGTGCGTGCATGTGTGTGTGCGTGTGTGTGTGTACGTGTGCACGCACAGGTGTAAATGAGAGGGCCCCCTTCTATGGAACTCCCCACCATGGGAGGACCACCACTCACCACCTCTCAGTGGGACCCCGACTGATCCTGTCCCTGCTCTGGGCCTCAGTCTCCCCCTCTGCCGAACAGGGAAGGGGGCCCTGCAGCCACAGCCGGGGTGGAGCAGGGGTGGGAGAAGGGGCCTCCTTCTAAGTGAATGGAACTCACTGTTTTCCCCCAAGGCTCAGTTTCTGCCTCTGTAAAATGGGATGACGTAGCACCCACAAGGTTCCAATGCAACAGCATCTGGGAAGGGGCTGTGGAGGGCAGGCAGGTCTGGGGAACCAGACTGCTTCTGGAGTTGGATCTGCTTCTTCCCCAGTGGGGGCCCTGGGCCTTTTGGCTGGGGAGGAAGGCGGGACTCCCTAGCAGGGCGCGAGGGGGCTGGAGCCTCTGGTTGGTAGCTTGGCACCCCACGGCCTTCTCTCACCAAAGGAAACTTGCGATCTTGTGCTGATGGGTAGGATGGCTTGCCTGGCCCACGCTCTGGAGAAGTGGCCGGTGGTTCCCCTTTGGAAGCTGGTGTGCACAGCCCCAGCATGGAGCCTCTGTCTTCTCTGAATGCAGGGAGATGCTGGGTGAGCCCCAGCCGCCTGGGGCCAGAGGTTCCCCGCTCTGTCTCGGTGGGTGAAGGTTGGGGTCTCTGTCCAGACCCATCTTCCCGCACCCCCACCCACTGTACCACTCTGAGCCACACCCAGCTCCCCCAGGGCCTGTGGGTAACCGTTTTCTCATGAGCCTAGAAGGGCTTCCTCAAAATTAGCCTAAATCTGGCATTCTGTGGTGGGTGTCTGTGACCTGTTTCAGCCTGGCTGCACTTGCCTTCTGCTTTGGGGAAGGTCAGGCAGGGCTGTGGCCAGAGCATAGCCTCCCGAGGGGCGTCAGCTCACAGCCTCTGGGTGCACGCCCGTGTGCAAGTCCTGGCCTCGCTGCTTCTTAGCTGTGCGGCCTCTGGCTGCTTACCTAACCTCTCTGAACCCCAGTTTCCTCACCGAAAATAGTACTACAAAATAGTACTACGTCTCTGATAGGGCTGCTGAGAGGATCGAGGGAGTTCATATCTACAAGGCGCAGAGCCGCGCCTGACGCAGAGGAAGCGTTTGTTATCAGTGTGCGTCAGACCCAGCGCCCACGGCCGCGTAGCCGGCGTCGAGCTGTCAGACCCCGGAACGCTGGTTTGGGGAGTTGCTCAGAGGCCTCCTTGCCTGGCTCCTGCCAGAGGGGTGACCCTGAGAGATGGCAAGGGCATCTTGGCTGTCCCCACCCCCAATCCTTAGGGCCTCTTTAAGCTCTGAGATAGCAGAATGTTCTCTGGAGGACAGTGATGGACGCAGAGGGTCCCTGTGGGAAGTGGGCCCCTGGGCCCTGACCCCAGCTCTGCCACTAACTGGCTGTGTGACCTGGGACGACTTTTTCTCTTGGGCCTCAGTTTTCCCTTTAGAAGGATGATGGAGGGCGTCAGGGGACTGGCCCTGGGGGTTTTAACTCCATCCTGTTTGCAGGCTGGACAGGTCACGGAAGGGAGGGCGGTGGCACAGACAGTCGGCGCTGACCTGGGGGCCCCGTCCTGGGTTGGCTCTGGCTTCTGCTGATTGTTGCCACCAAGGAGTAGTGGGCCCGGTAGCTGCTCTTCTGACACGTAGGGAAGCAGGAAACACAGGCTTTTATGCTGCATTTTCTGATATATTTCTGCATCGGTGACTGATTCAAGATGGAAAGAAATTCCGGTGCTGGCCAGAACGAGTCCATACGCAAGCCATGTGGGCCAGCCGCTGTCCCGCATGGTGCAGGCTTGGGGACCCTTGAGGTTTCTTTCTTTTATTTTTTTTTTTAAAGATGTTATTTATTTATTTATCTGGCAGAGAGACAGCAAGACAGCGAGAGAGGGAACACAAGCAGGGGGAGTGGGAGAGGGAGAAGCAGGTTTCCCACAAGCAGGAAGCCCAATGCGGAGCTTGATCCCAGGACCCTGGGATCATGACCTGAGTCAAAGGCAGATGCCCAACAACTGAGCCCCCCCGGTGCCCCGTTGGGGTTTCTTCTTGATCGCACTGTCTGAGGTCCTCACCTCTATGTGGGGAAGTGACATCAGTGCCCACTCACAGAGCTGGAGAAAGTGTGGGCAAGGGATCAGGGAAGCCTTCTTGGAGGTGGTGACATTGGTGGAGGCATAGAGTTTTCTTGTGGGGAGTACGGACAGGGCGGAACAGGTGTGCAAAGTATAGAGACCGAGGGGTGGCAGCTTTTGTAGGGACACTACCCAGATCAACTTGGAGGCTTCGGCTTGGGGCGAGGGAGGTGGTATGGGCTGAGAGCAAGCTGAGGCCTTCACTGTAGGACACTACTGATATCTGGGGCTGGAGAATTCTCTGTTGTGGGGACCGAGCTGCACGTTGTAGAATGTTTACCATCATTGTTTGTCTCTACCCACAAGATGCCGACAGCACCCCTGGGCTATGATCACCAAAATATCTGCAGATATTGCCAAATGTCCACTGGGGACAAAATCACTCCCGGTTGAGGATCACTGTCTGCAACATGAACCATGGGAGCCATGAGATGTTCTAGAGCGGAAGGCATGAGAGCAGAGGGGAAGCCTGGACGTTGGACTCCCGGCCTGGGCAGTCCTCTCTGGGCTCCTTGGTTTGTTGCAATGGAGAATCATAGTCTGGAGAAGCCTCTGCTCCTTCCCAGAAAGGACAGGGAGGGGCTGGGTGGCAGGTGTGCTGGCAGGGTCTCTAACATCTGGATGGAAAAAGAGAAGCTGCTGCCCAGATGTGTTGATGGCCCAGACTGTCGTCATCTGGAGCCAGTCATGGATGACAACGGCACACTGAGAGCTATTCCTGGACTTGGCCTCTCTGGGGAGGCTTAAATTAGGTCTTTGGTATCCTAAGACAGCTCTACTCTTTATCAGTCATAGGGGACCTCCTTATGGGAGGACCCTCTTGTTGTCCAAGGTCTGGAGGGTCTCCCTCAAGGTCCCGCTGGGTTTGTGTAGAGGGTTTCCTTGGTCACGGTGATTTCTGACTCAAACTTGCATGTGTAAAGGAGTCAGAGAACTTTCTTTTCTTTTCTTTCTTCTTTCTTTCCTTTCTTCCTCCCTCCCTCCCTCCCTCCCTCCCCCTTCCTTCTTCCTTCCTTCCTTTCTTTCTCTTTCTTTCTTTCTTTCTTTCTTTCTTTCTTTCTTTCTTTCTTTCTTTCTTTCTTTCTTTCTTTCTTTCTTTCTTTCAGATTTTATTTATTTGAGAGAGAGAGTGAGCCGAAGGCAGATGCTTAACCGACTGAGTCACCCAGGACCCCCAGAGAGCTTTCTTAAATTGGCCCCTTTGGCCCTGGCTTGTCTGGCAACCCAAAGTATGTCCTAAGCCAATGACAGGAGTGGGCAAGTCCCCAGAAGACCCCTTTGCCCAGAAATAGCTCCTTCCCTGACTTTCCCCCTCCAAGCTGCCTAGAATTGCATTAAAATGCCTTGCCCAGATGAAAAGCTTGCACCTGCTTTAGGCCAAGGAGAGAAGGAGGCTAACTCTGGCTATCTCTGGGTAATAGGGTTGTGAAAACTCTAATTTTTCCTACATGCCTGCATTCTCTCTACTTGGTACAATGAGCATAAACTACTTCTTTTTTTAAGCTTATGTTATTTATTTATTTATAGTATGAGCAGGGGGAGGGGCAGAAGGAGAGGAAGAGAGAATCTCAAACTGGTTTTTCAAGGAGCAGGGAGCCCAACTTGGGGTTTGGTCCCATGACCCTGAGATTGTGACCTGAGCGGAAATCAAGAGTCGGTCACTCAACGGACCGAGCCACCCAGGCGCCCAGTGCGTGTACTGCTTTTTAAAGGAAATTTAATTTTAGAATGGTTTTGGATTCACAGAACTCTTGTGAACACAGTAGAGTTTCTGTTCGCTCCTCACCTGGTTTCCCCCCGGGGCTAGCATCTTACGTTAGAATGGCACGTTTGTCAACATCGAGTCCCCATCGGGACCCTGACTCAAACCCAGGCTTTAATCAGATTTTCTCAGCTTTTCCCTCAGACCTCTTTTCTCTCTCAGGATCCCATCCTGGGTACCATGTTACATTTAATCCTTGTGCTTCCTCAGGTTCCCCTTGGCTGGGACAGTTTCTCAGATTTTCCCCATTCTGGGTGACCTTGACAGTCTTGAGGAGTACTGCTCATACATTTAGTCAAATACTCAAAATCAAAAGGGACTTTTAGTTTTCTCTTGGTTGGGCTCGGGTGAAGTGTTCTTGGAAGGGAGACGGCAGAGGTGAAGGGCCATTCTCAGCACATCCTATCAAAGGTGTGGACTCCCAACATGTCTCATCACTGTTGATGATGACCTTGAACGCCCGGCCAAGGTCGTGTTTGTCAGGTTTCTCCCCACTGTCCCCCACCCCATACTGTCCTTTCTGGAAGAACGTCACTGAAGGAGTGGAGAGTTACTTCTGGGGGGCAGACGAGCTACCTAATATTAGAGATATGTGGAATTTCTCATGGGAGATCGGTTTGTTCTCCTTATCTATTCTATAACTAAACGATGTATTTATTTACGTCCATACTAACTCGTGGTTATTTATTTTATGCCTTGGATTATAACCCAGGGCTGCTTTATTTTTCTGGTTGCTCTAGCATGCTCTTTTTAAATTGCAAAACAGGGACGCCTGGGTGGCTCAGTTGGTTGGACGACTGCCTTCGGCTCAGGTCATGATCCCGGGGTCCCAGGATCAAGTCCCACATCGGGCTCCCAGCTCCATGGGGAGTCTGTTTCTCCCTCTGACCTTCTCCTCGCTCATGCTCTCTCTCACTGTCTCTCTCTCAAATAAATAAATAAAATCTTTTAAAAAAATAAATTGCAAAACAAAAAAAGTCAAGCGAACCTCTCTTGTGTAAAGGAGCCTGTTCTTAATGCAGATAAATTTTCCAACATGACTTCATTTTTCCGTGCTGAGCCCCGGGCCGGGGTCTGGGCCTGACACGTCTGTGGCCTGTGCCTCCAGGGGCTCCGGGCACAAGGAGAGGTGTGATGGTGGCTTTGCTGGATGACACGGGTGCACTGATGAGGGACCTGAGCCCAGTCCTGGAGTGGAGGCTGGGGATTCAGGAACAGCTTCTTGGAGGAGGCCAGAGGTGTGCTAAGGATGAGCGGGTGTATGCTTGGGGCTGCTGGGGAGGGAGCAGCCTGGGCAAAGCCTAGAGGAAGGGAGAGGCTCTGTGATGTTTGGAAGACTGAGACGTTCCTAGAGCTGGGGGTTAGGGAGGGATGACTGTGAGGAGTAGTGGGGGAGGCTGGACGGAGTTCCTTATTTCTTTCAGGCTTCCTAGGCCGGGGGATGGATCTCTGCTTGGTGGATCTCTCCTTTTAGAGATGAGAAAGCAGAGGGCCAGGAAGGTTCCTGGCTGGCTCCCGCGGGTAGACAGACAGTGGCTTTTCCTGGGGGCGCCCCTTCCAGTACACAGGTGTGGGGAATGAACCAGTGGGTGAACAAATGAATTCCTTACCTGGCCCATGGACTGGGGGTGGCCCACCTGTCTGGGAGATCCTTCCCTCCCCCAGTCTTCATTTCTGTTTTATGGTCTAGCTCATAGGAAGCATCCTCCTCCAGGAAGCCCTCCTGATTTGTCCTTCTCAGACTCCCAGGGGTTCTTCTTTCTGTTCCATTTTGAGATTGAAAATCATAGCACCGCCTCCATCACTAACATGTGATGTGACCCAGAGTAAGCAGACACCTTTGCTGTTGGGGCCTCAGTTTCCTCATCTGCTACCCAGGGCTAGGAGTCCCTGACTCAAGGGTGACTGCTTTGAGGTATTGAGCTGGTGTGGCCCCGCTGGAGTGAGGGGCTGCCAGCCAGGGCCCAGAGTGGGATGGGGGAGCAGACACACCTTCAAAAGCTCATCTGTTTAGGGCCTAAAAATAGGCCTCAACTGCCAGGTGGGGAAAGCCCCAGATGAGAGTCTGTTAGGGCCTCTGCCTTCACACTTGATGCCCATGTGGGGCCGAAAGGCCTTGGTCTGTGCCCCTCCTGAAGGTGTGAAGAGGCCGCTAGGGGTAGGAGGGGAACTGTGGTTCCTCCCCAGTGCCATGGCCCAGGGGGCCCAGTTGGGCCAGAGTTACGCTCCTCATCTCTGGGACATGCAGCCTGCCTTCTAACTTGTAAAATGTTGGAGGCCCACACAGCTACTTGTGGAGGCTGTTGGACCCACTGGACCCACTGCGGCCTGGGCGCAAGATCCCCTGGGGGCAAAGTGGAACATTTCCTGTGCTACCAGGCCTGGGGGTGCTGAGTGGTGGAGGTCTCCAACCTGTGAGGTGGGAGAGGGTAGGCCAGACCCCAGGCCGGGGAGACACCAGCTGGGAGGAGGGGGTCCTTCTGTTCAGACTGGGCCCCATGACTGGAGGGCAGAGTCTGGGGGGGGGGTCTGATGCTTGTCGGTCACCACCCTGACACTGAGCTCCCCCAGGAAATGAGGCTTTTATTTTGAGCCCAAGGCAGCAGACCCGGAACCCAGGCTTCACTCTGTGTTTGCTGCGAGGCCTGCGCTGGTCCCTTTAGGGACGGGGGTGGGAGGGGGGCGGTGACACAGAGGTCTGAAGCCCTAATGAGGCAGGAAGCTGAGCATGAAGCTGTGCAGGGGCGGGTGCTGGCTCCCTGCCCTTCCAGCCCGCAGCCCTGCTAAGAGCCCAGGGCCTCCCTCCCCCATCCCCAGCCTCAATTTCCTCCCCTGGCAAATGGGGGTCAGTGATGCTAGCGTGCAGGGTCATTCTGAGACTCACAGGAAACCAGGTGGAGACACACCCAGCACCTCACGAACACCCCCACAAATGGCAGCAAACCTGGGAGCCTCCATTCGGCAGGAGAGGAAAGAGGCTTGGAGGGGCCAGTCAACTTGGCAGCCTGTGGTGGAGGAAGAAGGAGAGCCCCCCCCGGACCCCCACTCGCCCCACGCTCATGGTCCGGACCTCGTGGGGAGGGTGCGCCTCTTGGCCGTGACAGGGTAAGAGTTGCCTCTAAGAGCCAGGGGGCCTGGCTCGTCCAAACTTGGAGCCCACGTGTCTCAGTTTCACCTGCAAAGTGGGGAGCAATGGGGAGAGTAGAACTTTTCTCACAAGGCTGAGCTGAGGATGAAGAGCTGTGGGTATCCCCAGGAGATTTTGGCCTCTGCCCTGTCCCATGAGAGTGGTAGCCCTCAAGGGAGGGGGGTGGCCTCGCTCAGTAGGTAAAGAGGGGATTGATGGCTTATGAGAATAGTTTGGATGCAGGGTGTGTCCCCAGATACTCAGGAAGTGGAGGATGATGGGGGCTTTGGCCAAACCTAGAGAATGACCCTGAGCCCCTCCAAAGGCCCACCACGGTACTTCACTGTTTGAATATATCACCACGTATTTGCCTGTCCTTCTGCGGAGGCTTGCTTCTAGTTTGGGGAGGTTATAGTTAGAGTGGCCGTGGCCGTGGCCGTAGCCGTGGGGGGCTTGTGGTTCACCAACCACACGCGAGCACTTCTGCAGGTCAGTGCGTCTTTCTGAGTGGATCCATCTTTGGTAGCAGACACATGTCACCTCATCTGCTCCTTGTGACCGCCTCGCGAGGCAGGGGATCCTTCCCTCTGTTCCACAGATGAGGGAACTGAGGCCCAGAGAGGCAACCTGGCCGGGTGGAGGGAAGAGTGGAGGGGCAGGGGTGGGTGGGAGGAGAGCAGAGCAACAGCCTTGGTGGGGGGTTGGGGAGGAGAGCCGGCTCTGGGGCAGGGCAGGGCAGCCTGGCCCCGGGCGGCAGCAGAGCCCGGACTCCTCCAAAAGGGTCTGGCAGACGGTATCTGGGGTTGGCTGGGGAGATAATGCTGTGAGGGAATGCCCCCCCCCAGCCTTCATAAGTGTTTGCAGGAAGTATGGGCTGGCAAGGAGGGGGTGGGGGAGGAGGGCTTCCTCTTGACGCTCATGTGTCTGGTTCTCTTCTCCTATCCTCCGCCCCAGACAAGCCAGGGGCCCCCAGGGAAAACAGGGTGGGCAGACGAGCTTCAGCGAGGGTGTGATGATGATGAGGGTGATGATAATGGTTTGAATGTGCTGCCACCCTTGGGTGGCTAGGCCACCAGAGCCAGAGGACACAGGGTCAGGGTGGGGTGGCCCTGAAAAGGGAGAGGGGCAGGAAGGGGTGTGCGCACTGGGGACCCACTTCCCATTTTGCAAACTGCATTATCTGTTGGTGAAGGGTTGAGGACATGCCCGGGTCTGGCTCCTTGTGCAACCTCTGCCAAGTCACACCCAGCCCCCGCGCCCCTGCCCACCCTCTCCTCCATTGTAAGTCGGGGGACCATCTGACCTGGGAGATTTGCCAAGAGCAAATAAAGTGGAAGGCTCAGAAAGGGTCCTGCATTGGCTGGCACCTGGTAGGTGCTCACTGAGGAGCGGGTCTCTGTAAAGGGGACCCCCTGGCATCTCAGAGGGTGGGGCTCTGCCCACCTGCTTCTGAGATGGTGGGTCCTGAGCCCTCGGAGGTCAGAGAAGGTGAGCCCACCTCCTTGGACTGGAGAATGGTGTTTGAGCCCTAGAATTGGGGATTTCGTGTCACCACCACCATGATTGTCGTCATGGTCGTCATATCAAGATGTCATTGCTGTCACCAACATCAGCAGCAATGTCACGGCCGTATTATCAAGGCAGTCCACCGCAGCTTCCCAGCATGCCCACTGGGGTTCTGCCTATTGCCTTTTGTCTGTTACCCGGTCACAGCCATGGTCACCTCTATTATTGCTGCCCCTGTCGTCAAAACGGTCACTGCCAAACCCAGCCACATGATGGCCCCCCACCTCCCAGCACGGTTGCCCCCATCAGCCCCACCCGGCCAACATTTTGTCCATCACACTCAGCTGGGGCATCGTTGCTGTTGTGGCCCTGGCCATATTCACTGGTGCCCCCGTGTCTCCCACCTTCCGTGATTTTGCCGCCTCTGGTTCATTCAAGCTGTTGGCTGCTCCTCAGAACCACCAGGCAAACCCACAGGCATTCTCCCGACTTCCTGGCCACTTCCCCCATTGCTGAGCTCTGGGAAGTTGTGCGTGTTATTGAGAGAGAAGGGACGGGCTGGGGATGGGAATGGGAACTGAAACCGGGAAGAAGCAGAGGGAAGAGGTACAAAAGAGGAATGGAGAGCAGCGGTGATGGCGGGCTGGGCTGAGCCTAGCCACCACGGATGTGGTCTTGTCGCCTGAGCCCTGACTCGGTGTCAGGACTGAGGCTGATTCTGGTTCTGCAGCAGACTTCCCACGTGAACTTGGGCTGGTCACTGCATTGTCCTGGGGCTCAGTTGCACACTGGGAACGTTCCCTCCCTCAGGGAGAGGCATTCCTGCCTGTGGGTTTCCCTGGAGCTGCCCTCCCAGCCTCTGGGCCTCTGCATATGGTGTTCCTTCTTCCCGGAATGCTTTTTTTCTCTTCTCTGTTGGGAAACTCCTACTTACCCTTCAAAACCCTGCTCAGACTTTTCCTATTTGTGAAACCCTCCCTGAGTCTTCCAGATGGTGGTGATCACTCCTTCATCAGGGACCCATAGTCCTCCTCGTGTCCCTTGTTGTGGCACTGAACACACTGGTGACCCGTGGTTTCCCCAGGGTCCATGACACCTGCAGGCCAGGCCAAGGTCAGTGGCTTCTCTGGACAGAGCCTGGAGCCAATATGTGCTCCAAGAGTATTTACCAGATGAACAAACAGAAGGACTGAATGAATATCTACACAGATTAATGAACCCTGACCAACGTGTTCGTTTATGGAGCACTAGCTGTATGCCTGGCTCCATGCTATCATGTCCTTTGACCTGACAGCAGCCCTACGAGGCAGGTCTGGTTATTGTCCCCATTCCCCAGACAAGGAGACAGGCTCAGAGAGGTTAGTGGCTTGCTCAGGGGCACAGAGCTTGGGTCGGGCCTGGGACCACCTGACCCATACACTCTAGCTCTACTCTGCATGACCTCGATGCTGCAGAGGGAAGGCAGAGAGAGATGCTGCGTTGGAGGAGAGGGTGGTGAGTGGCTGCTGTCTCCCAGGCTTGTGGGAGGAGAAGAGCCCTGTCCTGTCCCCAGAGGTCGTGGGTCACGGGAGAAGGCAGCTCTTTGTCCTGGTGGGTACTGACGGGGTGGGGGGGTGGGGCAAGAGGTAGGTGAGGGCCTAGGCCCTGGGACATCCGGATGCTGGGGGGCTCCGGGCCTCTCCCAGCATGCACTGTAGGTGAGCCAGTTACTTTCCCAGAACTACAAGGGCTCTTGGTCAGGGACATGGGCGGAGTGGTGAGGGCCTTCTGATGTGCAAGGTGCATCTCTGGGCGGGCCACCCTGGGTGCCCTAGAGGTGAGGGGGCATGGTTTGCAGGAATTCAATCATCCTAGGGGCCCTGGGTGCAAACAGGAGTGTTTGTCCTCATTGACCAGAGCAGGTAAACTGAAGGTGGGGCCGAACTGGGAACTGGCCAAGGTTACACAGCTGGGAGGCAGAGGGTGGTCTCGTGTCCCAGCTGCCGGGTCCTGAGCAGGGGTGGTGGTGGTGGTGTCCAGAGCTGCCTGGGGAAGGTGGGCAGTTGGTTGGCAAGACCAGGGGCTGGGCCCACTCAGCCCTGGGTGGAGCCCTAGGGGCACAGGCTCCAGGGTTCAGATGCCTGCTGGGCCACGTGACTTCTCCTCTCTGAGCCTCTGTTTTCTCATCTGTAAAATGGGGAAAATATTGCTTCTCTTGCAAGGTTTTGGGAGACTGTGATGTAAGCCTGTGTGTGCAGGTCTGAGCACACAGTAGGTACTCAAAAAACGTCAGCAAATTTCCATCCCATCTCCTAGGGAGGTGAGACTCCTATCCTTCTGGATTGAGGCTGGTGTCTTCTGCCAAAGGTTAGGGGGCCAGCAGAGGGTCTCAGGCCGATGCTGAGGTTGCCTGGCTCTGAGACTCGGGGCTGGTGCCTGCCTTCTACGGGCCTCAGGGTTCTCATCTGGCAAATGGGGACAGAATTCTCTCTCTCCCCTTCCAGGACTGTCGGGAGGGTAGAAATAGAGAACAGGCTGAATCTGGTTTTAAACACAAGTGGTTTGTACAAAAGGAGGATGATTTCTTGCCCCTGCTGCCCTGGGAACAAGCTGTGGGGGGGGGGGGGAGGGCGTGGTGCCCCTCTGACTCAGCCAGGGCGCTGGCATGGGAGCGGGGAAGGGGGGCAGGCATCGGGCAGAGGCCAGAGGCTGGGAGGCACTGGAAGGATAGCGGAGGGTGTCAAATCTAGGGCTTGTTGGCCTGGGCTTGAATCCTGGCCCTACCCATTACCAGCTGGAGGCCACAGACAAGTCACTGGACCTCTCTGAGCCTTGCTTCCCTGGTCTGTGAAATGGGGGTGAGAGTATTCAGAATAGTCCCTTTGCTTGTTTTCGGAGGATCACTGGGACGTGAGGGCAGTGCACCTTAGTCAGGATGTACCAGGGTCCCTCTCCTTCCCTCCCTTGCTCAGGGTCATGGGATACGGTGGGGTGGGTGGTGGGGGTAGCTGGGATGTTAATGGCAGGATCACAGGTGCCGTGGCAGGGCTATAAGAGACGTTTAGGGCCCGAATTTAGGGGTTGCGGACAGCTGTGGGTTAGCACTGGTCTCCAAAGGGGGGTGATGCCTGAGATGATGGCTGGGGGCCCCAGGAGGACAGTATTAGAATTTCCATTTTTCAACTACATTCTTTAGTAACTTCTGTGTGTGTGTGTGTGTGTGTGTGTGTGTGTGTGTGTGTGTGTGATGATGTTGGTAATAACAGAACAGTAGAACACGCATATAATTTTGAAAGAAAGAAATATAGAGGAGTGCGTTCAAAAGGTTTTACTGACATAGGTGCATGATCAAAATATCCGCACACTCTGGGGTACCGGCTAGTGGGGGCTCTGAGGTGTTTCAGGGAGTGGGGTGTGTGCAAAGACACCAGGACACCCCTGGGGGACTTGGACTCCAGTCTCCACGGTGTCCGCAACTTGCCGTATGTCCTTGGGCAAGCTGCCTAACCTCTATGAGCTTATCAAACAAACGGAGGATGCTTAGAAGAGAAGTGGGCAGAGACCCTTTCAAGCAGCTGGAGCTTGGGATCGTCTGATTCTGAGCTTCGTTCCGATCTCCAACAATTCTGGATTCTTGGGACTTCCAGAGTCTTCTCTTGCCACACCTGGTAGATACTCATGTGCCCTTCTAAGCGCAGCTGAATCTTATTGGTGCTCTGCTCGTATACCCCCAGGAATGGGGAGCTCACCCCCTCGCAGGGTATCCTGTTCTGTCCTGGATGGACCTGTCATCTGCCTCCCTCCCTCCTTCCCTCATTAAAGGTGAAATTGGGGAAGAGAGGGGCTGGAGCCTCAGGCTTCAGGGGCTAAGGAAGTGGTTTTTCTCTTTTGGGGCTATTTCCTGTGGGTGCCAGCCACAGCCCCCACAGCATCTGCCTTCCCCTCAGGGCTGATCTCAACCTTTTTGGTGAAACAAAACATTTTTGGTTCACCCTCCACCAGGTAGATGGGGCAGCTAGATCGAGCTCTCTGTCCACCCCCCGACACCCTGCTCTTGATCCGTTCCATGACCCCCTGCAAGCTCACAGGAGCCAAAAGCAGATTGTGTTTGCTGAACACTCACTGCAGGCCCCAGGCTCAGTGCTTTAAAAACACAGTGCAATTTATTCCTTACTAAATTCAGTGATTGCCAGTTTCCAGATGAGAAAACTCAGAAAGGTGAAATGACTTGCCCAAGGTCACATATGGACCCAGGTTCAGCTCCATCTCTCTCTGACTCTGGAGCTCAGCTCTTCATCACTCTTCTGTGCTGTCCCTTTGTGCCCCCTGAGCAGAATGTAACATGGAAGACAAATTGAGACCTGTGTCTGAGCTAAAAAACCCTCACACAGTGAGCAAGGGGAAAACAGGTGGGTGTTTTGTTGCCTGTCAGCTAAGCATGAGTTACTAGTGCAGGGCCTCCCAGAAAGCCAACGGAAACTTCGGCTATATTAAAAGAGGTAGGGCATCCACTGCAAGGAAGGAGATAGTTTTGTGATTCTCAGCGCAGACAGATGGTGCGTGGAGAATTGTGGGTATGCAGTGGTGGGGGAAGGGCAGAAGGCTTGTTGCAAGTAGGTGGACACACAGAAGACTGGGAGTACCCCTGGCTGGAAGTACTTAAAGGAGTCCTGTGTCTGATGGCAGAGGGCACAGGCAAGGTGACTTCCGAGGTCTTTTCAAATTTGTGGCTGGACTCCTATTGTCACCAGGGCCACAACACTCAGGCCTGTCAGATTTGGATAGGGTATATTCATCGTCCATCCATCCATCCATCCATCCATCCATCCATCCATTCATCTATCCATCCATCCATCCATCCATCCATCCATCCATCCATCCATCCATCCAACACAGTAGCTAGACCAGTGAACAAGAGAGACATAAGCCTTCCCTGCCTGGAACCTACCTTCCAGGGAGGATAGCAGCAATCATTATAGTGAGCAGAGCTACTTTAAGTGAATGATTCCACCCCGCCCCACTTTGACCCTATGAAGCAGGTATTATAGTACCTGCATTTTGTAGATGGGGACATTGAGGGGCCATAGGGGATGGAATTGGCAGGGCTCCCTGGGGAGTCACGGGTCAGGTGCTGTCACGTCTCTGTGGGTAATTCCAAGAATCTAGAGCTCTATGCTGCTCAGAAACTCTGACCAAGCTCCTGTAATGCCCAAAGCCCATTGTGGCAAAAGGGGTGCAGAAGAGGGACCCAGTTACTGGTAGGAGCCCTCAGACGCTCCCCCTCCAAACTTGACCTTCAGTAGTCACAGTTATTGCTTTACCAGGTGCGGTTCTAATTGCTCTCCTGGAATGTCCTCACTCACTCTTCTTAGGTAGCTATAGGCACTAGCTTCATTTTACAGATGGGAAAACTGAGGCGCAGAGAGGCTGAGTAGCTTGGCCAAGCTCACACAGCTGGGAAAAGGAAGAAAGCTTGAGCCGTCTATGTGTACAGGCCACACTTTATTCAGGATGCTCCGTAGACCCAGCCTTCGGTGGGGAGGGGGCAGGGGTGGATCTGTGCGGGCCCCACTGATGGACGTCCTGTCTGCCCCCAGATCATGAGTGTATTGCTGTTCATCGAGCACTCAGTGGAGGTGGTCCACGGCAAGGAGACCTGCAAGGTGTGGCAGAAGGGCTACCTCCGGCTCGGTAGGTTCTGGGGACTCTGGAGCGGGAGCGGCAGGTGTGGGGAGAGTAGGTGCGGAGAGGGGCCTGGCTCTGGGCAGACGGGCTGGGGTTTGTTGCTCTGACTCTTTCCTTCTGAGCCACAGGTCTTTCCTCTGCAAGCAGAGACCTGTCTTCACCCAAGTCTCTAGGTGTGAGAACAGAGAGGAAAGTGCTTTGCAAACCCAACTGCCTTAGGAAGGTGACAGCAGGACTGTCCTGATGATGTCTGTCAGTGGCTGCCCACCACCCTGGAATGAGACAGAAACTCCCCACGGTGGGATCCCGCCCCCATTGGCCTCTCTGGCTCTGGGTTACAGCCTCGCTCCCTGCTCCTGCTGTGCAGACCACACCGAGCTCAGCCCCGTCTCAGCTGCTTGGACTCCCAGTCACTCAGCTCACGGGCTACCTCCTGAGAAGCCTTCCCCGGCCTCTCCCTGGCTAAAGCAGACCCGGGCCACCCTCCCACCCTGCGTCCCATATTACCCCAAATGCTCTTTTGCTATCTCCGTAGTTCCCTAAGACTGAGAACAGCAGGAGGGCAGGGTCTGAGCTCACTCCTCACTGTCACA
Organism: Lutra lutra; assembly: GCF_902655055.1. NCBI lineage: Eukaryota > Metazoa > Chordata > Mammalia > Carnivora > Mustelidae > Lutra > Lutra lutra. Next base: position 174,727,257 of record NC_062281.1, read on the forward strand.
GCCCCCACACCAGTGGTTCCCAAAATGTGGTCCTTGGAACCCGCCTGGGGTCCTTGGGGTCACCTCGGAGCTCCTCACTGCCCTCCTTGCCTTCCAGCTAACCTGGTCTCCAGCTTCCTGCTCATCACCATGCTCTTTGCCATCAGCTTGAGCCTGCTGATCGGAGTGGTCAAGGTGAGGGTTTGTCAGGGGAGGGGAATGGGAATCAGGGCCTGGGGGCTGGCCAGGAGCCCCAGCTACCCTCCTGCCCACCCCCATTCACACCTGCTGGGTGGGCAGCAATGGCCACCAAGAGGGTGGGAGGCGGGTGTTTTGGGAGACCCCCCTTCGCCCTGCACCCTAGAGATTTTCACACTCGCTTGCAGTTTGGAAAGCCTCGTTTCCATACCAGACTTCGACACAGACCCCCCCAGGTGTAGGGTCAGGCACATGGACACTTTGGTCATACCAGCTGGTGACACACATGAGCGAGAAGAGGAAGGGTCATTTCAAGGCACGGGGAGGGGAGAGAGCAGTGGGTTTCGTAATCAGGGAGAGGAACCAGACTAGGGGAGGGTAGATGCGTCAGGCTCAGTTCCACCCAGCTAGCTGGTGAGAGAGAGAGAGAGGCTGTGGCTCAGGCTTCTGTGAAGAGGAACTGGGCTGTCCTTGGCCCCCAGGGGGCAGGAAGCCAGGGCCTCACCACACAGCCACCGGAGCAGGCCCCAGCAAGAGTGTCCTCCCTGGGGAGCTGGTGGCCTGGCACTCACAAGCCAGCAGCATGGGGCAAGGAAGGATGGGGGGCTGTTTGGAATACATCCCCCTTGCCCGCACTGCCCCCATCACTCCCTGAGCCAACAGCATCTTTCTGGAAGCTCTGTGCCCCAGGGAGCGATTGTACCTTGTGCAGGGGGCTCCCTGGTGCTCGTGCAGAGATGGGTATGATCCAGCTAGGAGAGTGGACCAGGGTTCCAGAAGGTCCTGAGACTGAGTCTTGGCTCTTTTGGCTGCCTCCTGAGTGATTTTAGACAGCCACCTGAGAAACCACAAAACCACCCTTCTGTGATTTTGTCCCCAAGGGTGGGTTCATGAGCACTCATACTGGTCACAGTAGTCTCTTGCTTGAAGTTGAAGGAGAGAACCTTCAGCATCCGCCACCAAGGGCCTCTGACCGTGACCAAACACCCCAAGAGCAGTCTACACAGAGGAGGGTCCCACCACCAAAGCCATGCGGGCCTTCCCTCTCCCTCACTGGATCTTTGCTTATGTTGGCCCTTCTGTCTCCAATACCCTCCCCATTTCCTTCGTGGTTCTTTCCAGATCAAGCCTCAGCGTCCCCACCTCCAGGAAGTCCTCTCTGACACGTTCCCATCTGTAAAATGGACACAAAGCCCTTCCTGGCTGGGTTCTTGAAACCCTGCTCCTGGAGGCCCAGGGGCACTTATCTCTGTGTCTCCGGGGACACCAAGACACCTGGCATTCAGGGTCTGGGTCTTACATTCTCTGCATCCCAGAACCTCCTTCAGGGGAAGGGATGTGGGTCCACCTTGGCCCAGCCAGGAGGGGAGGATTTGGGAGAGGGCCATATTACCCAGGGAGGGAAGGGAGCTTCCAGTGAGGTTGCGGGGAGGCACATGGGGATCTCAGGCTGTGGGGGCCTCCCTGACAGTGCTAAGCCTGTCTTCTAGAACCGGGAGAAGTACCTGCTGCCCTTCCTGTCCCTGCAAATCATGGACTACCTGTTGTGTCTGCTCACCCTGCTGGGCTCCTACATTGAGCTGCCCGCCTACCTCAAGTTCACCTCCAGGAGCAGTTGGGTGGTGAGTACCCAGCCCTGCTCCACGTCCCACAGCCGGCCAGTCTGGGGAGGTGGCAGGGGCTCTGTCCCCTGGGCCCTCCCTCATTGATGAGCCCTAACCCCATCAAATCAGGTCAGCTTTCTTCCTCTATAAAATGCGCCTGAGGGTTCCCCATCCCCATGTGTTGGGGGCATTAAGAGAGGACAGTGTATACAGGGCAGGTAGCACGTTGTGGGGACTTGGCCATACCAGCCCAGACGGTTTACACCGCAGGGAAGGACGCATGCCCACTTCCGTGCCCAGACCCCTCTTTGTCCCTTCTCTGTAACCAAGTGGAGAGAAGGAAGATAAAGTTGATTAAAGCCAACGATAAACATCCATAGGGGAGATGCCCGTGATGGAGGTGTCAATCCCTGCCTCAGCTCCCCGAAAGTTACTTTTCAGAATTTCCCTAACTGTTGTCCTGGAAGAGATTGAATTGCTGGTCCTGGGCTGGGCATCAGGAGACCCTGGTTGGAGCCCAGGTCCCGCCGCCAGCCCTTGGCAGGATGTCTCAACAACGGGCATCCATTTCTTTCTGGGTCCTGTGGGTTAGAAATTCCCCGGTGTCTCTGGCTGACTGTGTTGAACAGCACAGACACCTCTGGCTTGGGGCTTCATTGCTGGTTTGTCTCCTTCCTGCCTTTGCCCTCAAGGGCCCCTCCAAGGTCCCACTGATGACCCTGCAGCTGCTCGACTTTTGCCTGAGCATCCTGACTCTCTGCAGCTCCTACATGGAAGTACCCACCTATCTCAACTTCAAGGCCATGAACCACATGGTGAGTGTGGGCTGGGGGCCTGCCCCCATCACGGGCTGTGCGCCCTTGAGCGAGCTGCTTCTCCTCTCTGTGCCTCCGTGCTTAGGCTGGGTTCCTTAGAGGTGGAGCCGAGGGAGAGGATACTTGTGTGAGCACCTGATTGAGGGAGAGCTCTCAGGAAGACCCTCGAAAAGGAGAGGGAGGAGCGCGTGAGACCAAGGGAAGAAGCAGGCAGACCTGTGATTTCAGGGACGGCCTTGCCTGATCCCAGAGGGAACCTTGTGGTGTGAATTGCATCGCAGAAATAATATTAATTTTTTTTAAATTCATGGAGAAAGGGGGGCACTCAACACATCTCAAGATGGCCCTTGAGGCTTCTCTGCACGATGTCAGGGCACTACCCCGTATAACTAAAGAGGACCAGATGACTGCCCCAGGTCCTTTCTCTACAACCCTTGATCAATGATAAAGTAGCCTGGTTTTTATAAAGATGCATCCTCAGATTTTTGCAAATCCCCAAATTAACACCACTGAAGTATGTAATTATCCCTGGCATGATTATCAGTGTAGCCGCACATACAATACATAAAAAACTACAAAAGCATTCTGATATGACAGGATGGGTGATTTCCAGTCTCACATGTTACCTGTATAACTTGTTCCCACACATCAGCCTTGCAAAAGAATGTCACTGTTCACGTAGGGCCTTTCACATTTTCGAAATTCCGAATTTTGAAATTTGAAAATTCGCATTTTCGCATCATCTTTTGTATATTCCCATGTTTTGGTTTAATGCTGGATTTAGTATTTCACTCCAAAGTGTGGATAAGCATAACAGAAACAAAACACAACTCACAATCTCATTCTTGACGTTAGAAATCATTGTGGCAATAGAGTAAATGATTTTGTGAAGTTTAGGCTTTAATTCTACATATACTCTTCAGGCATGATGAGACTCTTGAATCAATGAAATATCAGAGTTGAAGAAATTAAGGATGTCCATGATAAGAACACACACACACACACTCAGATAAACATAATAAAGACTCTCTAAGGAAAAAAAATAATATTCATTTTTTATAGCAGTCTAACATATTTTCCCCAAACCTAGTGACTTGAAACCATGCACAGCTGCCATCTCACAGTTGCTGAGAGCCAGGAATCTGGGAGTGGCTCAGTCTCTCATGAGGTCCCCCCCACCCCCTGAGATGGGGTTGGGGCTGTGGACGCCAAGGGCTTGACTAGCTCTGGAGGGGCCATTCCCATGATGGCTGGCTGGCATGGCTGTGGCGTGCCCCCCACGTGTGTCAGGACAGGGTGGTTCTGTCAGTGAGCCTAGCCTCTAGAGATGGGCCTGCTGCTGCTGGGGGCCGGGGGGGTCCAGCCAGGGAAGAGCCAACTGGGCGGGTAGCCACTGCACCTGCTTCCCTTGGTTTATTCGCCTGCCGTGGGGGGCTGATGGTAGGGAGCGCCTGCCTCCTAGGGCCCTGGTAGGGGTCAGCCGGGACAGCGGTTGTACCACATGGTCTCATTCTTCCACGAGGGGACCCTGGAACGGTTCCTTGTGGGCAGAGGCACTGATGCGGCCCCCAAATCTGTTGCAGAATTATCTCCCCAGCCAGGAGGGTGTGGCTTACAGCCAGTTTATCAAGATGATGATCATCTTCTCTATCGCCTTCATCGCCGTCCTCATCCTGAAGGTGAGAGTCCCCCCAACACGGCCCTGGGGAGGGCGGGGAGCCCGCGTTGCCCAGGCCCTCCCATGCCAGACTGTTAGGAGGCAGGGAAGTCTTCCACTGTCTCCCGCTGCTGCCCTCCTTGCTCTTGGCTCCTTCCTCCAACCCTCCCCCACCAGCTCCTTGGACCCCACTTGGGATCCTTGGAGACACTGCATTGAGGGGGAGGGGGCTGCAGGGAAGACCACTGCGTTCGAGTGTCAGGGACTTACTGTGTAACCCAGAGAGACCCTTATCCAGGGAAGGAGGAGCTGTTCTCTCTGAAATCAGATTCAGAAAATCTTGAATACGAGTCCCAGCTCTCCCCTTGCTAGCTGCTTGGTTGCCTTCTGAGTCACTTCTCTCTGGGCTTTGGGTCTCATCTGTGAAAGGGACAGAATTAATATTGCTTTGCCCCTGTCACAGTTTTATATGATTCAGGCACCAAAGTAAAGATGGGTCCTGAGGTCACATTACTAGAGGTTTGGTGGTATGAAGGAGGGAGGGGAATAGTTTAATTCCTCTCTGAGGTGGTCAGGCCCAGAAGATAGAGTCCCATGTCAGGTCCCCATTCTTAGAGAGAGATGACAAACTGGAGAGTGTTAATAGCCACACAACCAGGAGGGAGGAGAGGTAAGAACACTCTTCCATCTGAGGGAGTCAAGGAAACCAGGGCAGTTCAGCTTGGAAAGAGGTGACTCAAGGGGTTTTCAAATACCTAAAGGACCCTCATGGGGATTCTAGAGGCCAGGCCTGGAGCCTGTGTCCCAAAGCCCTGGGGAGGCTGATGTCAACTCAGCAGAAGGAAAGGCTTTCAAGAGTGTTCTTTTCTGATTGTGAAAGTAAAGTGGGATCATCATAGAAATTTGGAAACTACTGATGAGCAGAAAGAAGGCAATCAGCTCACAAACCACCACCACTCAGAGACAAGCACCCCTGATACTGGGGCGCATTTCCTCCCAGTCTTTCTGTGTGTGTGGGTGTAACCGGACATCGCTGCCTGATTTTACTGGCGCCCTGAGCAGCTTCCGCCATCATCTGTTGCCAGCCTGGAAACGGAACTTCCCTCCTCTGAGCCTTCCTCAAAGGATGGGCCTAGCCCAAGGGCTTCAGTGAAGTTCAGTAAGAACTTTCCTGAAGGCTTCAAGGAGCCAGTGTGGGATGGGGTGGGGTGGTGGTGGTTTGACATCCTACACCCTCCTGCAGAGCCAGTCCCCAGGGCCCAGAGCACAGCTCTGTCTCCCGCGCCTTTCCAGTTCTTTATCCGTCTTTGGGGGAAGTTTTCTCTCTTCCTCACTCTGTCTCACTGGTCACCCTCCTCCACCTGCCTCCTACTTCATTTTTTTATAATTCATTTTATTTATTCCTGTCTCTTGAGTTCCCATCATGGTGTTCCATAAGACAAGAGAAATCTCAGAAGACATCCTCTTTCCTTAGGAGGCATTTGGGGGCAGAGAGAGACCTATAGGTTATTGTTCCTTGAACAGGCCCCTTGGGGGCCTCCCTCCCCACCCTGAATATCCCCCCTTACTTACATCCACTGCTAAGAGAAAGCAGTTGCTTACATCACCTGCCATCTCAGGAGATGTGAGCTTCTAGCCCCAAGGGGGTAGAGAAGAACGATTTGCAGGACCATTGCCAGGGAGGCTGGAGGGGGGCCTGGGCCCCAAAGCCCCCTTCTGCTCGAGGTCGTTGGGGCAGTGGAAAGAACTATTCTCGGAACACCTGGGACCGGCAGGTGAGGTGCCCCTGCTCAGGGACAGGGGGCTGAATGCAGTAGCCAGATGTTGCCTTCTGGGTTGAGCTGGGGCTTCCCAGGAAGTGCCCGCATCTGTCTCAGGCCTGCTGGGGCAGCGAGGGCGGTCAGCAAAGCATCGTCTGATCTGGCTCTTTCTCCAGGTCTACATGTTCAAGTGTGTGTGGAGATGCTACAAATTCATGAAGTACGTGAACTCGGCCGAGGAGAGGAGCAGCTCCAAGATGCTGCAGAAGGTCAGCCCGGTGGGGGATCAAGTCTCAGTTTTGCCACTCCCTGTGTCCCCAAGGGCAGGTCTCTCTCCCTTCCTAGGTTGCGGTTTCTCCCCTTGTGAGATGATTGGACCAGAAGAAATGTGGAGATCTCTTCTGGCTCTGATAGTCTAGGATTTATTCCTTCATTCATGCATTCACCATTTTCTGCCTCATTGTTTGCTTTGCATCCAACCGTGAGGGTACAAAGAAAACAGATGCCACCCCATCCTAGGGGACTGTAGAACCCACAAAAAATCCAGACACAGAGATCTGATAGCAACGCAGTGTGAAGTATGGGGGAAAGGGAAACATTGAGGAGGTACCTGGCTTCATCTGGGGCATCAGGGAAGGCTTCCTGGAATGGGTGATACTTGTCCAAGTCTTAGACTCTCAGTTGATACAAGTTAGCTGGGAAAGGGAAGGGACCTTCCAGGTGAGGGATGAGGTACACTTAGAAGTAGCTCATTGAATACATCATGGGAAAAGGGCAGCTGGTTTAAATTTTTGGTATCACTTTCCTCATCTAGAAAATGGGGATTGTATTAGTCAAGACCCTTTTGGTTGCAAGTGGCAGAAACCCAACTCAATCTGACTTATGTGAAAAAAAAAAAGGAATTTATTAGGTCCCAGAACTTGAAGGTCCAATATAGGTCTGGCTCACAGAGGCTGACTGTGAGGCTGGTCACCTGGGTGTGATCTCATCCTCTCTATCTCTTGACTCTGCTTTCCTCATGGTGGCAAGATGACTGCCAAAACTCCTAGGTTGACATCCCCCACCCTCTTAGCAACCCCAGCAGAAAGGCCCAGGAGCATGTCTGAGGGAACAGCTTGGCTCACAAGCTATCCCCAAACCAATGATGTTAACCAGGGAGGACGAAATTCTTCTCTGAGTGGCCACACTTAGGTCGCATGTCCCACTCTGGATCTGAGGGGTGGGACCAAGTCTTCTGAAAGCATGTGGACGGAAAAGGTTCTCCCAGGGAAAATGGTGCTTCGTTAACACCACACGGGGACTTGAAGCTGGGCAGGCAGAGGGAAGTCTGTCCTCTGTAGAAATAGACAGTGCACCTGTCTCGGGCATGCCGTGTCTAGCGTAGGAAGTCCCCAAGGCGTGCTGGTCATCACCATCATCCATTTTGCCAGAGATCGGGGCTGGAGCTTCTTGACTCCAGGTTGGGATCCTGGTTCCTTCTGGCCAGTCCTCAGCCCCCATCTCTCTTGCTCACAGGTGGTCCTGCCGTCCTATGAGGAAGCCGTGTCTCTACCGTACAAGAGTCCGGATGGGGGACCAGCACCGCCCCCCTACTCAGAAGTGTGACGACCACCAGGCCCCAGCCCCCGTGCTGGGAGGGGCGGAGTTGTCTCGCAATCCGCTTCTCTGCTTTGGTGGCCCCTGTGGCCCGGGTGAATCACCCGGCTGACTTCAGGACAATCCGCTTGTGTCCCCCTCGCTGGCCTGCTTTTCCCGTGGGGCCTGGGAGACGCTCACAACTGGGTCAACTTCAGGCTGAAGGACTCCTTGAGTCTCTCGGAAATTTGGTCCAATAGTCCTTGGCTTATTGTGATTGGCCCCAGCATCTGTTTAAACCATTTGTCATTCTTAGCCCAGTCGGTTTGGTTAAAGGATGTGCAACTTGACCTGTGGAACCATGTGGCTGACAAATGAAAATCACGCTTCTCAGTGCAGGGAACCAGTTGTGGGGGAAAGCTGCCATCCATTGCATTGGTTTTAGACACTTGTCCCTTCACACGGCCACGAGGCCAAGTCATCGTCCCCGGGTCCTCCCCGCCAAACACCTATGTCCAATTTCTGGTTTCAACAATTACAGACAGCCAACCACCAGTCGATTCAAAGCAGGGATAAAATTCAATAATAACAATAAAAATCAAATGAGCCCCAAACCATTCTCTTCCATCGAGTCCAGTAACTGGCTGCCTACACTGATCCATCCGGTACTTCCGAGGGGCTGCGTAATTGTTAGTTCAAACGAAAATTCTCACACTTGCCCAACGTCATCCGACAGCTATTTCCAGGAGATAACAGTTGTTCCCACCACCAAACTGTCCCCCGACAAACACACAGTCATTTTGCTGGAGACAGCCATCAGCAACAGTCGGCCACATGTGGCCAGCGTCCTCCCGCGGCAATGGGGCCTGTGACAAGGGCGGCCTCAGGAGCAGTTGTCCCGGGTAGTGAGCTGCCACCATCCCCCAGTGGGGGCCCCTCTGTCACCAGTCTGGGCCGAGGCCCCTCTGTCCTGCCCAATGCTTGTGCTTACACGCAATTTAGCCCTGACATCAGGCAGATCTGGGGGCTGGACTAAATCCACGTGTTGGTTCGGTCAAAGCAGGGGAACTCTTTGTGGTCTCAGACCCTGCCACGGGCTCTCGCGGTGGTGGCGGTGGTGGTAGATGGGAAGGTTGGGTTCCCACACCCCCTCTTTCACCCGTTTCCCTGCAGGCTGGGGTTCTCCAGGGACCTGATCCCGAGGTGGAGATAACAGGGCTACGGAGGCAGGCTCTCTGGGGTCTGAGGGGGGGCTCCCTGCCAGCACCTCCTCATTTAATTTCTTTGTGTGGGACGGGGAAGAAGTTTGAATAAAGCAGCACCACGCTTCACTTTGGCTGATGTGGTTCTTAAAATGTGGCACAGGCAGGGCTGGGAGCGCTGCCTACGTTTCCCACAAAATGTGCATGTGCACACACACATGCACACATGCACACACACATGCACGGATTCATTCAGTCCAGAGACTCACAGGGGCCATGTCCAGCTGCAGTGTCTTGACCCAGTCCTGTTTCTGATCACAAGTCACAGACACATAAGTGCCCTGGTGTCTCCCCAGAGAAGATGTGAAGTCCACTCACCTGGAGAGTGCTTGCCTGGAACCAGGTCCTGGCCTGGGTACCAGGTGACCGTAATGGGTCAGATGTGCCTCCAGTCACCCACAGCCTGGGGGTGGGAGAAGACAGATCTATGAGTGATTATCATAGCCCATGGCCAGCACCACGATAAGGAAAGTCCCAGAGATCCCTACAGTCAGCGAAGGCTTCCTGGGGGACCTTTCACAGAGCTGAGCTGGAAGGATGAGCGGGCAGTGGTAAGCAAAAGGGAAAAGGATGTAGAGGGCCCCTGCGGAGGCGGGGAGAGGAGCCGGGGGAGGTAGGTCGGTGTGGCTGCATGTGGGGATGGCAGCCTAGAGAAGTATGGGGCCTGGATCGTGGAGCCTTTGCATTCATTAGGGTCCTTTGGCCGTAAGCCCACCCGGGCTTGCTTCAGCCAAGAAGGGCATTTGCAGGAAGGAGATGGTTGCAAGTAACAGAAACTTGTGGGAGCTAACTTAATTTAAAAAAAAAAAAAAAGGTGGCTGTGGTATTGCTTGGCTCACATAAATGAAAAAATCCAGAGATTTCTGGCTTTGGGCATGCTTGGACCCAGGAATCAAATTCTGCAATAATCTCTCTCTGTCTCTGCCTCACCTTCCTCCGAGGCTGAGCTGCTAAGGGCCTGTTTGAGTGAAGTCAGAAGAAAGCCCGGGGCAGCGTGAGTTGGGCTTGGTCCCCGGCACTAACAGAGCCTTGCACCCAGGAGCAGGGACTTATTCTGGACTGGGGAAACCGGAAGGGTTTGGGCAGGGGAATACAGGATCAGGCCCTAGAAAGGATGAGAGCAGATGCAGGGAGCCACAGAGGGCTGAGGAAGGAGTTAGCGACCTTCGAGGTTGTCAGCTTTTCTCAGGAGAGCAGATTTCTTTATGGCTTTTATCATTCTTTGTCAGATCCCCAGTGAACTGATAGAGTGAGGCTTTAATAGAGATGGACAGCAAGCTCTCATTCACACACGAGGGCACTGAGGCCAGAGACGTCAAGTGACTTTCCCAAAGCCACACAGCATTCAAAAATTAGACCTACTGCCTTTTTGTCTATTCCAACGGTGTCTGTTAAGGTCTGAGGCTCTAGCCTGTGTGAGCCCCCGCATCTTGAGGTGAGCCACGTAAGGAAGCTCCCCAGAAGCCCCCATCAAATGGGCGCTGGGGATAGAGGGGAGGGGAGGGGAGGACTGATCTCGTCTCCAACCTTCCATCCTCATCGAGAGGACGCCAGGGGGCATTGGCTGTGTGTCCTGAGGATAAGCTGAAGGATACCCTGCCCCCACCCCATCCCCCATAGCCGGAAGCTAAGGCACAGGCAGAGATGTGTAGCGGGATTGTGCCCTGTGGCCAGGCGGCCCAGAGGGGGCTGGCTCGAGAAACAGGAAATAGCTGGGTTTGGGGAAGTTGCGTGGCCTGGCCAAGCCAAGCCAGCCCGCCATCGGCTGGGCAGCCCTCACTACGTCCCTATCAATGCCCCATTTGAGGCTTACACAGGGGTCCTTTGACAGCGCTGAGCTGGGACCCACTGAGAAGGCCTGTTTGAGCTGGAGGTCCGGAAAGGAGCCAGCCCTGGGAAGGCGCTGGCTGCGTGCAGGCTAGGCAGGTGAGGGCTGCCTGTGCACGGATGTCTCTTGAAGGGCAAGAGAGTCAGCAAAATCCAATCCGGGTCCCCGAGCAGGAGCCCTGGTTTCTCAGGACTCTGAGGGTAGCTGGAATGTGAACCTCTGTGACCCTCCCAGACTTCAGGGTCATCTCTGCCTCTCCCCTCCCCAGGCGCCATGTGGCAAGCGCTGCGTGATGATCAGTTCTGAGGTTCAGACTGACAAATCACTTGCCCAAAGTCACGATCAGTTGGAGAGCAAAGCTGAGTTTGACTTCTGCAATAGGCCTGACCAGAGTCTGAGCTTGTCCCCCTGGTCTTCTCCAACCTACTCCATCCACCTGACAAGGGCATGATTTTAGAAGCTTGGAAAGCACCTGGCAGATAGGGACTGATGTATACCCATCATTGCACACTTGACGCTGAGGACAGGCCTGGCTCGAGAGCTTGTAGTGGACAGGGGTCCGTCGAAGGTGGAGGGCCCAGACAGAAGGTGGGTGGGGGCGTGGTCCGGGGAGAGATGGTGGGGGTGTGAACTCAGGCAGCGGCCATGGGCCTGGGTAGACTCAAGAGGCATTTGGGAAGCAGGACCCAAAGGGCCCAGACAAAGAAGTGAGGAAGAGGGAGAGTCAAGGCTGGTGCCCACATTTGGAGAGCATGTGAGAAGGTGGTGCCCAGCTTTGAGCTGAGGACACAGAGCAGGGAACAAAAGAGGATGTGCTGGGTTTTGTTTGCATTTGTGCTACCTAGGAGGACACGCGAGGCAGGAGCTCAAGGTGCAGCTATGACTACAGGTCTGGAGGTCAGGAGGTAGAGGAAGGAGGGAGGTTGGGATGTGAGTGTCATCTGTGGACATGTGGGGGGGGTGACATGTGGGTGGGGTGTCACCAAGTTTCACAGAGGTGTTAACCCATTGTCGGACCTAATCTGACCTGTGGCCACACTAGATGCATCCTTGGATGGAAGCTGCTGCCTCCTTGCCCTGTCTAGCCTCTGGCTTCCCACCCAATCCAACTGCTTAGGCCTGATGGACACCTGAGGGGCCTCAGAGGCATTGGTGTGTCCCAAGGGGCCATGGACAGGAATGGGCACCTAGCTACATCTCAGCAGTCAGGGGCGTGGGGATGAGTATGCCCACTTTGCAGTGAAGAACCCTTGCCCTGTGCTTCCCTGAGAAATGTCCCCAGTCTGCAATGAAAAGTGTTGAGAAAAAGTTCCCAGATTAAAGGAAGGGGGTGACCCACCCTTGGGACCACCTTGGATTTTTCTGGGAGGTGCTGGAGACTCTGCTGTGGATACAAGCAGCAGCCGCTGTGGGTCTCTGTCCACTGTCCGCCTGGATGGGCTCTCTGGGAGCCCGCACTCACAATCCAGTTTCCTGGCACTCCAGCAGGAAGCCTGCCTAATTAGTCACCAAGAGCGCTCTGATAGGCAGTGGGCTTGGCAGAGAGCAACCAACGCAAGTGAGCTACGGCCCTAAATAAACAGAGTCCATCTGGTCAACCTCAGTGGCCCAGCTGGTCAGGCAGGACGTTGGCCTTGCAGTTTCCTCTGTTCCATGTGCTGGAGGGACAACCTAGGCAGAGAGACAGCCTGGGTAAAGACCTGGAGATGGGACTGCCTGTTAGGGAGTGACTCCAGCCTGGGAGTCTCACTTGTGATGACCATTCTGAGCTTATAATCCCACAGATATGGTCGTCCTTGACCTAGACCCAGTTGCTGAAATTTTATAGTCACTGGAGCTGAATTCCTAATAGAGGGTTTTGGGAAGAGCCAGGGTATTCTTGAACACTTTGGGTAGGACTTTGGAAGAAAAAAAAGGACATGCCAGGAATCTTACTGCACACGTCTCTGGCCCCTCTTCCTGGGGAGGTGATGTCGGGTATCTCAGGGGAGGGTAGGGGGGTGGAGAGGAAAGGTTTAAATGTCTCTGGCATTAGACATCCTTAGGAATGCCCTTGTGTGCCTGTAGTCACTTTGTGAGAAATGACAGGGCCAAACCTTGTTCCCCGTTCATCAGACTCCATGGGGGTACTTTTCCCACCCTCCTTCATTGATGAAGGCACCACAGAGGCAAGGGCCTGGAGACCAAGTTATGAGACTAACCACTGGGCTGTCCTTTTGGTACGTCAGTTAGCACCTAGTCCTTCCCATACTGACCCCGAAGCAACTTTCCCCAAACTGAAGAATGCTGTAATTATCAATCTCTTGCCCTCCTCCCCTCTTCCCGCCCTCCCTCATTCTATACCACTCTATACCACCTGAGCTAGGCAGAATTCTAGGATAGCCTCCAATAACCTTGTATCCCTCTCTCTCCTTGAGTGTGGGTAGAACCTGTGAAATCGATGGGATATTCACTCCTGTGATTAGGTTATGTTTCATGGCACAGTAGACTTTAAGAAAGGGAGATGACTTTGGGTGAGCCTGACCTAATCAGGTGATCCCTGAAGGGGACTGGGCTCCTCCTGAAGATGGGGACCTGGCATGGGGGAGATCTGAAGCCTGAGTGGGCCTGGGAGGAGACCACATGACAGGTTTTGGAGAGCGGCCCCTGGTTAGCAGCCAGCAGAGGATGGGGGCAGAGGAGGGGATCTAGTCTGACCACTGCCAACCACTGGGCGATTATATTAAATTCAGAGCCCAAATCTTTAGGAGCGAGAGAGACAAATCAAAGTGACCCGGGAGCTGGCACCAGGTGGGGAGGAACCAAAATCCATGTGCTGTGGAAGATGGTGGTAGGAAAGGAGGATGTTTTCATTGGGGAAAAAATCAACTCAGTGGGGCCCCGACCATGATCTTTCAGGTCACTGAACTCAGTACGCAGGAGACCTGCTTGCTCTCTAGGCTGGATGGAACGCACTGGGGAATAGCAAGCTCCTGTCCAATAGGTGTCCTTCCCTAGGCTGGACAAGAGCTTTCTGAGACAGAGTTTATGTCTATATTATGAGACTGTGGTTTGGTTACATCAGGACCACCCGAAGAGCTCAGAAATGCAGGTCCACTAGGTCTGGGATGGACCCCGGGAATCTATTTTTCTTTTGAATCATCTTAACCAATCTCTACTGATAGTTTGTGGGTAATTAAAGGAAGTAGAAAACAGAGAAAACGCCATAAATATAGGTAGGTGAGGATTCTGCTCAGAGCTTGCAGATCCCGGCTGGTCTCAGGGTCTGGAATAGGCATCTTTCTTCCCTCCTCTCCCCACCCCTGCCCCACCTGTCAGAGGCCTGTTCTCCCCCACCCCCAGAAGGGCCCCAAACACATCCTCATCTTGGTCTCCCACACCTGGGAAAACTGCCTTTGTTTCGTTTCCGCTTCTCCCCAAAGCAGCTCCTGAGACAAGAACTTGGGTACAGGTAGTGTATGTGGGTGGTGGCCCCAGGAAATACAGTGAGAGGGGAAGCGAGGCAAGGAAACACTACAAGCAAGTAAGAAGTGCATTGATAAGCAGGTGCCTTCTGCGGGCAGCTGGGGCTCCCTCCTGCTGGGGACCCTCCGAGGAACCGTGAGGAGCCCCTGCCAGAATTGTTCAGTGGGGAACGGGGAAGCTATGTGTCCCCGGCTCCTTTCCCTCACTGGCGGAGGGTGCCCTGGGGACTTGCACTTCCCAGGCTGCCCACTCACTGTCGGTGCGCGCGTGGGAACTGTCTGCAGCAGCTGGGGGTGCACACACAGGTGGGCTGAAGGGCCGTGGGACAGGTACCAGCTGTCTCTGCCCTGTTCTCCGCGTTAAACCTAAACCTCCCCTCCAAACTCTCCTTCCTTCTGCTGGCGTGCTTGACAGTGGAGGCCAAGCCCATGGATGGCCCCATAGATGCCCCTGGGGTGGGGGCGGGCCCTCTGGCCCCAAGAAAGCACCCGACATGGGAGGGACTCTTTTTGACCAACATCTCCAGGTGAGTGTGATGGCAGCCAGGCTGGATCTACTCTGGGTTTCTTTCAGAGCCCGAGCCTCAAGGTTTTAGGTTCCCCCACGGCGAAATGAGTCACCATTTTTGGAGCACAGACTGGACTACATGCTAGTGCAAAAGGCAGAGGCTCCTCCTGGGAGGACCCCATGGGCTCATGGGACGAGAGCCCCCACCACCGGTCAGTAAAACTTGAAGTGGAATCCGCTGCAGTGAAGGAAAAGGAACACTTTGCTCAGTGCCAGAGAAGAGAGGGGATCAAGCCGGGGAGGGAGAGAGGAGATGGGAGCGAGACTGGAATGGCCTGGAAAAGGTGGCAAGAAACAGATTGTGAGAAGGCTTGAATGCCTGGTTGCATCTGAGTTTTCACCTAGAAGGGATATAGGGTCAACAGAAGCTTTTCTTTTCCCTTGGGAAGGTGACACTGAATACCCACATCCTGTCCCCGGGCTTCTAGGCAGAGCCAGGCAGTGGCTACTGTGCAGAGAGATTCTTGCTGTCATTGTTTTGTTCTCATGGCTGGAGACAGAGGACTTGGAAATGGTGAGATAGTCCGATGGAGGAGGCTTTGGGAAGGGGCTGTGCAGGGTGGACATGTGTCTAGCCCTGGGCTCTGTCCTGAGAGAGAAACACGCCTTTATGCTAATAAGCCATCCGAGGGCTTATTTGTCACTAGCCTGTTCTCTAACTGATACAAGAAGGCAAGGCGGAAACAAGAAACATGGATAGAACATTCATCCGTGTCATTCTCGACCCTCCTGTGACCTGGGCGCCGAGGTCCCAACTTGGCAGACTGTGAAGCAAAAGAACAGAAGAGTGAAGTCAAGTGCAGCCGGTGGGTGAAGCCACAGGGACTCCCGCCCCGGGGCTGTGTCTGATTCTGGAGTTTTGCACTTCACAGGATTCCTCAAAGTCTGGCATGCAGGACACTGGCAGGACACGAGGTAATTTGCGGTGATGTACGGATACAGAAGTTAAATTTAATTAGTTTTGAATTTATCTGAAGGCGTATTGGAATACCTTTATAAATTGCACAGCAACCCAGAGATTTCACGGCTGTCATTTCTCAGGAGGAGGAGGGGAACTTTTTTTTTTTTTTACCAAGTGTGTTGGTTGGTTTAGAGTTAATTAAAGAGAGTAAATAAATAAGAGTAAAAGTATGTGTGGATCCCGCCAAACTGCGAGGCTGGTGGTGAAGGAGGGAGGAGGAGTGCGCGATAACCAGGTTTGCTCTTCAGGAAAAGAGTGGAGTCGTGGGGCGCGGGAGGGGAGTCCTGCGTCCCCTGCCATGGAACCACGCCTGCCCGGGGCCCCTCACTTTAGCACCAAGGCTCTCTCGGACGAAACACTAAAGGCTTTAAGTTTCTGGAAACCCGAGGTGTGTGAAAACAAGGAGAGGGAACAGCGGGAGCCCTTCAAAGCTGCCCATCCGACTTGCGAGCATTTTTTTCCCTCTGGTTCATACCGGACACACTGTTCCTGATTTTCATTCCTGGGGGGAAGAAAATTGCTTCACATTTTGAAAACACAAATATTTATTTTCTTTCCTCAATGTATATGCTGAGCTTCCTCCCTCTAAGCCCTTGCTCCTGCCGTGGAATGTGAAAGCTGCCCCCCTTTTGGGAAGAAACCTATCTCTGCTCCTGAAAACGTACCTGTGGCCCATTTCTGTGGCCCTGCTAATGAGCGGACGGGTGACACAGAAAAGGCGTCTGTGTTCCTCTGAGGAGCCCATACAACGGCCATTCAGATGCAGAGCTGAAAGAGCCATTTCATGGGCCCAGCTGCTGGCCCGGCCAAGAGAGCCGTGTACTCCGGGCTCTGTACTCCGGGCTCTGGCCGCGGCCCGGTGCATCTGGGAGGGGATGCGGGGCTGGGAGGCTGCAGATCACGTTCTCCTCGAGCAGCTCCACTGGGCCATGGCCACCGCTGCAGACCCCTGCCTGACCCTGTTCGGTTCCCAAGGGAATGGAACCCACTTGTCACCTGTTGCTTCTTTTAATGCATTGTTTCACTTGATGACCAGATACCATGTTCCAGCCTCGTGCTGGGTCCTGAGGGTCGTCGGAGGCTGGGTGGGGCCAGATGCCCCCCTCGAAGGGAGCTGACGGCCAGAGGGAGGGCAGCTAACACATTTATGATCCATTGTGGGAAAGCGAAAGGCACCTCAGTCATTGTAAATTAAAAATTGTAGAGGGAAAGGGACCAGCAGCCTCGACTAGTGTTTGAAGCTGGGGATGGCTATGAAGGATACAAGTAAATGAAATCTAAACGTGAAACATCAGAGGGAAATGCTGTTTGCTTCCTCCTTCTCTAAACCTGGGGCAAAGAGGGATGAGGCCCGAGTTCCAGGCGGGGCTAACAGGCTGGTGGCTTCAGGCAAGTCATGGATTTCTCTGGGCCTCAGTTGTTTCAGCTGACAAATGGGCTGATGCCCTTGGAGACGCTGACCTCACAGGTTTTTTTGGAGGACAGGAAGACACAGTAATAGAGTATGGCTGCCATTATCGCTCAAGATTGTGAGACTATTGGTTGGGTCACTTTAAAAAATAAGTCTGGGGATGCCTGGGTGGCTCAGTTGGTTGAGCTGATGCCTTCAGCTCAGGTCATGATCCCAGGGTCCTGGGATCAAATCTCACATCGGGCTCCTTGCTTGGTGGGGTGCCTGCTTCTCCCCCTGCTTATGCTCTCTCTCTCTCTTTCTGACAAATAAATGAATAAAAATCTTAAAAAATAAAGTCTGTCCATTTCTTTTTGAGGCATAACTCATACAGGGTGAGGCACACAGGTCTTCAATGTTAATGGTCCTGTCCCCCAGAAAGATGACAATCCTTTGACCCCCATCTGCCCTGTCTTCTCATTGCCTCTTCACCTGGTCCCAGTGAGGCAGAGATGCCAAGAACTACCATTCCCACAGCATGATAACAAGCTGAGACTCAGAGAAGTTAAGTTAGCTGTTCCAGGTCACACCGCTGTTCAGCCACAGACAGAGATTTGAACCTGAGCCTCTCCGCTGGCCAAGCCCATGCTCTTTTCATGTGATCTCATCAGTTACGGAAACTCCATGCAGCAGGAGGTCCATCCCTGGTGACGTTCCTTTATTTACAAGCCTTTATTTTTGCCTTCCAGCACAGAGCCTGGCCTGGGCCCAGACGCAGGGATGAATCCGTCAGATTCTTAACAGCTCATGGGTGAGACACACAATGACAGAAGCACGGGAAGGGGGTCCTAATCCTGGGGGAGTGAGGGAGAGGTGGGCCTGGAGAAGGCACCTCCACCAAGCTACACCCAAGCAAGCAGGGTGGCTGAGAGCACTGGCCTGGGGCCCTGTTCTGTTAATGATACTTAAAAAAAAAAAAAAAGATTTATTCACTTATTTTAGAGAGAGAGAGAGATCATGCGCATCTATGCAGGGCATGCGGGGGAAGGGGACAGAGAGAAATCTCAAGCCAACTCCCCACTGAGTACAGAGCCTGTCTCCCGGCTGGATCCCACGACCCTGAGATCATGACCTGAGCTGAAACCAAGAGTCAGACGCTTAATGGACTGAGCCGCCCTGGCGCCCCTGACAATGACTTCTTGGCAACGTAACCTCAGACACGTTACTTCATCTCCCTGTTTGTCAGTTCTTCTGGAAGATGGGGGTAGTAATAGTAGCTGCATCACGGGGTTGTCAAGGGAATTAAATGAGACTGTTCCTATAATTCTGCTCCTCTCACCCACCCTAGGAGGTGCGATCAGAGAGGTGAAGCAACGGGCCCATGGTCACACAGGCAGCGAGTAGCAAACCTGGGTAATTGGCTTCAGGTCTGTGCTCCTACCCGTCCTCTATTGCCCTGCACACACATGTCAGAGCATGAAAGGGAAGGAGGGGCGTTTGGGGCAGATGACCCTGCTGGTACAAAGCCATGGAGGGCCTCTCGGGGACCCCAGGTGTGGCTGCCCGGCGGGGAGGCAGGGAGGCAGGGGACAGGCCAGGTGAGCAGGGCGAGTGCCAGATAAGGAAAGTGATGGAGGTGTGAGTGGGGGTTGGGTGGGGTGTGGGGCAAGGGTGCAGGGCTCGAGGCCATTGGGCTGGCTTTCCCTGGGCTTGGAGCAGCAGCTCTGGGTCAGGGCAGGCTCCACCCACCCGAGATTCCCTGAGTTCCAGCGGCAGGTCCGCTTCTGCAGGCAAAGGAGCCCTTGTGGTCGGAGGGGCCTCCTGAGCCCGGGCCAGGCGGCTCCCTCCCTCTCTGGGCACACACACCTCCATTCAGCCTGGGCCACGCCCCCCAAGGGGGGCTAGGGGCCCCAGGCAGCTGCCCCCATGTCAGCGGGGGCCGCCCGGCCGCCGAGGTTGATAAGACTGGGACCCCACTGGCCCCCAGCACTGTGCCGGCTGCTGCCTGCCCTGCCAGAACCATGAGGCTCCTCTCTGGCACTGGCCTCGTGCAGTGTGGCCTGCTGCTGCTGCTGTTCCAGGCCCTGTGCACACTGGGCCTTGCCCCCCAGGCCAGAGGTGAGGGGGTCCATGTGAGGTGGGGGACATAGGGTGAGCGGCCTCTGACCAGCAGCCTGGCCAAGAGGAGCAGAGGTTAAATGGGGTACGGGATGGGCCGGGGTGCTGAGGGGTCGGGGGGCAAGGGGGTAGGAGGACAGCAGGCTGGCCCGGGAGCCGACAGCAATGGTGACATTCATAAGGGCCAGAGCAGGGATGATCCTCGGTCTGTGCTATTGAGGGACAGGAGTGGGCCTTTCTCTGCAGCCTCACAGCCTTCCCTGGGGCTCCTCAGCTCCCATGCCCCCCTCGGGGACCACGCGTGCCGCCAGGGCCAGTCTTGTGGGTTGCTGAGGATAGAAGCTAGAACTGCACCAAGCCCAGGGCTGCACGCACGCTCCGTCTGGGGTGACCAGGACCCCAGCCCCTCCAGCCTCACCGGGTGTGAGCTCCTGCCTGCTGTACCACTCCCAGAGCTTCTGTCTTGCGCACCGAGTCCCAGAATGCCCAGCTCCTCCTGTACAGATGTGGAAACTGAGGCTGGAGAAGGGCATTCTCCTGGTTCCTGATGCACTGCTCCATGGTGTGGCTAATTCCCTCAGCCTCTCTTGGCCTCAGTTTACCCGTGTGTAGCCTTAACTAGTAGGGACCAGAGTGCGGCTGCAAGGTCATTTCTAAGGTTCCTTGAGGAGCTCTGATACCTAGGCACTGTGGCTGGGGGGCTGGGACAGCCCAGGACCCCTTTCCTTTTCTGAGCCTTCCTGTATCCTCTCTTGGGAGCGGCTCTGCTCAGTTCTGGGGCACAGAGAGGAGGGCCTTTGTACTGAGCCTCTCCTGGCTACAGGGTCAGGCCAGTGAGAGTAACAAACAGTGAGCCTTATTCTCCCCACTGGACAGATGAGAAACTGAGGCTCCTAAAGGTGCAGTGAGCTGCCCGGGGCCACAGGGGGGCTGAGCTGGGATTCGAACCTCCCTCTGCTTCGTTCCAGCTTCATGCACGTCCCAGCCCATGGGGCTGCTTGCTGGGGTGTCTGGAAAGACATGCCTCCATGGGGATGTGTCTTAGGAACCCATCGGGTCAGGCTGCCACGGTGGCCATGAGGAATCCCTGCCCCTTTCCCTGCCTATGGACACCAGCCAGAAGACTCCTCAGGGCTGAGGGAAACTGGGTCCCCTTGGGTGACTGGCTTTGATGCTGAGATGAAAGAGACCAAGCTGATGGGCCCTGCGCTGGGCCCTGGGGTTCTGACCTCTGTGCCCTCCCCACCCCCCCGCCCCCGCAGGAGAAATTCTGCCGTGGCCATGGCAGCCACTCTGGGCCACAGCCTGAGAAGTGTGTCTTAAAGTCTGTCATCTCCTTTGCCGCCCCCTGGATACCAGCTGCATGCCTAGCCCTGTCCTGGCACCTTGCACGCACTCCTGCTCAGCCCTGAGGGTTCTGTAAAGAGGGGACTGTCAGCTCATTGTACAGACGAGGAAACTGAGCTCAGGGAGGTACAGTGAGTTCCCTGCGGCTGAGATTTGAGCCTCTGTCTTCCCCAAGGGGCTGAGAAGCTGGTCCAGCCACGGGTGACCACATGCTGACAGAAGGTCCAAGCTGGCCTGGCCCAGCTTCAGGTTACACTGCCGGGGGCCTCCAGTCTCGGTCTAAGCAGCCCCTGACCTTTACCCCCTGCTCTTGGCCCTCTCCCTCCCGTCCCCCCTTCTCAGGGCATCTCTGCCGGACCCGGCCCACGGACCTGGTGTTTGTGGTGGATAGCTCACGCAGTGTGCGGCCCGTGGAGTTTGAGAAGGTGAAAGTGTTCCTGTCCCAGGTCATTGAGTCTCT
Source organism: Lutra lutra (assembly GCF_902655055.1). Classification (NCBI taxonomy): domain Eukaryota; kingdom Metazoa; phylum Chordata; class Mammalia; order Carnivora; family Mustelidae; genus Lutra; species Lutra lutra. The sequence continues at coordinate 174,748,243 of NC_062281.1, forward strand.
GGATGTGGGGCCCAATGCCACCCAGGTGGGTGTGGTCAACTACGCGAGCGCTGTGAAGCAGGAATTCCCGCTGCGGGCCCACGGCTCCAAGGCCGCGCTGCTCCGGGCCGTGCGCCGCATCCAGCCACTGTCCACGGGGACCATGACGGGCCTGGCAATCCAGTTCGCCATCAACAAAGCCTTCAGTGATGCCGAGGGGGGTCGGGCCAGGTCCCCTGACATAAGCAAGGTACGCGACCCACCCCTCCTGCCCTCCCGGATTCCCCAAACCTGCTTCCGGTTGTGTCTTAGGCCCAGAGAAGCCAAGGGGCAGAGCTGGGCCTTGAAGCCATCTTTATCCACCCTCTGACCGCAGGACCTCAATCTGGAGCGCGCTTGATTTTTTTCAGATTGGTGGACCTTGGCTCCCTGGGGCCGACTGAGGCAGTCCAGATGCCTGCCCTCCACCCCGCTCCCTGGACTAGCTGTCACCCTGAGCAGCACGTGTGGCTCCTTGTCAGTCCCTTCACGTCTAAACCACAATGATGCAACTCGTTTTTGAGGGACTGTCAGGAGGCCTCTGTGAAGCCCATTGCACAGTGTGCTTGGAACAGGGCACGGACCCACCAAGCCCCACGGAAGGGCTAGCTCAGTTTTATTTAATAAGCCTCCGTGGGCAGGGGTTTGGAAAAATGAGGTGATGTGCCCCAAGCTGATGTCAGTACGGGCTCCAGGCTAGGTGCCAAGGAGTTCACGGACCTGGTCCCCACAGCAGGATTTCCCAGCACAGCCCAGGGCCTGTGAGACTGGTCAGAGGTTGCATCCCACAGTGGTCTACCCACCAGTGCCCACACCTCTCCTTCCTAGCCCTCAACAGCCCCAAGGAGTCAGCCTTTACCTGACCAGGCCCTCAGCCCCAGGGACATACTTTCCGACCCCCCATGCAGGCCATGCCTGACATCTGAGTGCCGAAGGAACCCAATCCTGCTTGAAGGTGGTGACCTCATTTTACAGATGAGGAAACTGAGGCACAGAGGCCCAAGTGTCTTGCCCAGCTAATAAGCAGTAGGAACATCTACAGAGGAGAGGCCATAATCCCGGCCATTACAGCCCTCAGAGAAATGGTCTGTTAGGCTAAGCCTGTTGGTCGTCCTCTGTGGGGGCCCTTGACAAGCTCTGCTGTGAGGTTGATGGTCATGGTCGTTGACAGGCTGTGGTGACCTGGGGTGATCCTAATGGAGAGAGGTGGTGAAGGGGATGGTGGCAGTGTCTATAGGTGTCACACCTCCAGTTAGGGGCCTGGGGTAGGCACATGAAGACACACAGTGCCCCCAGATCTGGGCTGTCCAGCCTGGAATCCACCTGTGGGAGGCCCCTACAAGGTGGGTGCAAGGTCACAAGGCTGGATTGAAGGGGGATAGTCAGGGCTCCGGGAGACAGTGGGTCTCGGGGAATGGGGCAGCCCGTGGCAGTGGACAGTCATAGCTAGGTGAGTGCAAGATCACTCCCCAGGGGTCCCCGACAGTGATAAGGAAACAATCCCTCCCCTTCCTAGATGACTCAGGAAGGTGAACGAACGACATTTCCAACCACCATACTACAGGTCACCAAGACAGGGGTTTGGGGCCCCGGGCTGAGGGTGGGGACCCAGGAATCAGAAGCAGATCCAGGTCAGAAGCAGAGAAGCGCTGTGAGGACCCTGGCCTCCAGGCAGGCTCAGGTGGGCGTGGTGAGGTTAGGCAAAGCACCAGGGTCCCCTCTGTGCCCCTTCCCAGGGCACAAACGGGGGAGACTTGTGCGAGGGGAGCAGACAGTGTTCTCTCCTACGGAAAGGAAATGTAGCATCCTGGGGAACGGAGGGAGAAGAGGGAGCCATCTATGTGGGAACAAGCCCCCTCCCAGGGCCTGGAGGGGAAGGAGGGCCAGGCTGGAGGCAGAGCCGCCGTTTATTAGCTTCGCCTGCCCTCTGCTGGCCAAAGGGCAGAACTGCATGGTGTCGGGCCCGCTTGCCGGGCCCTGTCCTCAGAGGCCTCAGTCTGAGGAGGGAGACGTGGTCCTGCCCTCAGATTATCAGAGCTGCGGCCTGCCGGAGGAGGGAGACACCCACAGGCCCTAGTCAGATGGGAGAACATCTCAGCCATGTCTTTCAGTGCGAGGAAACCTGTCTTCTCTTTTGCTAGTCAGGTTCCCCTCCCTGGGGCAAAACCCTGGCGGGGAATCAGATCCATCTGGTGTGGATTAGCTGTGTGACCTGGGCAAGCCGCTCTGCCCCTCGGGCCTCAGGGTCCTCTTCTGCCAGTGGCCCCGCGGGCTTAGTGGAGGGCTGCGCGGTCCGGTCCAGCGCGGCAGGGAGGCCTGGTCCTCACACGCGCCCCGCGTGTCTCAGGTGGCCATCGTGGTGACGGACGGGAGGCCCCAGGACAGCGTGCGGGACGTGTCTGCACGGGCCCGGGCCAGCGGCATCGAGCTGTTCGCCATCGGCGTGGGCCGCGTGGACAAGGCCACGCTGCGGCAGATCGCCAGTGAGCCGCAGGAAGAGCACGTCGACTACGTGGAGAGCTACAGCGTCATCGAGAAGCTGTCCAAGAAGTTCCAGGAGGCCTTCTGCGGTGCGCCGGGAGGGGCGGCGATGGACGAGGCTGGGGGGTCTCGGGGAGCGTGCTGGGGAGCTGGTGTGGGGCCCGGACCGCAGGGGCGGGGGCGTGGCTGAGAGCATCGGGGCGGGACTGAGTGCGCTTCGGGGGTGGGACCGGGGCGGGGCGGACGGGGGTGGATAGGGCCGAGACTGAGCGCCGGGGCGGGGCCAGGGAAGGGGCAAGGTGGGGGCGTGGCTAGAGTCGACCGGGGCGGGGCTAGACAGGGTGGGGCTGGGTAGGGCGGGGCTGAGTCCGCGTCCGGGGAGGGTTAGGGTCGGGGGGCATGGAGGGATAGGGGTGATGGATGGGGATGAACAGGGCTGGGACTGAGCGTCGGGGTGGGGTCAGAGCAGGGAGCAGGGAGGGATGGGGGAGTGACTAGAGAGAATCGATCGGGGTTGGAACTGGACAGGGCGGGACTGAGTCTGCATCGGGGACGGGCCGGGGCGGGGCCGGACGGAGATGGACAGGGCAGGGGCTGACGGGGCGGAGCTGAATAGGGCGGGAGGCGGGGCTGAGAGAGTCAGCCTGGGGCCGGCCTGTGATTCCCGCCGGGGCTGAGAGTGTGGGGCTCAGACCTCAGCCAGTGGGTGGTCTGTTTCCCTGAGTGTGTGAAGGGCTACCCTGGCTGAGATGTCCAAGGCCCTGTGACCGTTAGATTCTGAGTCTCCTCTTGTCCCCACAGTGGTGTCAGACCTGTGTGCCACAGGAGACCACGACTGTGAGCAGGTGTGCCTCAGCTCCCCAGGCTCCTACACCTGTGCTTGTCGGGAGGGCTTCACTCTGAACAGTGACGGCAAGACCTGCAATGGTCAGTGGGCTGGACACAAGCAAGCCCTGGGGAGGGTGGGGAGGGGAGGGGATGGGGCTTGGCCACTCTCTAGGAAGCCCATCTGAGCCTCTCTGCACTTTGCTTCTTTGCTTCTGGGCCAGTCTGCAACAGTGGTAGATGTCTCCTAGAACTTGGTGTCTGCAGAAATTTATCTTCTACTTTTGTCCCTCTTTATCACAGTGGGTGGTGGGTTTAGTATGGTGGAAGGAATTACATAGTCTTGAGTTCAAATTTTAGCTCCACTCCTTCTGAGCTGTACGATTTAATGGCTTTTGGAGTTTTAGTTTCCAATGCTATAAAACGAGGCCAGGAAACTTGGCTTTCTAGAGGGAGTTTTGAGGACAAAAGGGGCTGGGATAAACCTCAATATAGAGCTAGGTGTGTGATGGGTTCCTGACTTGTGGTTAGGATGAACGACGGGCTCCTAAGCTTCATCTCCTCGCCTTCCCACCCTTCCCAGTCTGCAGTGGCGGTGGTGGCAGTTTGGCAACTGACTTGGTCTTCCTCATCGATGGATCCAAAAGTGTGCGTCCAGAGAACTTTGAACTAGTGAAGAAGTTCATCAATCAGATCGTGGACACGCTGGACGTGTCAGACAAACTGGCCCAAGTGGGGCTTGTGCAATACTCGAGCTCTGTGCGGCAGGAGTTCCCACTGGGCCGCTTCCACACGAAGAAGGACATTAAGGCGGCGGTGCGGAACATGTCTTACATGGAGAAGGGCACCATGACTGGGGCTGCCCTCAAGTATCTCATTGACAATTCCTTCACTGTGTCCAGCGGGGCTAGGCCTGGGGCCCAGAAGGTGGGCATTGTCTTCACCGATGGCCGGAGCCAAGACTACATTAATGATGCTGCCAAGAAAGCCAAGGACCTTGGTAGGTGGTGCCTGGACCCGGAACACCACTGATGGCCAGGGGTACCTAGGGAACAGCTCGACTGGAAGTTGTCTGTCTTGAGTCTAAACCCTAACCCCAGGTGCAAGGTAAATGAGGAGTGCTGGGTCTGTTCAACTCTTTCTTACCTGTGATGAGACAACAGAGTCCCCAGAAAAGTAAGAAGTTTGTTTCAAGGGTCCTTTTGTAGGTGGGACTTGGAAATTTTTCAGTTGAATGTTCTCCAGAACACACTAACTGTTGGAAGGCAGCCCCACTTTGGGGCAAGCCGGAGTCTCTGTTTTATCACCTACTTAAGGAGTATAATAATAGCCACCAGACGGATGGTTCTGGGGGTATATGAGATTACAGAGCTCCTGGTCCAAGGAATCAGTGCAGGTCTGACATATGGGAGAATCTTCAGGGAATGCTGGAAGTCTTTGTCTTAGGCACTGTGCTTGTAATTCCAGCAGCTGCCAGCAGGAGGTGTCTGGTGTTGATCACCTGGGCATTTCTCAGGAGGCTGAGATGCTCCTGCCTGTCCCCATGGCCACTGTCACTCATCTTGTTCCTCTTGGTAGGCTTTAAGATGTTTGCTGTGGGTGTGGGCAATGCCGTGGAGGACGAGCTGAGGGAAATCGCCTCAGAGCCCGTGGCAGAGCACTACTTCTACACGGCTGACTTCAAGACCATCAACCAGATTGGCAAGAGGTTGCAGAAGAAGATCTGCGTGGGTTAGTGAGGCCAGAGAGGGCACTGATGGGAGGGGCAGGGGGGGCCCTGGGGGGAGACTGTGGAACCATCCTGGAACTGGATGGGGGTGGGGAGAAGCAGGAGCTGGGGTGGCAGCAAGAATTGGCAGAAGCAGGAGGAGGGCTGACCGCTCTCACTTTTGCAACTAGCAAACATATGCTTCTTACATGAATGGCACTGTTGTTAGTACTCTCCAAATATTAAATCATTCAATCCTAATTAGTAGAAATATTATTCCCATTTTATAGACAGGAAAACCAAGCCCAGAGGGGTGGAGTGATCGTTAATAACCGGAGGTGCCAGGATTTGAACCCTGCTACCTCCCCCATCCTCCCAGGGCTAGAGAGTATGGATTACAGAGCCAGAGGTGCCTGGGTTTGTGTGTTTGCTGTGACACTCACTGCCTGTGGGCCATGATCCAGTGGTTTCATTTCTCGGGTCCTTTATTTGTAACATGGGATGATTAATGACTTCCAACCCAAAGTGTTGGGTGAAGCTGGCAAGATGACCTCGAGGTCCCTAGCAACCGTATCCTGCATGTAGTAGGTGACCAGTGTGGAGATGCTGGTATTGGAGGTTTTATTGGAGCTCTGTGGGTTGGGAAGACATTCGGGGTCTCCCCCTCTGTCGCTCTTGGGAGTTCTGCTTCAGAACCTACACGTGTCTCTGTCTTCTCAGTTCTCACAGGCCCCCCGCACTTCCCCAAGACTCCCCAGTCCTGGTCCTGGGCTGTGAGCTCTCCTCGTCCTCCTGCCACGCCACCACTCACCTTCCCCTTTCTCTTTCCCTGCTTCCTGTCCACTCCAGAGGAAGACCCGTGTGCCTGCGAGTCCATTGTGAAATTCCAGACCACAGTGGAGGGGCTGCTGCAAGCCCTGACCAGGAAGCATATCCTTTCCCAGAGGCCACTGAGGGATGGGGGGATGGGGGCAGTGGCAGAGTGAAGGGCAGGGAGAGGGAGGCACACCCTTGTGTGTGGGGTCGCAGGTGGGGCTTCTGCCTCCTGCTGGAGACAGGCTGGACTCTGGACAGAGTCTGGCATGGCCTTTGGTACTGATCCTATCAAAAGCAGAGGCTCCTAGAGGGTAAACAGAGAAACTGAGGCAGAAGCCAAGACCTAGAGACTTCGACACCCATCCAGAGTCCTAGCTGTGCTCAGGAAAACATGGAGCGTGTGGCCTCCCCATTTCTCAGGCTTTCAGTGACATGACAAATCCCAGTCTCCACTCAGACGAGGCTGGGCCCGGAACAAGCCCCCTGGCTCTGTCAGGATAAGGTGGGAATCCAGGTGGGGGACCCAGCAGGCCTGAAGCTGCCCCCGGCAGGGCTGGGCCTTCAGTAACCCAGTAACTACTGGGTTTTGGGGAAGGCACTGTTCTGAGGGCAGTGACATGTTGTAGATGGGGTGAGAGAACTCCCTGAAAGAGGGGCTCTCGGGAGGTGGGGGACACAGGAGGTGGGGTCCCGAGGGCAGGTGCCATAGCCATCACTGCCCTGCTCTGGTCAACCTGGGCCTGTCCTTAACCCCGAGTCCACTGGAAGCTGTGAGCCAGCGGCTGGCCGTCCTGGAGAACAGAGTCGTGTGAGGCTGCCTGTCCCCGCCGCAGCCTCTCGGTCTCCCCACTGCCCACGTAGCCCCCTGAGTCCTGCGTGTGTCCCCTAGAGCCCCAAGTGTAGTCTAGCTTTGCCATTTCGGTGAGGGGGGTTTGGAGGGGCAGGCCCTGAGGGCACCAGGCCTCCCCCCACCATCCTGCCAGCCCTGCTGGGCATGTGTGAGTGTGCCAGGTGCGTGGCCGTGTCTGGGAGCACATGCGTGTGTGTGAGTGCATGGGCATGCGTATGTGTGTTAGGAGCGTGGCCGTGTTGGGGAGTGTGCTTGTGTGTGCCTGTGTGCCTGAGGGTGGGTGTGTGTCTGGAGCAGGGATGCATGTATGTGAGTGAGAACACAAAGGTGAGTGTGAGAGGGACTGCGTTTGCATTCCTTCAATCGAAACGTAATATATTCCTATTTTTTTTAGTTAACCCTTTCTTGACTGCGAGTGCTGTGAATCTCTTTCCTGTTTTTTTTCTATTGCCTTCTGAAAAACAATGAAATATGATTTAACTTAAGCCCTGAGTGGGGCCGGAGGTAGCGTGGTCATTTGGGGAGCGGGATGAAGGACTGGGGGGGGGCGGGTGCAGGGGGCCCCTTGCAGGCTGGCAACTGTGGTGGGAACAGGGGTGAAGGCCGCTACCCCAGAGCCGGCTTGGGGTTGCCCTGCCCTTACAGGCGCTCGTGTTTCTTTCTCCTGCGGCCCTGTCTGCAGCGGACTGGACTCGCCCTCATTATACGCATGGGGTAGCTGTATTTGGGTGTTCAGATGACTTGCTCAGTGGAGCATCAGTTGGAGAGCAAGGTCTTGAATCTAGGGCTGCAAGACATCAAAGAAGAAGAAGAGCCAGGACACCAGACAGGCCGATTCATGCATTCATTCATTCCTGCTTCATTCATTCATTCATGTGGGCATGCAGAAGACAAACACAGAATATGGGCCCATGGCAGGCAGAGGGGAGATGGTGGCCTTCGAGACAGATGCAGTCCCTGCCCTTAAGGGACTTACAGTCCAGTTGAGCGCCTGTCACCCTCACCCCAGATGGGGAAAAAGAGAGAGTGTTTAGGTTGTAGCAGGAGCCGGTGGGCCGAGTGTGTGTACGTGAGTTAGAGATGCTGGGAGGGTCCCAGCTGCGCTGAGGCTGGCCCCGGGCGCCCCCACCAGCCCCACACCCCATGCCCGTGTTGGTGTCCTCTCTGTTCCCTCCTTGGGTGTTAGCAGCTTTGCCTCCATCCCCGGCACCAATGGCGGCACCCCTCTGCCTCAGGGATGGCACATGAGAAAGTTTCCCGAACCCCATGTCTCCCCCAGCCCTACCTGGGGTCTGCCGGCCTCACCCAGGCCCCTCTGGAGCAGTGCCCCCTACAGTCTCAGTCCCTGGTGTCCCACAGTGGGAGCTGGGGTGATTTGCTGAACCCATTTCTGTGTCATGGGGCATTTTTAGGGTTACTACTAGATTCACACTTGGGAGCCTCTAAAAGGCTTTTATGAGAGACTCAGACCATCCCGAGAGGTCTTCCTTAGAGACAGTTCCAGCAGACAGAATTATATCCCTGCACCTGCTAAAACTTAGTGGCTCAAAACGCCCCCCGCCCCCCGAAAAACACCTGTGCCAGGCATGATTCTGTGAGTTGTCTGGGCTCCGTTGGTGGTTCTTCTGCTCCATGTGGAGTCGGCTGGGGTCACACTCGTGGTGGTCTCAACCCGGCCGGAGCCTCCAGCATGGCTCACTCCCCTGTGCCAGGGCTCACTGGCATGACTGCTACCTGGGGAGATGGGGGTGCAAGGCTGGGCTTCTCTCCACTTCTCTCTCCATGTATGTCCCTGGGGGCTCTCTGGCGGGGGAAACGCAACTTCTTCTCTGGCAGCCCAGGGCTGTGGAAAGCTTTTTAGGTCTGGAGCCCCATGTTGGCACTTCATGACTTTTGCTGCATTTTTTGATCCTTTTGCTGATTTCTTGATCAAAGCAGTTTTAGGCTAGGCTGAACACAAGGGGTGGGGAGGTACACTCCAGTTCATGGGGAGAGAGCAATGAAGAATTTGCAGCCAGTTTTAATCCATTGCAGCGGGTCGTTCTCTGGAGTCCCTCTCTGGCTACACTCCCTGCCTTGGCCATTCGGGACACCCAGGAAACCCTTGCATTGAAGTGGGACCATCCTGGGTTCTAGTGCTGTGCCTTAGTTGCCTGGTAACTCGGCGGGAACCCTTTCCCCCTCCAAGTTCCCCACCTATATCCAAGGCAAAGGATACTGGCACCACCTCGAAGATCTTACGGGGTGTCAGTGAGATGGGTGGGGGGCACTCAGCTCAGGGCCCGCCCACATTTTGCATCCAGAGTGGAGTTGGCATCATTGTTGCCATATGGCAAGTGGTTTCCCAGCCTCAGGGACGCATTTAAACCTGTCAGCACCTGAGAACCTCCCTCGTTCCCGTCTGGGGCCAGTGTCCCTTGAGACCCTGCAGTCACCTGGTTTCCGGGGGCTGTGCCACCTGGGGCACCTGTTACCTGCTGGAGTCCAGAGTGTGCACCATGGCTCTGGCCCATCTGCGTCATGGTCATGGGTACTGATCTCCCAGCTCCAACAGGAGGCAAAGTCAGGGACAGCCTTTTCTGTGCCTGGAGCAGTGCCAGTATGTGGGGGGAGGGGGTCACGGCTCAGGGAGACGAGGCTCGGAGGGCAGCGTGAGCTTGGACAAACCGTCCCTTCTCCCTGTGGGCCTTAGTTCCTCATCTGCTAAATGGAGAGATGATCCAGAAATGAGCAGTCAACAAGAATCTCCCCGGGGACACATGGTGTCACTCAGAGCTGAGAGCTGTCACTACTTCCTTGAAGTCGGACGAGAGAAAGGTGTGCCCGGGGGTGTCTGGCCTGGCAGAGACCAAGCATCATACTCCAAGCTCCCAGGAACTATCCCATGGAGAGGTGACAGTGGACAGGTTAGCAGTTCGGGGTCCACAGTCCTGGTGTGAGACCCCACCCCCCAGGCCCCCTTGCCTTGGACAGACTCCTTTGCACTCTGACCTCAGCTACCTTGACAGTAAAAGGGGCAACAGCACCCTCCTCACTAGCGTTCATGCTGACGGCACCCAGACAGAGGGCTTGGCATGGCCAGCCCCATAGGGCTCCCTGGAGGAGACCGCAGAGGTGGCTTAGCAGGTGGCCGGAGGGCTGCCCCTGCAGGGCAAGTCTGGAAGGTGAGCAGTGTGTGGAGGGAGGAGGGGCTGTGAAAGGGCACATGCCTGGGAGGGAGGGGCAGGGGACAGTGAAGTCAAGCTGGTCCTGTCTTAGCCCCACCCTCTCCCCCCATTCTTTCCTTCCTTCCCTCCTTCCTTCCCCATTCATTGAGCATCACCAGAGGCCAAAGAATGCACAAGGCATTCGGGATAAAATAGAAAAATGCCCAGTGGTTTCTGGCCTTGTGGTGCTCCCAGCCTAGAGGGGCAGACAGACATTGGAAAGAAAGCCTCATGGGGAGTCCGGCTGGGGTAGCGGGCGGAGGACTCGGGGTGTGCCACAGGAGGTCTTCCCCTGCTGTGGGCAGGTGGAGGAGGCTTCCTGGAGACGGTGGACCTACGCCCGAATCTGAAGGCACTTTGGGAGTTAGGAAGGTAAAGGTAGGCTGGGGATGAGTGTGTCAAATAGAGCAAGTGGCGTGTGCAAGGGCCCTGAGGAGGAAGGTGTGCGGCCCCCCTAGATCCTGAATGCAGCTGCCTGTCACAGGGACCAAGGTACAGGCCCAGGACCAGAGGAGGCGGGACTCCCCCTGCAGGGTGGTGTGAAGCCATGCAAGGGTTTTAGGAAACAAGGTGATGTGATCAGAAAGTAGAACAGACTCTGATTAGAGATGGGACTCATGTTTTTCCCCACAAACCCTCGAGGGAGCGCGAGATGGGCTATGAAGAGACCTGAGCTGGGATGGGTGGGGACCGAGCATCCCTCCCTCTCACTTGCCCAGGGTGGGGTGGGGACCTGGAGGCTGACCCTACTGGGTCCTGTGCAGGGCGGCTGACCTCCCTGTCGCCGTGAGGCAGCGACATTCTTACTTGCAGGGAGAACAGAGAAACTGCTCGGACAGTGGCACTGAGGGCTTCCGGTTGCCCTGTGTGACAGTGTTAGTGTGACCCATTTTACAGGTGATGGGATTGTCCCAGTCAGCTCCGGCACCAATTCCTAGGTTGACCCAAAGCTCAGGCCTTTCTTAAGAGCAGCACCAACTTAGCTTTGCCGCCTGTGACAACGAATGTCAAGCCCTGGGCGCACAGTAGGCCCTCAGCAGATCCCAGCAGCCAGTCTCTTCCCCTGTCCTCCTCCCAGAGGGTCGGCAGGCTCACAGTTTGGCAAAGGGTGGACCTGGTCCTAGAGGAGCCTGGAGCTGGACCCAGGAGCCCCAAACAGAGGGAGCAGGGTTGGACCCCCACAGAGGGGCCGGTGGGAGCCAGGCAGGGAGTGAGCACCTTGTCAAGCAGGCTGGGGGCTGGAGAAGGTGCTGGATGGGGAGATCAGCACCCAGGGGCTTGGATGCTCCTGTGGCTGCAGTTGGCCTGGTTCAGGCTGAACTGGGCTGGGTTGGGGATCTGGTGCCTCTAGGGCTCAGGCTCAGGATTTCTCATAAAGGAACAAATGGAAGGGGGTATGTGCCCAGAACTCACCCATTTTTGAGTAGGAGAAGGTTGCTTCCTGTTTCCAACAGTGCCGTCCAAATCATCCTGCGGCAGGAGGGGGAGTCCTGGGGTAGCTACAGGAGAAGCAGGGCAGGTCGACCACATGGAGACTGGATGGCGGGCACCGTGGCTCAGAAGGGCCTGAGCTTAGGGCTCTGGGCTGCAAGGGAAGAAATGTCACACCAACCGGCTTCAGCACGAGAAGGGAGTTGATGGAACCCCATGATGGAAGGTGCCGGGGAGGAGCTGGACTCCAGGACATCTTCAGCCTCCAGCTCTCTCCCCTCTTTTTTTTTTTTTTTTTTAATTAACATATAATGTATTATTAGCCCTAGGGCTACAGGTCTGTGAATCTCCAGGTTTACACACTTCACAGCACTCACCATAGCACATACCCTCCCCAATGTCCATAACCCAATCAACCTCTCCCTCGCCCCTCCCCCCCAGTCCCCTCTTTTTTTAAAAAAAAATTTTAAAGATTTATTTATTTATTTTTGAGAGAGAGAGAGAGAGAGAGAGCGAGCACGAGCAGGGGGAGAAGGAGAAGCAGACTCCCTGCTGGTCAGGGAGCCTGATGTGACTCAATCCCAGGACCCTAGGATCATGGCCTGAGCTGAAAGCAGAGACCCAGCCAACTGAACCACCCAGGCGCCATGGGCTCTTGCCACTCTTGACTCTGGTCTCCCCCCTGGAGGCCTCATGTCCAGCCAGGCCTTGTCTCAAGGTGGCTCCAAGCCCCCCAGCTCTGAGTTCGCAGCCTTCAGCCTCCTTGGCTCAGGTTGGGTCCAGTGCCCACCCTTGTACAATCACTTGTGGCCAGGGTGATGCAAGGCTCCGACTGGCCAGGCCAGGGCTCTGCCTGTCCCTGGATGATGGCTGGACCAGCCACACAGGCCATCCCAGGACTAAGACTGAGTGCTTCCTCCAGGAGAAGGAGGGGAGTGTAATCGGATCCAGGGTCTGGGTGCAGGCTGAGCAGGACCATCCAATATCCCCAACAGGTAGGGTCCGAGCTGGAGTTTTATTTAGCTCCTGGCTGGAATAGATCCTGTATTCTTCCCTGCATGGGGACAGGGGAGCTGGCCCATACAGAACCATGTTGCTGGGCTCTGAGGACAGCAAGGGCAGGCATCTTGGGGTCTTCCAAACCTCAACTCCTGCTAAACTCATCTCGATTCTCCCCACGTCAGTTGCAGACCCTCTCCATGTAAATCCCGCATCTTCCCCTGCTCGCCATTTGATTAACAGAAGGTTATAAACAAGTTCCACAAAGAAGGAAAACCAACATCTCCCCAGGGTGCCCACAGTCTATTGGCAGATGGCAAGTTACTTTGTACTGATATTTTTGTTGTTTTGATTTGTGTAGAGATAAATAGGACTAAACTAATTAGGATTTTTTTTCCCTGTCTTTCCCCAGGTCTTGGATTACAATGGGGGTCCCCTGGCCCCACAGTGAATTGGTTACCAGTTTTCAATAAGGGGTTTGTCTTTGCAATTACAGTTCATTAATGTATTTACAAGGGAGGGAAGACAGCACAGTCTGCTAAGGGGATTGTTTTGCATTTCTCCTCTTTTAATTACACGATTTTCTCCTGGATCAATGCTCTGTGAAAAATGGTGTTGGTGGTGGTGGGGGGTGTAGTCCCAACACCCCATCTGTTCCAGATGCAAATGCAATTAATATGAGAGGAGACAGTAGCTTCTCAGAGGCTTCCTGCTGCCCGGGTATGGTCCAGCCTCCTCTGGAGCTGTTGTGCGTCTGGGCAGCTCTGTCACCATCACGGGAGCCCAGGAGCTTGGTGCACACGAGCCTTGGTTGGCTTGGGAGGGGCCATCTCTGCTCCTGGGGTCAGAATCATATTTAGCGCCCCCACTGAGTTACCCTTTTTTGGGAACACACATAATTTTGAATTCAAACTTCCCAGTGATGTTGTGAATAAATTTGTTTTGCAAATGGAGAAAGCAAGGCTGCCAGATGTAAAGTACCACACGGCCAGTAAGTGGCAGAGTTTGTTTGAACCCTGGAATCTTTGGCTCCAAAGTCAGGACTCTTTCCAGAACATTGCCTCTCTGCAGTTCGGGCTCACTATGATGAAGGGGGGTTCTAGTCCTTTCTCTCCAGGTTGGGACCATAGCAGGTTAACTGGCCTTCCCTCCTTGTTCTTTAGTCCATTCTGCATACTGATATCAGAGTGATGGTCCTACAGTGCACATCTGATCAGGTCTCACCCTCGCTCAAGATCCTTCTCTGGCTCCCTATTGTCTCCAAGATAAAATTCAGACTTAGTTGGACACCCTAGGACCTATATGGTTTGGCTGTTGCCCAGGGCTGTTGAACTCCAAATTTCCTAACTATTTTCACTCACCCTTTGGTGCTACCTGGGTGACCCAGTTTCCCTATCTGTGAAATGGACCCCTGACCCTGGGTAAGATGATCTCAAGGACCACCTCGGATCTTGGAATTAAGAGATCATACAGTGGCCTGAGGCTGCTAGGGATGAATCTGGCCACTGGATGGCGGCATCGGCCCAGGAATGAGATGGCAGCCAGGCTGGGGGATGGGGTTCCTCACCAACCCCTGCTAGCTAGGCTAGCGCCTGTCACCTGTGGCATTCAGCAGCCCACGATCTAATCCCTTCAAACTGCCCCTTCCCTCCCAAACACAAAGACCCCCAAGGAGGCAGCAGCCTGTCTCCAGGGGCAGAGCGTGGGTGGGGGTCTCCCCCAAGATGGTTGTTTTCTCCTGGTTCTGGCTGGCTGTGCTCTCCTAACCCTCACCCTGACATACCCGATGTGGGGCCTGGGCTGGTTTTAGCTCTGGTCTTGCAGGGCCTGGCCCGGACTCTGCTGGGCTGGTAGTGGCAGCCCAGACCTAGAGGTTGGGGACCGGGCGGGGGGCTAGGTAGGAGCACCCTGAGGGGCGTCTTCCTGCTCCCCTCCCCTCTCTTGCTCCTATAGGCAATGGAAAAAAGTCTCTTGTCCCTTCTTTGGGATAGAAAAGTCTTCAAGCCGGAGTAGGGAGAGGGGCCCTTTAGACACCCTGAAGTAGACATGATGGAGGGGCCCCCAAAAGTCTCCTCGGGGACCCTGGACAGAGCAAGTCGCCTACAGTCCAAAGAGCTGGGGGTGAGACCCGGGCTGTCCCCGACATGCTGTGTTACTTGGGGCCCCTGACTGCCCCTCTGGTCACAGTTTGCACACTGAGGACACGGAGATAACAAGTCCCACCTGGGGTGTGCAGACTGGAATGAGACAGCAGATTCAGGGTAAGGTGTCATTGGGGCTCGGGATGGAAACACCATCTGTGCCGGGGTTTGGGCCCGGGTACCCCCTCAGCCACAGGTCTCCCACCAGGGTTTCAAGGAGGAGACAGCGCCCCCTCCCTCATGGAAAACCTCCCAACAGGTCAGAACTTGTCTGCTTCCATTGTCTCCTCAGGTTACTCATGGTTCGCAGGGCCCGATGTGGTTCCTTCCTGTCCGTCCCCTCCCTGTAAAGTGCGAGGGGCTGCCCAACTCCGTGACGGTGACGTGGAGCATGGGGTCAACAGTGGGGACCGCCTGTGTCTAGACCTGGGTGTGAGGCATGGCTCCGCACTCAGGACTGGGTGACCTTGGCGAGCCCTTTACTCCCCACACCTCTGCACCCCCGGCTGCCCGGGGCTGGGTGGGCGTGCAGTGGGCCCCTGGTCCACATGAATGAGCATGTAGCCCCAGCAGCCTCCCAGCTCCCCAGGGCTGTCCTTTCTAGGGCGCCCACCTTTGAAGATACCTGTGCTCAAGGAAGCCCAGGAAAGGGGCTCCCCTGGGCTTCCCAGGGCCCTGGTGAGTAGATAGAGTGAATGAATGTGTGATATGCGAGCCACACAGAACGTGTCTGCTCCCTCTGGGTCCCACAGCCTTCCAGTGGTGACAATAATAATTTACAAATAGGGATTTATAGTATATTACAGTACTGATAGTGTATTATATTACTTCTATATAACACATAAATAATGTGTTATTATACATAAATAAAACATGCAAATAACATACCCAAGTAAATAATAAACATAAATTTATAATATATAAATTATATATATAAATATATAAATTATAATATAATATATAATTATTATATAATACTATAGTGTGTTATATAACTATAAATAGTAACTTAGAAATATAAGTCCGTGGATAGCTAACATGTATCACTGCTCACTGTGAGCTAATCATTGTCCTAATAGCAGTAACCTCATTGATTCTCTGTAGCTACTTTGGATGACAGGACTGTCCCCATTTTCAGGCTGGGTCAAGTGAGGCTCAGGGAGCAGAAGGGACTTACAGAGGCAAGTAGAGTCTCTGGGTCTTAAACCCAGGCCTTTTTGCACCATGTGGTCCCTGAGTCTTCCTTCCTCCAGGGGGAAATCCCTTTGTTGCCCTAAATGCTGTTCGAGGTCCATAGGTTGGGGTCTGGCCCCGATGGTTCCACCTCTGGACCCCCTCCAGCTTTGCCACAGTCCCTTACAGAGAGGGCCAGAACAGCCTCCTTCCGGGACCCCCGCAGCCTCCACTGGCACCTGGAGTCCTCCCTGCCTGCCGCCTCCCTCCCCCTATGGCTGGCCGGCCTTGCTGTTTGGGCTTGTGGCCACAGCTTGGGAAAAAACTTCCCCACTTCCTGGTATCAGATTTTCCCTTGTAGTTTCCTGCCTTCGTTCCTGGCAGGAGCCATTGGTCCACGGACAGCCAGCATCTCCCAGCCTCTGTCCTGTGGCTGGTGCAGGGCCAGGGATCCTGTCCCAAGTGTGGGGCTTCCTCCCAGAGCCAGAACTGGTGGCGAGCGCATGTGGTGAGCCCCCCTATGCTCCCCATTCCCCGGGGACCCTTAGGGCCATCGCAGCCTTCCCCACGGGGCCTTCCGTCAGGGGGCCGGTGGTCAGCTGGGCCCCCTCCGGCTGCCATGGGGTTTCCTTTGCCAAGGCCCAGGCTGGGGTGGCAGGCAGGGCTGGGGCCTCCCCAGGGGAAAGAGAAACAGCCCCTGTCCTGGGCTGGGCTGGGAAAGGCCGTGCCATATCCACGCGACCGGATGCTGCCTCCTCCCTGCTCCTCCCGGCCGCTCCGCCAGCGGTCCCGGTCCCGGTGCCTCCCGGGGAGGGGGACCTGCCCCCGCTGAGTCAGTCAGTGGGTGGTGCACTGAGAAACTGTATTTTATATTCTTCCAGTCATGTCTTTATTTTAATGAGTATCAGGAAAAAACCCTGCCAGCAATGAATGCCCGGAACCCTTGATTTCATGGATTTTATTGCTCAGGGTGAGGCCCATTGAAAAGGGCCTATTTTGAGATCTGAGGGGAACGTTGAGACCACATGGTGCAGGAGGAGGCCGAGCTGGAAAAACCAGAGCTGTCCAGAGAAACCACCCGAGCTGGGAGGCTCAAAGAGACCCGTGAGCCCTGCGTGGGATCCCAGGGGTCCAGCCTGGCTGAGGGACTTTGGTCAGACCACCGCTCCTCTGGGAGCCTCCCTCGTCTCCTCTGTCAGGGGGCTGAGCAGCAGGGGCTCGCGGGGGGCTGGGGAGAGGGTTAAGTGGGTTGAGACGAGTGGAGGGCTGGCCCCAGCCTGGCATAGCCTTCATGGGGTAAGAGACCTTGTCACCTAGTCCTCTGCCCAGCCCAAAGCCAGCAGCCCCACCGGGGCACCCTCCTCATGCTTCCCAGCTCTGGGTCAGGCCGGCCTGGGTGTGTGCCCAGCTGGGCCACCCACTAGGGGGCGACATAGCTTCCTGGAGCTGCCATGTCCCTGATCATAGGCTGGTTTTGAGACTCACCTTACAGGGGTGTGGATGTGAGGAGCAACACGAAAAGGCAGGTCAAGCCCCCAGAACAGTCGGGCGTCATCCTGTGTGAGTCTGCCCTCCAGTGGGGTGAAGATCTGCCGGTTGGACGGGGAGAGTTTGGTGAAATCTGGGGAAGCATCTGAATCAGTTCTGAGTGTTAGATGTGTTATCCTGGATATGCTTATCTGTCCACCCATTCATCACCCATCTATCTGTCCATTCAGCATCCATCCATCCATCATCCATCCGTCCATCATCCATCCATCCGTCCATCCATCCGTCCATTATCCGTCCTATCCATGCATTGTCCATCCATCCATCCAACCAACCATCAACAATCCTATCCACCTGTTGTCCATCCATCCGTCCATCCATCCATCCATCATCCATCCATCCATCCATCCATCCATCCATCCATCCATCCAGTAAACAGTGGCAGGGGCCACAGAACCATGCTGGGGAGCTGGGATGCTCTCTTGATTGTGACAGTTGCCATGCATGGTGTGGACAGGCGAAGGATATGAACAAATTTGGGTTTGAAGGTCCCCCTGGCCACTGCATGGGTGTGGACAGGGCTGAAGAAGGGGAAGAGGCCAGTCTGGAGGTAGTGGCTGCAATGCAGGCTGGAGGCGTGAAGGTCAGAGTGGCCTTGACAAGGGCAGTGCCGTGGGGGGATGAATGGGGACTGCAGCAGTCCCCAGAGTGTGTGTGGGGAGGCAAGCAGCATCCACGGCTGATTTAGGAAGTTCCCACAACTGGAAGGGGAAAGAGAGGGTGATAGTGGGAACATCAAGTTCAGGTTTGATGTGAGGTTTGTTGTAAGGTGAGAGAGACTTGAATAGACAGTTAAATTGATAAAGAGATTAAAACTGCTCCTCCCTCTCCCCCTGCACGGTTTGTGGGTGGGAGGGGCTGGTTGGAGCAGGTCTGGGCCCCAGACAGCAGGAGGGAATGGGGTCTCCATCTTCAGGAGGAAGGGGAGGAGGGCCTTGTGAGTGTGGGGAGGTTTGGGTATTTGGTGTCAGGAATTCTAGGGAGTTTCTATATTGAGACTTGGATTTTCTCTGGATAGAGGAAGGGAGGCCACCTGCTGATGAGGACAGGAGAGTGGGAGGGGAGCATGAGGAGGTGCTAGGGGCTGAAATCATCCCCATGATGATGAGCCCTGGGTGGGGGCAGATGGAGGCTGAGGGCTGACTTCAGGATCCGCTTGGGCTTTATGGGGGTGAGTGAGGTGTGCCTTTGTCTGCTGGGTCATGGGGTGGGCTCTGGGTGGTACTGACCACAGGCCATTGTCCAGGCTGGCCCCCACTTGATATTTGAACCTGTTGTATCCCTGTGTGCCAAGAAACCTGTCATGAGGAGGGCCCTAAACCACTGGGCCCAGGACATGCACCCAACTCCCAGCTTGTCCCCAACTGCTGCCTGCTCAATGCTGGGGGAGGGCGCTTTCTAACGAGTTAACTTTATTCTGCCGTGCCCCAGCTCAAGAACTTTCAGTGGCTCCTAACTGCCTATGGGATCAAGTTCAGCTCTCTTAGCCTGGAATTCTCAGAGGCTTCTCAGAGTCTGGCCCTGACTTCTTCCAGACTGTCTGCTCCCTGCTTCTTCCTAACACACCTACCTGCATTCTGTACCTGAGGTCCAGCCATGCTGAACTCTTTGTCAAATAGGCCAGGCTCTTCTGTCCTTCCTTTCTTTGGCATATGCTGTGCCCCTACCTTGAATGGCCTTCCTGCTCTGCTAAGGCTGGTGATCACTTAGACACTCTCTCCTGTGGTCCTCCCTGACTCTCCCAGGGAAAGTCTGCTTCCTCCGTAGTGTCTCCTTGGGGCTCAACCAGGCCTCTGTTCTGGCCCCAGGCAGCAGTCATCCTTATGCCTGTGGCCACTCTCACTGGGCTAGGAGGTCTGTCAGACATTCATGACAGTGACTCCCTCTAGTCCAAAGCGGTTCTAGGTTCCTGCTGTGAATCAGCAAGAGGATGATTGGGTGGATGGATGAATGGATAGGTGGGTGGTGGGTGGATGATGGATGGATGGATAGGTGGGTGGGTAGGTGGATAGTTGGTTGGATGGATGGATGGGTGGGTGAGTGGATGGATGGACAGGTAGGTGGGTGGGTGGGTGGATGTATGTATGTATGGATGGGTGGGTAGATGGATGGATAGATGGATGGATGGATGGATAGATGGATGGATGGATAGATGGATGGATGGGTGGATGGATGATGAATGATGGATGATGGATGGATGAGTGGATGAGGTGTCTGGATGGATGGGTGGATGAGGTGGATGGGTAAATGGGTAGATGGCTGGATGGGTGGATGGATGCACAGAGTCAGACCAGATGTCCAGGGAAGAAAGGAGCCTGCAGAGAGCTCACATTCCACCTTACCTCATATTTATTGATGGCCTACTGTGTACCAGGCATGTAGGCGTCCTCTAATCCTGATACAGTCTAACCTTTCACAGGTAGGGTCATCAATCCCATTTTACAGGTATGGACACTGAGGCTGAGAGAGTTCCAAGGCACACATCTAGGAGCTGAGGGGGCCATGGTTTGAGCACATTTCTCCACTGTCAGTGTGGGGCCCTTCCTCAAGCTCATACCTGTTGCTCTGAGTCCTGAGCTCTGTGCCTCATGAAGCCTGTGGCAGCCATCGGCTATTTCACGTCCCTGTTGCTCAGGCACAAGGAAAATCATGTGGACTGGAGCTAGGCAGGCCCAAGTGGAGATCCTGGCCCTGTTATGGAAAAGCCGGTGACGTGGGTGTGTTGGATCACCATGGACATTAGTTTTCTCATCTGGAAAATGGGACATTAAGAGGTTTCCAGGGCTGTTGTGAGGGTCACATAAGGTAAAATGCGCAATGCCCTCACCCAGGGCCTGGTGAGAAGTGGGGGCTCCCGACACAACGTGCCGCCCCCCAACCTGCCCCCTTCTCTCCCAGACCAGTCCCTCCCTCAGGTCCTGGGCCCTCAGCCCTGCCCAGAGCCACGTGTGTGCCCCCTGTGTGTGCGGTTACTATGGCAACCCCCCACCCCCGCCCCCGAGGGCTCCTGGGCACAAATTGACCAATGGGCTGGAGAGGGAGTGCAGCTGCGCAGTTCTGGGCTGCCCCCCACCCCTCGCTCTGGCTTCACAAGCATCTTCCTACCCTGAGGGGTGACCCGGGGTCTGGTCCTTGAGCCGAAGGCCTGTTCTGCCTTAGCCTGGGGTGCAGGTGTCCTCTCTGTTCATATCTGGCCAGAGGAGGCAGGCAGCTGCATCCAGTGATGCTCCCTGGACCCCAAGTTCACAGGAAGCGGGTTGGTGGTATCCTGGCCTCCTGGGCCAGCGAATGCCCCTTCTCCTGTGTGTGAGACTTCCTAGCGCCACTGTTCCTCTCCTCCATGGCCAAGTCTGCCGGGTTCTGAGCTTCCTCTGCCGCAGGTGCACGGGTGCCCCAGCCTTCCTGCGGAGGTCTGGTGGGTGGGGAGCAGCCCCTGGGCTGTCCTGGAGGACTGAATGTGAATCCAGCCTCCTCCAGAAATCCAGCCCCGCCGGCCTAGTCTCCACTTCTTCCTCCCCAGATCCAGTTCCTTTCCAGAAAAACCCAGCTGAACCCACAGGACAGCTGTCACTCAGAGCCCACTGAGAGTGTCCCCAATTAATAGTGAATCTGGGAGAGACCTGCACTGTAGAGCAGGGCCAGAGTGTCAGGAAAAACAAACAGAACTGAAATGCAAGAGGGCTCCAGCCTTCTTGGTCCCTAAGCTGCTTATTTTGAGTGAGCCACACCAGAAAAATTCTCCTTGGCCTCCAAAGGCTCTGTGCCTACTGTTGTCATAATTAATTCCCAAGGAAAACATTCCTGAAGTGGTCAGCTGGAACCATATCCACCCACCTAGGTTGGAAAAACCCACCCAGGGCTTTTCCTGACTTGGAGCTTCAAGACCTAGGGGCGAGCACAGGCGTCCCTATGGTGACCTTACCTGGGTTATGACAGGTGACAATCCCCCACTGAGAAGGTACCCCTGGCGTTGGGGGGGTTGCAACCCACACCTGCCTCCCTGGGTTGGGGGGCTGGGGACAGACAGGGAGAGAGAAGCTGGAGGGTACCCCAGCCCTGTTCTCCAACCTGGGGGGTGGTCCCCAGGGGACGAGTGTGCAGGACAATCCAAACAAGCAGTTTCAGACTACTGTCAGGGACCAAGAAAGGAGTCCCTTTCCGCTGTCAGGTTAACCAGGCTGTGGTGGGTGTGGGCAGGGGACAGAGTGGGGGGACTTCTGGGTGGGTCATTCAACACTGAGGGCTCTGGGTGCTTGACAGGAGAGGCTGCAGTGAGCCAGCGGAGGCTGGGAGAGAGGGGAAATGGAAGGCAGACTTGCAGGGATGCCACTTCTGAGAGCGGAGAGGTCCCAACTGAATTCTCTCTTTCTACAGATCCTGAAATGTGAGCAGCCCACCCTTCTCCTTATACAGTGGGAGCTTTTGTGGATGTCAGTACCATTCATAGCATCCGAGAGGCAGAGAATCTTGGAATTGGAACATCTTTCACAGGCTCAAAGACGCGTTTTAGAGAATCTTTGAATTGCGGGATCTGAGCATCTTGTCTTTATACCGAATCCTAGAATTATAGGATCATGGATGCCTTCATGGTCTCCTAGGCCCGCAGAATCTCAGGATTTAGGAATTTCTACCAAAGACTTGGGACAACATAGAAGCAGGTCAGAGAGGCTGAGGACTGAAAAAGAAGTCTTGGAACCAGGATATTAGCACAGGAAATGACCTTAGTTCAGTGGCTTCCTGTCATTTAGGAAGCCCTCTGCTCTCTTGTAATAACTTGAACACTTCCAGGGACGGGGAGCTCAAAATCTATCAGGGAAACTTGTCTCATTGTTGAACAGATTTGGCTGCTGATGCTGAGCCTAAGTCTGTCCTCACGTGACCCAGCCGCCCCTCTCTCCCTGGCCCCACTCCTTGCTCTCCCACAGCCATTTCAAAGTGCTGAATGGGTAGAACAAGTAACATAGATACCAAGACAGAAGCTAAACCATTTCCTGGCTAAAAACAGTGACTTTTGAGGATAGTGGGGCTGCGGGAGGCGCAGGCCAGGACACCTCTTGGCGATGACGCTCACCTCCCTCCAACCCCCCACCTCGTCGGTAAAGAAGAGACCTCTGCAGCCTGCCAAGCATCCCGCTACCCCTCCAGCCCTGCAGAGGCAGGAAGTAGAACACGCTGAAAACCACTGGAAACAATCATGGAAAGGGCAAGGTCTGTTTCCAGCCCAATCCCAGCCAACAACAACAAGAATGATTTGATGGTGAAACCAAGCGCCCTTTTGACTGGGCTCTGGGTTTCATTAGGTGGTTTTGAATGTCAGCTGGGGGTGGGGTGGGGTGGAGTGGGGTGCGATGTGGAGGCGGTTTTGACGAGCCTCAGCCACCAAGCTAACCCAGGCAGAGCTGGGAGTGTAGGCCCTATGACCAGACTACCTAGTGACCAGCACTGCCTCATACTAGCTCTGTGACCTCAGGCAAGTTGCTAACCTCTCTGTGCTTTAGTTTTCTCTCGAGAGTGGGAGTACGACCAGTGTGAGCTCTAGCCTTGTTCGATCAGATTCCTGGCATGAGTAATCCTCACTGTCATTTGCCCAATGCACTTGTTTTTTTCTTGCTCCCATCCATTCTTCTCATTCATTCATTTATTCATTCATGTGTGCCTCTATCCTCTCCGCATTAATTCATTCATGCATCCCTGCAGGCTCAGCCCTGCCCTTGGGCCTCTCACTAGCTTGTGGGCCAACGGTTGGGGTCCTGGAAGTGACTCTAGCCTTGGGGTCAGCAGAAAAGTGGGGATCACTTCCCCATCACTTATCAGTGCTGGGGATTGTAGGGATCTAGGACGTGACTTCATTTGGGGACAAGGCTCCAGATGCCCACCCTGTCTCCTCCTCCACCCTGGTTGCTCGGGAACAGAGTGACCGGTGAGTGGGTAGGTCACAGTGCTGGTCACGCTGTCTGATCGGGAAGACTCAGCGGTCTCTGTGTGCCCTGTGTTTGACCAGCTGTCCTTGCTCTGCCTGAGATGGTGAGTTCCCCGTCCCCAGAAGTGTTCAAGTTACTACAGGAGATCAGAGAGGGCTTCCCATATGACAGGAGGCCGTTGAAATACGGTCATTTCCTGTGAGCTCCGGTGGGAGAAGGTTGTGCCCGAAGTGAGTCTGCAGAGAACAGAGGCCTGCCATCCATCCTGCTACTCACGACATAAGAACACAAAATAGCGGACTCTTCATTCCAGATAATGAAGGAGCCCTTTTCCCTTGAGTGTCTCCCTTCTAACCAGGGGGAGCTGAGGGTGGGCACTGGGCCCAGTGCAGGGACGGCTCTGCTGACCCAGGAGGTGATGAGGTGGCTCGTGTCCAAAATCCATTCTGTGTGTTACATCAGGTTAAGAGCATTCGGCAGCTAAATGCCCACTGGCTGGTTGCACTAATTAATTGATTATTGCCTATACTGGAGGCCTCTGGAACTATGGCATGCAAATATATGCAAATGACCACGGAAGTGCATTGAACCCAAAGCCGATTGGGTGTGTGCTGGGGCTGGAATCATTTCTCTGCTCACCTTTGCCTTTACAATCCCCAGCCCCGTTCCCAGGGAGCAGAAGGGCGAGGACAGGAGCAGGGGCCTTGGAGCCGCAGGCTGTGTTCGAGTCCCAGACCCACCTCTTACAGCTGGGGGTGGTCTTGGGCAGGTGTCCTCACTCTCAGGAGCGCCTGCATCATGCCTTTCTGAGGCAGTGGGGAGAAAAGTGCTGCCACTCCGCTTCGCAGCCCCAGGGGAGCCGAGCTCCTGGAAAGACGAGGCTGAGATTTTCTCTAATGAATGGTACCTGCTCTGTGATCGGGGCCTTGCCTCCTCTTTCTGTCCCATATTGTATGTTTCATGTGAGACCTTTGCTAAAGGCAACCATTTTTCTTTGGGTGTAGGTGAATTAGGAAAAAAAAAATTGGAATTTAAACATCCTGAAAGATTTATTCTGTGTAATAATGGAACAACCCCCACAGAAACCACACACATTACATTGGGAGCAGGAGGGCAGGGGTGGGCTGGAGAGGGGGCTGGGGCCTCAGAAGGAGGGGTGGGGCTGGGGGATGGTCTGGAGGGAAGGGTGGGGTGGGGGAGATGGTTTGGAGGGAGGGGGTGAGGCGGGGGTTCCAATGCCAGATGAAGGACTTACTCAGCGGCTCTGAATTGGACGCAGCTTACAGTTTGCTCGCCTTTGGGGGAGAGGTGGGCTCACATTTACTGAGCACCTACTGTGTGCAGGGCTGTGCACGTGCTGGACTCCATCAGCCCTTACTCTGTCCCCTGGGGGGCATGGCTGCTCCCACTTTTTTGGAGTGGAGTTTGGGGCCCTGGAACTGCCTTATCCCAGGTCACTGAGCTCGTTGGTGGCAGGAGGGGATGTGAGCCCCGGCCCAGCTGACCCGAGTCCCTGCTCTTTCCCTGGCCCCGTGCAGGAGGGACATGGGGATCCGTGCTTCAGGGGAGAGGGGACTCCAGACATCCCTGGTGGGATTGGTCACTGGCCCAAATGGGGCCAAGTCTGAGCTCAGTTCACCTGAGCTGGAGCATTTTCTGTGAAGCAAAGGCTGGCATTTTGAGGAGGGTCTGAGAGAGGCCGGTCCTGGGCCCCTGAGAATGTCCCTCTCATCCTGTGCAAATAAGCAGCTGGGGAAAGAGGCACAAGGGCATTTTGGGGAAGCCTAAGGCCTCCCTGAAGAAGGCTATGAGGACTGCAGAGGACTGGACCCAGCAGATGACGCGGAAGGGCATGTGGGGGGCCCAGCTGGAAGGTGAGATCCCAGGTGGGGAGTGAAAGCTGGGAGGTGGGAATCAACTCACAGGTGTGTCCATCAAACACACCTTCATCGCTGCTGCCCTGCCCCACTATTTTAGGTTCTGGGGATACAAGGAAGACTTCAGAGCGATTCCTGCTTGAGTTGCTCACTGTGCAGTTGGGGAGACAATTGGGGGAATGGATCATCACAGAAGTGGAGAGATAAGGGCTCCCCTGCTTCTTGGTTGTGTGGCCTCAGGCAAGTAGCACCACCTCTCTGAGCCTCATATTCCTCATCTGTACTGCAGAGGTAATAGTGATCTCTGCCTCCCAGGGTAATGGAGAGGATAACGTGAGGTGGTCCAGGTAATGGATGAGGACAGAGCCTGGTACGTGTTTGGGGCTCAGAACAGATTCTCTATTAGCTGCTCTGGGGTAGAGCTGAGGGAGCGATTGGTTCTGTCTGGAAAAGCCCTCACCAAGGAAATGAATTCTGGGCTTTGAAGGATGCATAGGAGTTCCTCAGAGGGAGGAGGAGATACAGCTGGAGCAAAGCCCTGGTAGGATGGGGGTGGATGAGGGTGCTGGGAGCCGCTTTGGCAGGAGCTTTCTGGAGGGTGGGGATGGGAGAGGTGGTGGGTGGTAAAACTGTTGAGTAAGGAGTCTTGATGGCTCGAGGCAACCATCAGCGGGAGCCACAGCAGGTCCTAGAGCAGTGATACTTGTTGATGTGGAGGCCAGCGGTCCTGCCTAGTGGCCCCTGATGTTGTATAGGGGAGGGGAGGAGCAGGGGCAGGAGTCCGTGCCTCAGGACTCATGAGGGAGCATGAGTAATCCTGGTGCACTGGGCTCTGGAGAGGGCGGGAGGTCAGGGCCCTGCACACAGTAGGGCTCATTGAGGGGGCCCTTTTCCCCATCCAAGCCCCTCACTTGGCTGATGGGGAAACTGAGGCCCAGAGAGGACAAGTGGCTTCCCCAGCAACACATGGCAGGCTTTGCTTGGGGACCCCAGGGGCTACCTTTGCCTTGGAGGGTAAGAGAGGAAGGGGAAGGGGCAGCCCAGGGAGGGGGGGGGAACGTGGATCTGGGGGCCCTCACACTGTGTCAGCATAATTATAATCCAGTTACAAACATCTCCTTCCTAAGGAGGGAATGAAAGCTGCTCAGTGGGGGAGGCCTTTGAACTGATGGTTCCCTCTACCTGAACACGTTCCTCCTGCTCCTCCCCCTCCCCTTCCTCCTCCTTCCTGTCCTCCAACCCCTCCCCTTCCTCCTCTTCCCCTTCCTCCTTCTCAGGGCAGGTTTATCTGCTGCTGGCTCCCAGGTTCCAGGGCAGGCTTGCAGGGTGGGGGGCCACCTCGGATTCCTACTCAGCCTGGGCTTCCCCCATCAGGTCCCACTGCCTGGTCATTGCCTGTTCCCCTTGTGACTGTGGGCCTGGGGGGCCGAGACAGTGTCTCCATTCCTGTGGAGGGCACAGGGCCTGACACGGGCCCACCTCCTTCAGCTCACGGAGAGACGGCCTTGAGCCCCACTCTGCCCCTCACTGGCTGTGAGGCTTGGACGTCTCCCAACCACTCAGAGCCTCAGTGTCCTCATCTGTGGAAGGGGACAACGGTCCTCATCTCCCAGGATTGCTGCGGTATGACGTGAAAGCACTGGGCACCGTGACATCCACCTCTCCCTGCCTCCCACCTCACTTCTTTCCTACATCGTCCCTCAGGGCTCCCTCCACCCGCTGTGCCCACCTTCAGAGCACCTCAGTGGGGAAGTCTCAGGACCCCATCTCCTGACCTGGCGCGTCTGATGAGCCCCTCCCGTGGCCTGAGGGTTACAGGCGGCCTTCCCAGGTGGAGCTTGAGGCCACCTGGTGCCTCCCCACCACTTGTTGTTCTCTGGGCTCCTGGGCTTTTTGTTTCCTGGAATCTGAGTCAGTTTTCCTGTATTTTTTATTTGGGACTCAGGGAGCGAACGATGGCGTTTTATGGAGTGGCAGAGGAGGGAAGCGAGGGCCAAGAGGGAGGTCACAGAGCTGGAAGCCACCCGCGCTCGAATTCAAACCTACTCATTAACTAATTCATGGAACGGACATTTGTCAGAAGTCCAACGGGGGGCCACGACTTGGAATGCCCCACATTTAGTCAAATCCAGCATTCTCAAAGCGCGTGGAATGAGCCAACCTGACACCTGGGTGTGGAGCGTTGCCTGGTGCTGGGCTCTGGGTGGGCTTCTTGCTGGCATGCTCCCTTTCACTCCTGTGGCAGTGTGGGCAAGCAACTGCTGTCATCCCCCTGTCGCTGAGCGTGTCCCTGGAGCTCTGGGAGGGGAAGGAGCTTGAAGGGTTGAGGAGGGGGTCTAGCCCTGGGCCACTGGTCTCTGAGTCCAGCTCTCCATCCAGGAGGCAGGAGATGGGCTTTGCTGTCAGGAGTTTGGCGAGTCACTTGGCGTTGAGGGCAGCGTTGAGACGAGGTCTGAGGTTGGCCCATTCAGGAAAAGGGCAGGGACATCTCACCCTGCTCTCACTCCACTCCTAGACAGTCACAGAGGCCTGTGGATTCTGCCTCAGTATGTTCCCTGAACCATTTCGGGGTTGGACGCGGGCACTGTTGCTTGACAGGGGTGACTGTGGACATGCCCTCATCCTCACCAATTCCCAGATTCCTCACTGGAGATGCCCCAAGTGGACAGCAGGGGGCGGGCAAGTTCTGTTGAGGAGCATGTGGGAATGTCCAACACAGAGCCTGGCACACAGGAGGGGCTCAGAGACGGCTAGTTCATGAGTTAGTTCTCCTCTCGTGGGGAAGACTCTTGGGGGTGCCTCGAGGTGCCCCAGTGGGGATGGGCATGCCACTGTCTGCACCGAGGCGGCTGGGTCTGTAAGATCCCGGAGCTGCACGCAGTCTGGCTTTGAGGCTCAGAGAGAAAGGGGACCTCATTTGAGTCCCTGTGTCTCCCTAGCTTGGTGGCTCTCTGCCCTATGCCTAAACCACACCCCCCAACTCTCAAATTCTCAAGGATAGAAAGTACCTTGTGGACTGATGATTCAAACCCTGGAGAATGCCTGTTGGCCTCCCACCAAAGTTTCAGTCCTGCTGTCCCAACAGATGGGGGAGGCACACAAAGAAATCACAGTGTAGTTGCAAAGAACCTGTGCAGAGGAAGCTCTATACTAGAAGCTGAAGAGAAGAGAAGATTTACTTTCCAGGGCTTACTTTACTTTCCAGAAGATTACTTTCCAGGGATAAGAGAAGGCAGGGAGGCTTTCCAGAGAGGAGGGCTCTAGTCTAGGTTTTGCAGGATCAATAGGAGTTTTCCAGGTGGACAAGGCGGAAAAAGCCATCTTCAAGAACAGAATGCACAGTGGAAACAGGAACCAGTAGGCTCAGGGTAATACACCAACTAGGGCCAGATCAAGAAGGTCCTTGAATACCAGGCTAAAGGGTCTCTGGTTACCCCCATGCTCAGGTCTACTTTGGCTCCTACCTGTCCCCTGCAGACTGAAGTCAGCAATGGGCTGTCTGCCCGGCTAGATCTGACTCTATCCCCTTGAACTCCCTTTTCCAGATCTCCTAGTCCTGACTCAGCTGTATCAGCAGAGGTTTCTGGCTTTGGAGGGGCTGAAGTAGAGCAGACAGGCAGTGTCGGGAGGCCAGACTCTGCAGTCACAAAGACCTGGGCTCAAATCCCAGTTCCATCACTGACTCAGTGTTCTGAGCCTCCCTGGGAACTTGAGGGTCAGAATGCTGCTGCTGGGGTTGTTAAGAGGAGGTGAAGATGGATGACACTGACGGCAGGCACTCTCACGAAGCAGGTCCTAGGTGCCCATGCTGGATGCACAAACCTCACTGATGGCTCACCATGCCCCGCTGAACTGTGTTTAGTGCCTCCGTGCCTCCCCTGTCCCTGTGGGCCTTGGAGCACCAAGGATGGTTTCCTGCTGCAGTGATTGGGTGGCCCTGAATTCCCTCTCTCTGTCACACCTGCCCCTCTGTGGAGTTTCTGTCTGCCACTCCCCTCCTCCTTGCTAGCCCCCCCAGGGAACTGCGGCGCACAAACCCCAGAGGAGCAAGGGCAGGCCATGGACCTGAGGTGGGTTGGGTGGCTAGTGGAAGGTGAGTCCCCATGTGCGACAAAGACACACACGCCCACACATACCCCTCAAGGAACCTGAATGGGCTGGTTAAGTGAGATGAATCTGTCCCTGTTCTCCTCCATTTGCTCTCTCTCTTCCTTACTCGACTGGCGGCCAACACATGTGTCCCGGCAGATGTCGCCGCACTTGTGCACAGACATCTGCTCACTCACAGGTGCACACGGTCCCTCATTTGCTCAGGCCCCTCGGTCGCTCCTCTGCGCTTTTGGCCTCTGGTTACTGGCCTGCCTGATGCCCGGGTGGGGCGGGGGCACGTGGGCACTCTCGGCTCCCCTGTGCACCCTGGTGGGCTTGAGCCGACGGGTGATGAGCTCTTGCTGATGTTCCAGGTGCCCAAATGCTGGCTTGGGGTAGAGCAGAGTCTTTGAGGGCAGGGAGTGTGGGACAGGGAGACCCCCATGGACAGCCACGTAGATGGGGGTGCTGTGCTGGTGGGGTAGGGGTTGCAGGAAGTGGCTGGAATGTGGTGGGATGTTGAAGGTAAAGTCACTGGGACTTGTCGGTGGGTTGGGTGGGGGGCGTGAGAGAGAGGGAGGGTTTCAGGGGGATCCCCTGGCTTTAGCCGGAGCCATGGGAAGGATGGGGTCCCCATTCAGACATGCAACAGCTGTGGACCAGCAGGCTCAGGGACTGCGGGGGACAGGGGCCCTCAGGAGTTCAGTTTTGGATTAAGTTTGGGATGCCCATCAGACACCCGGGGGGAGATGTGGAGAAGGTAGGCAGATAGAACAACCTCCTGGGAGGAGAAGTGGGTGCTTCCGTGCCTGCTGGAGGAGGGAGACCCCATTTGTCACGTGCCCAGGCTGCGTGACTGGCAAAGAGCAAGGCTGGGACTTGAGGTCTCCTCTGACTCCAGGTCCACGCTGGGAACCATGCATGGTATGTCCCACTGCGAGCCCGCCCTGCGCTGGGACACGGAGATGAAGGACCGCGTCCTCCCGCACGAGGGAAGACACTGGGTGCGGGGTTTGCATCCTGGGCTGCTGCACAGGCCCGAGAGTGGACTCAGGCGAGTTGCTGGTCCTTGGCAGGGGTTCCGGGGGCTCCCCGTGGCAGTTACCACGCGGGCGGGGAACGAAGGAAAGAGATGGCTACAGGGGGGCTGCCCCTTGAATTTAGATCATGCTGACGTGATGTGGAGTCTGGTGGTTAAAAAGAAGAAAGATTATAGAAAACCCACAGCAGAACAGCCCCCACTTGGCAAAGTCTGCCTTGGAGACCCAGAGCGTTCTCACAGTGAAGGGCCGTGAAGTTGTCCCTTTGTAGGGGCGGAGGGAGGGCAGAGGGCCCAGGACTGGGGGCGGGGTCCCGGGGGAGCTTTGCCCCCTCTCTCAGGAAGTCCTCCCGCCCTCCCCTCTGAGGGGGTGCTGACAGAGGCCTCTGTGACTGGTGGAGAGAGGGAAGCAGAGAGAGCAGGGCGGCAACAGTGGTCCTTTGGCTTTGTCTTGGCTGCCTGGGGATAATGGCCTTGTGTAGCCCCCTGACGGCAGGGCCTGCTGGGGGTTCCCTGCTCTCCCCCGAGCTCTGCATGGTGCCAAGCATGTAGTAGGTGAATAAGAAAATGCAAGGTCCTCTGCCTTTCCCCCCACACTCACTCCTGCATGTACCCAGGGCAAGGTGGCTCAATCAGTTGTACAAAGTTTTAGGACTCACCCAGTGCCACCCAGGGCCCCCCTGGGCCTGGCACTCGGGTCCCCTGGCCCCCAGGACAGTTCTGGGGAGTGAGGGACGCTGTCCCTGTGCACGGGGTCGGGGTGTGTGTAGGCTCTGGAGATAGAGGACGTCTGAGTTCAAGCTGTAAAGCTACTTTTTTAAAAAAAATTATTTATTTATTTTAGAGAGGCTGGAGAGAGCATGGGGGAAGGGGCAGAGGGAGAGGAAGAGAGCGCATTTTGAGTAGATTCTCTGCTGAGTGTGGAGCCTGATGATGGAGGGCTCGATCCCATGACCTGAGATCATGACCTGAGCCAAAACTAAGAGTTGAAACCAGAGTCAGATGCCCAACCGACTGGGCCACCCAGGTGCCCCTTAATCTACCTTTAACAAAGCATGTCATAGTGGGTGATGTTTTAACTTGTCTGAGTCCCAGTTTTTTTTCTATAAAATTCTACACCAGAGGATGTTTTCAGAGGAGTCAATGAAAAAAAAAATGCACATGGAATATTAGGCTGGAGCTGGGCAGATAATAGGCAACCAAGGAAGGATGATATTATTATTATTTTAGTAGTAGTTGTTGCTTATCATGATGATTGTTCATGGAACAGGGGCCACGCCTGCCATGTCGTGGCCTTGTCCCTGCAGACCTCACTGGCCCGGCACACAGCAGGGCCTCCGAGGTCACTGCCTGTGGCGGGGTCCCCTCTGCACAGAGGGATGCAGCCTCCCCCGTGCCCCTTCCTCGGCAGGGACAGCAGCAGAGCCATGTGACTCCCGAAGAAGGCACCGTTTCTGGAATTCTCCTTCCGCCTGGGATCTACCGCCTCATTGACTTGAGCGGGTTTACCTGCCGCTCATCTCTGGCAGAATGACAGAGAGCTAAGTCTTGGCGCCCTTTGCTCCGGCTTTTATCTGCCTGATTTCAGGCGGTTGGCATCCCGGCCACCACTCAGCTGGAGAAATGTCCAAACTATATTAAATCACAGGATGTGGGCAGGTGACAGGAGAACACTTGTCACCCACGTCTTGGCCGTCCCCCTGATCCTGAGCCCGCAGTAGGGAGAGGTCTCTGTGAGCTGAGGCCTGGCTTCATGCACCTTCACTTCTCCATAATCACAGTCTAGGAACTGGAAGCAATTTTTTCGAGGTGAGAGCTGACGGTGACCAGCAGGAACTTCATGACGGGACAGTGCCCAGCTGGAGTGCCGGGTCAGGCAGACACATCACAGGGGCTGCTGGGCTGGGTCGTTTTCTCTTTTTAGTTTTTATGAGTTTTTTAAACTATGAAAGTGATGTAAGCCCACTCTGAAAGTCCTAGCCATGTGGAATTGTGTAAAGGTTTTGTAAGTGTCCTACCCCCTCTGCCTGAAACTCACTAACTCCCTTCCCAGATGAAACACTGCAGATCCTGATCACAGTGAATTTGTTGGGTCGTGCCCGCTAGGGCCCTTCGGATTCACTGCTCCTTCAATCCAGTCATCAGCCCCATGGGGCAGAATCTACCATTCTCCCTTTTCCAGGACGGTGAAGGGGCTCAGAGCCACAGGGCGACCTCCAAGGCCACTCAGCTGTTTCAAAGCAAGGGCCGATTGCATATCTCTGTGCCTTCCTCCTCAGCCCGCACTGCCTGTGAATGCATTGGCATCTGTAGGTATTTCCTAAGTGTATAAAAACTTGTCTTTCTTTTATGAACATGGGATCATACTCTAAGTTTTGCAGCTTGCTTTTTAATTTTTAATTTCCCGACATGGCCCTGTCCCCCCGAGAGTCCTTTGTGTCAGAGGCACTCATGTTTGTTTAACTGGCCCTTCTTGGGCGAATGTTTACGTCATGTTGGGTTTTCTGCTATTATTGGCAAGGCTGCAAGGCGCAGAACTCTCTGACTTCTTTTCCAAATATTAATTTTGATGATGCACGAGCTATATGCCTGCATTCTCTTTGTCAGATAGTTGAACAATGGAGTTAGAAAGTTCCCTGGGCAACCCTGTTCTGCAGTCACCTCCACATTTCAATCCCCTCTCCACAGTAACCACTGTTATGGGGGGCGGTGTAATCCTCACCGACCTATTTCTATGCATTTCTATGCCTACATATGCATGCGCTTTTGCTATGGGTGTTTTAAAAAACATGCAAGGTAGCACACAAGATGCATTTTTGTGCATTTGGCTTTTCTCTCCACTTTTGACATCTCAGACATCTTTCTGTGTTGGTCCATATAGAGCTACCTCATTCTTTTTAATGAGGCCAATGTGTCATGTTTCGTGGCACAGATGCAACATCTTTTTTAAAAAACCATTTTCCTATTGATAGATATTTAAGTTCTTTCCCTCCGGCCCCCCACCACAGAAGAGCCCGTAGTAAACATCCTTGTGCATGTCTCCTCCCATGCACGTGAGAGCAGGTCTCTAGTATAGATCGCTGGGGGTGGGATTGCTGGATTGAAGGGATTGCCAGGCCCAATCTTCTCTGAGGCTCCAGGAGACTGGGGCAGACGCGGGTGGAGAGGTCCCCAGGGGGCTGGCTGCTGCAGCAGAGTGAGGTGTGACGGCAGGGGATCCGCTCACTATGGCTGTGTTCTCCATGGCTCCTGGGGACACTGTCAGCTGCAGGAAGTCCCGCGGTCTGTGTAGCTTTCTGGATAACACTGTCGGAACAGAACTGTGGGTCCCACTCTGCCTTCTGACCGGGGCTGTGACAGCGGTGAGCTCAGAGTACTAAGGGGGCACCAGGGTACTTCTCACAGAGCCCAAGTCGGGGAGGGGACAGGGAGCAGTCAAAGGAGGTCCTGTTAGAGGGGCCAGCTTTGTAGGTCTTCAAGGACGAGGGTTTGTATATACTCAGAACATCTGTGTATTTATGTTTGCTTGATGGTTCTTTATTTGTGGTTGGTTTGTTTTTCATCCCATCACCAGCGCCCCCCCCCCCGCCCCCGCTCATCTGGTAATGGTGTAGCCTCTGCATTTTTTTTTTTAAAGATTTTATTTATTCATTTGACAGAGAGAGATCACAAGCAGGCAGAGAGGCAGGTAGAGAGAGAGGAGGAAGCAGGCTCCCTGCTGAGCAGAGAGCCTGATGCGGGGCTCGATCCCAGGACCCTGAGATCATGACCTGAGCCGAAGGCAGCGGCTTAACCCACTGAGCCACTCAGGCGCCCCGCCTCTGCATTTTTTATCTTGGTTCATTAAGTTCTTCTGCCCCGCTCCTTCCCGCTGCCAGCACAGGGATAGACATGTGATCCCCGCCAGCCAATCAGAGCGCTTCATCCCTGAACACTCTCCGCCCCGCCCCCCCAGCAGCCCAGCTCCCGCCAATCAAGGCCTTCCCTGGAATTTCCTGTTGGAGTCAGTGTGAGAGACCCCCAGTTGCCCTCTGAGGCGTGGAACTCAGAGTGGATGCTTGGGGTCACCTTCCTGGCCTTATGGGGCATGCCCAGGTGCAGTGGGAGAAACTGAGGCCATTCTGCAGAAGGAAGCAGAGACAGAGATG
Source organism: Lutra lutra (assembly GCF_902655055.1). NCBI lineage: Eukaryota > Metazoa > Chordata > Mammalia > Carnivora > Mustelidae > Lutra > Lutra lutra. Next base: position 174,782,513 of record NC_062281.1, read on the forward strand.
AAAGGTGGCAGAGAGAGCATGCTGAGATCCTGTTCCTGGGGGTCTTCTTGGTCCCTGCGGCCAAACAACTCTCTTCTAAAAGACCTTAAGGTCTGGACTGGGGTCTGTTTCTTGTGGTCCAGAGCCCTGAATGATATTGGGGGGGTGGGCTCATGAGGTTATGAGGGCTCTAGATGGGCAGAAAGCAGGGCAGCTGGGTATGAGTGTCTGCTCTGATCCAGCTTCCTGACATTAGGATCTCTTCTTAGCCTCTGTCCATTTGTCTTCTAAAACGTAGGTCGACCGTGACTGCTCTTCCTTAAAACACCTCAATGGGGGCACCTGGGTGGCTCAGTGGGTTAAGCCTCTGCCTTCAGCTCAGGTCGTTTTCTCAGGGTTCTGGGATCGAGTCCCGCATCGGGCTCTCTGCTCACAGGGAACCTGCTTCCCCCTCTCTCTCTGCCTGCCTCTCTGCCTACTTGTGATCTCTCTCTGTCAAATAAATAAATAAAATCTAAAAAAAAAAAACAAAACACCTCAATGGCTCCCCATTTTCCTTAGGATTAAGCCCAAACTCCTTAGCCTGCTGCACTGGGCTTTGCATGGATTGGCCCTTGTCTGTTATGGCTCAAGGACCACAAATTAGGTTCCAGCCATACCAGACTTCTTGATGTTCCATGCATAGGCCATTCTCTCTCCTCCAGGCCTTTGTACATGCTATTCCCTTGGCCTGGAAGTAAATTCGCCTTCCTCCAGAAAGCCTGCCTGCCTGCTCTCCTGCTCTGAGCCCCCACAGCATGGCATTATCTGTATCCTTATGGACTCTGAGCCCTGGGAAAGCAAGTTGATGTCCATCTTGTTTATTATTGCCCTCATGCACACCAGCTTCCAGCATACTGCTAATAAATATGGGAGGAACTAATCAACATGTGAGTCCTTTTTCAAGAGGCATAGGGTGTGGTGGAAGCACACTCATTTTGGAAAGAGACAGACGTGGGTCCTGATCGTGCCTGCACTTGGCTGTCCCTTGGCAAATAACTTCATCTTTCTGAGAATCAGTTTCCTGAAATGCAGATGGCAATATTCTTGCCCACCTGTTGGCTGTGGTGAGAAAGACAGCAGAGATGGAAGCGTTTGGAGAACTGAGAGGAGTTATGCAAATGGTAAGCTTTGTTCTTAAAGCAACAGGTCAATGAGAATCAATGCATAGAAATTCTCCTGGCAAATTTGCTCGTCTTTTTTCCCCTCCCAGGGTGAAGATAGTAAATATCGGAGCTGCAGGGGAAGGGAAAAGGAAAGGAAGATACTATAATGTGTCAAGATCTGTATTAGACAAGTTGAGTACAGTAATTTTCTCCAGAAAGGTTTTCAGTGATTTCATTAGATTAATCACTAGGTGTTTTCTTCTCCTTCTTCTTCTTCTTCTTCTCCTTCTTCTTCTTCTTCTTCTTCTTCTTCTTCTTCTTCTTCTTCTTCTTCTTCTTCTTCTTCTTCTTTTTTTCTGTCGTACATGGTATCTTTCTTTTTTTACTGATGCATGGAAGTGTAATTAGCATTATCTATTGATTCAGTATCCAACAAACTTGTTAAGCTTCTTTATTTTTTATTGAGGCGTAATCGACAAATACAACAGCAAGATATTTAAAATGTACAATGTGATGATTTGATATATGCATGAACTTCCTTATTAATTCTATTTTTTATCTGTACATTCTTCCAGCTTGTCCACATAGACAATCACATCATTGGCAAATAATGACAGTTTTATTTCTTTCTCTTGCCTTTCTTTCCTTTTCTTTCTAATCTTCCTAGCAGTGGTGGTGGCAGGTACCCTTGTCTTATTTTGATTTCAAAGGGAAAGCTGTTTCTGCAGAGCCATAATGTATGACGTCTGTGCTAGATTTTTCAGAAATGTTCTTTATCCTGCTAAAAAAGCCTACTTTATTCTCAGTTACCTAGGAGTTTACCCTTGGAAGGATGCTGAATTTTATTTACATCTACTACGATATTCATATGGCTTTTCTCTCTTAATCTTTCAATGTGATGATTCACATTAATTAATTTTCTGATATTGAACCAACCTTGCATTCCTGAAATAACTCCAACTTAGTCACAATGTGTTTATTTTTTTATACATTGATGGATTTCATATGCTAATATTATGTTTCAGAAGTTTGCATTTGTTCTTTTTTGATTTCACTTTTTTTTTTTTTTGGCATTTTTGTTTTTCATGGAATTTGGTTTGTAAATTTTCATTCCCATATTGTTCTTGTCCAGTAAACTGGAAATGTTTTTGAAAGATTAGGTTGCTCTCTATCTGGAATGTTTGAGAAAGCATGTGACAAAACCATCTGAGCCAAATGTCACTGTGGGAGATTTCTACTTCTAATCCAGCTTCCTTAATTCTGTTATAATGTTATACAATTATGCAGTTTTTGAAATGCCTTTTTGAATCGGTTTTTGTAAATTGTATTTTTACAGGAATGCATCTGTGTCATCTGTTTTCAAATTTATTGTCATAAAGGTGTCCCAGTATTCTCCTACTTATTGTTCTGTTTAATCCCGGTGGTTCCTACGCTCTGGTCTCTTTTCCATGGTTAATTCTGTTTATTTGTGTCTTCCCTCTGTTTGTTATTTCCTTTTCTTATTTCATCCATGCCAGGAGAGAATCTATCTTTAGTCTTTTCAAAGAACTGACTTTTGGCATTGCCGATCCTCTCTATTGTTATGTTTGCCTTACCCACTCTGTGCCCCAGTGTCCCCATCTGTAAAATGAGGGACAGAAACAGTATGCATCGTGTATGCTCTTGGGAGGCTTACTTGAGCTAATTCTTGCTAGAATTGTGCTTGGCATAAAATAGGTGCTCAACAAGCCTTTGCTCTCATTTCTCTTGCTCTTCTTTTTGTTAATAACTTTCGTACACCCCTTTTCCCCTTTCCCATGTTTCTTTAGATTTATTGTGTTGCTCTTTTCTTAATTTCTTAGTTTGAATACTTATCTCAGGTTGGAATTCTTTTCTAATGTAAGCATTTAACACTATGATCCTCCGAATGTCACTTTCATGGCTCCCAACAAGTTTTAGTACATTGTAGTGTCACTGTTGTTTCCTTGTATATTTCAGAATTTTCATGATTATTCCTACTTTAGTTTTGAGTTGTTTAGAGATAGGTTTTAATGTCTAAACATGGGGCATCTTTTTCTAGTTATCTCTTTTTTTACTACTTTTTTTTTTAAAGATTTTATTTATTTATTTGACAGAGAGAGATCACAAGTAGATGGAGAGGCAGGCAGAGAGAGAGAGGGAAGCAGGCTCCCTGCTGAGCAGAGAGCCCGATGCGGGACTCGATCCTAGGACCCCGAGATCATGACCTGAGCCGAAGGCAGCGGCTTAACCCACTGAGCCACCCAGGCGCCCCTACTACTTTTTTTTAAGGGGGGCACAAGTTGGGGGGGGGCAGAGGGAGAGAGAGAATTCCAAGCGGACTCCCTGATGAGTGCAGAGCCTGGCATGGGGCTTGATCTCATGAGCCTGAGATCATGACCTGATCCAAAGATGCTTAACCAACTGAGCCACCCAGGAGTCCCTTGTTAGTACTCTCTAACCTAATTGCTTTGCCAAGACTGAGGACCAATCCTTTGAAATTTACCGAGCTTGGTTTATCTCCTGGTGCAAGTCCAGCCTTCGGTCTATTGGATCTCTTCTTCTAGAACTTTTCTAGATGCTTGAAGATGCCTCCTTCGTCTAAAGAGTTGTAAAGTTAATCAGTATTTTTATAATACTTCTAAATACTTCAAGAAGCCCAGAATGCTCTGATCACCCCTTACCTGGGGTTCTTTTGTGGTATTTTTTTTTAAGATTTTATTTATTTATTTGACAGACAGAGATCACAAGTGAGCAGAGAGGCAGGCAGGTGGGGGAGGGGAAGCAGGTTCCCTGCTGAGCAGAGAGCCCAATGAAGGGTGGATCCCAGGACCCTGAGATCCTGACCCGAGCTGAAGGCAGAGGTTTTAACCTGCTGAGCCACCCAGACACCCCTTCTTTTGTGATATTTTTATTCTCTTGTTACTTTCTAGCCTCTAAAATGAGATGTATTTATTTATTATTGTTGAAATTTATCATTATGATTATTGACTTGCACATTTGGTATTAGTTTAGGCTTCCTGGTGATAATCAACACATCATCATTCCATTCTGTTCCTCAGTCCTTACGTGATGACTCATTTTCCTTCTGCCTAAACCACATCCTTTGGCATAGAGTAAAATTTTGCCTGAAAAAGGTGTACTTTAGAATTTCTCCTGCTGGGGGTACTCTTTGTTTTGGTTTGTCTGAAAATGTCTTTGTTTTGCCCTTTGTGAAAGATAGATTTGCTGCCCTTTCTACAGTGACCCTGGGTTTTTCTTGGCACACGGAAAGTCATAACTGTCTTTTCCTGCCTCTGCCATGGCCGCTGAGAAATTAGCCACCCTTGCTTTGTAGGCACCTGTCTCTTCTTCTTTTTCCGGCTATTTTTAAATATTCCCTTTCTCTTTCATTCTTTTGGTATTTGGCAGTTTTACCGTCTGTATTTTGGTGCAGCTACTTTAAAATGGATCTCATGTCATGCGTTTGGGATGAAGTTGCTGTCTTCTGGCGGTTCTGGATCATTGTTTTCAAGCACTTGTTCACTGCCACGGTCTCCTTGCTTCTCCTTTCCTGTCTTGTGTGCTCGTGCTGCATTCTTCTAGCTTGCTGACATCCTCTTCACCTCTTTCTAAACTGCCAATTTTCCTTAGTCCATTCTAAAATCTGTCTGTCTGTTGATCTCTGTTTTTTCAGGAATTGGCTTATGTGATGTGGAGGCTTGGCAAATCCAAAATCCGCAGGGTAGGATGTCAGGCTGGAAGAGCTCCCCAGACAGCAGTGCCCAAATTCAGAAGTGCAAGAGATGAAGCATTTTCTCTTTCCATGACTGGTTGCTACAGCTCTGGAGCCCCATCCTGCAGGGTGGTGGGACTCCGACCTCAGTTCTGGGATGACTCCCACTTTCCCCTGGGGTTGCATCCAATCAGGGACCTACTCTTCATCTGGGTTTCTGTGGAAGGCTCGCCTGCTCTCCCCAGGGCTGTGGAGACATGCAGGGAGCTGGACCTTGTCCACCTGTGGGACTGCCCTGAGCTAGCCCTCTTCTTTGAAGTTCTGGGCTACATGACCCATGAGGGGCAGGAAGCTGGGGAGGGCAGGCAGGAAGAAGAGAGAATGAGCAGATCCTGTGCCCCACCTTCCTGCCCTCTTCCCAGCTGGGATTCCTGAACTTGGGTCCTGTGTCTGAGTGAGGGCAGAAGCAGGTGTGTGTCTAGACCAGACAGGACCTGTCAGTGCTGGCCTGTGGGCAGAGCTACGGGATCCACCTGGGATGGCTTGGGGGAGAGGTGGGCCTGAGGCAGAGCACATTTGCGGGCACATTTGGGGGAGAATGATATCATTTTTGTTTGTGTCTCCATCAGGTTCAGCCCATTCAATAGGCTGAGTATATTTATATTTTGTATTTTTTAGTGGGACATTGGGACTCCTATATGCTTCTCCCCAAAAGCTTCAGAAATAAAAACACTTACCACATGCCTACTTACAATAGAAAAAAACAAAAACAAAAACAAAAGAAAACCCAACAACTTGACAAGATGGGTTTGGTTAACTAAACTGTGAACCATCTGGAATATTCTTTTTCTTTTTTTTCTTTAAACTATTTTATTTATTTTTTTGAGGGGAGGGGAACAGAGGGAGAGAGGGACAGGCAGACCCTGCGCTGAGCACAGAGCCTGATGTGGGGCTCAATCTCATGACCCTGCAATCATGGCCTGAGCCAAAACCAAGTTTGACACTTAACTGACTGAGCCACCCAGGCACCCCCAGAATATTCTGAAAGCAAGGTAAACATTGTTTATGTTCGCACTAGATGGGAAATGCTTCATGTTATAATATTAAGTTCCTAGAAAACCCTAGGATGCTAAATTATTCATACAGATCAATAATAACTGTGCCTGAAAAACTGATTAAAAAACACGGGAAGAAATGCAACCAAACGTTAAAAATATACCTTTGGGTGTTGAGAATACACAGTAAAAAGAAAAACAAAACACTTTTCTTTTTTTAATTGCCAGTCTACACTGCTTTAATTTAATTTTAAAACGAGTATAGTTATTGTTGTTGTTTTTCTAAGTAGCTGGCGGAAGTTTCCAACTTCCCTTTCACTCGCTGCAGAGAGTGAAGACCCCCCCACCCCGCCGGCCCTGGCTCTGCTCCCCTCTCCACAACCGATGGAGGAGGCATTTTGATTTGCACTGGAGTCTTTCCTGTTTATGAGAGTGCGATCATAACTTCACACACCGTTTCTCAACATTCTTTTTTCCCTTCTAATTTGTCTTGGACATGTCTCTCTGACAGCATTTTAGATGTACCTCATTTAAATGTAACAATGGTGTCTCATTCTGTTGTGTGGATGACGAGGACTTATGAGCTGATGGACATTTGGGGGTTCCTGGTTTCTCCGGGCACAGGGCTGCTAGGAATGCCCCAGCACGTGTATGCTTTCTGCTACTCCTGAATATTTCCGTAGGTCAGATTCCCGCATGTGGATTTGCTGGGTCCGAGCTTATAACCCTTTCAATTCTGGTCAGCATTTCCCAATTGCTTTCCAGAATATGGTACCCCTTTATCTTCCCACCAGCTGGTGGGAGGCCTGGGTGGGGGGGTGCTGGGCATTGCTTTCATAATAGAGATAAGAAGAACCGAATAAATTTTAGCCTTATTTTTAATATTTTAAATAACTATCCCTCAGCCTCCCGCCTCCCATTCTCTTGGGATGCAGGGATGACTCGGGCCATCAGGCCTTGGGTGTGATTCTGAGCAGCAAGCTCAACAATTTACTGTAAGACACCTGCTTGTAAAGAGAAGTGCACATTTTAATGCATATTTTGAACATGAGCCAAAATCGTGGAATTGATCATTTTCTTTTTGGTTTTCATAAGCACATCTAGTCTGAAGAAATCTACTTTTTTTTTTTTTTTTGTAAAATAATTTTTGGCATTTCACAGACTTAGACTATGAATGTCAGGGTGATACATTTAATTTTTTCATTGCTATGTGGCAACTAAGTGGCAAATGATTCAAGTGCATCTGAAATCAGAATCAACTAACCACTTATCCCCCACCCCCCATTCCTTAAGGTTCTGCTTAGGCTAAGCAACAGGCACCAGGTCAGGAAGACCAGGTTCTAGGCCAGCCTCTGTCACTTTCTCATTGTGTGACCTGAGACTAACATGCCTGAGTTGTCCCATCTGTGCAGTGGGTGCTCAGGGCCTGGCTTCTGGACCCACCCCCTCTCCTGGCTCCACCTCTCTGCCCTTGGGGCTGGTATCTGGGTGGGAAGGTCTGGACGGTTCAGGAAGATGCGTTCCCCCTCATCCTCCTTGGGGTGGGAGTGCTGGTGTGGTCCTAGGGCTTTGGTCCCCTGGTAGGGCTCTGGTAGCTTTTTCTGGACTTACCAACTCCAGAGCCCAGAAGTGCTCTTGTCTCCTGTCATGAAGGACAAACTGGGGGGAGTCCCCTTGTCACCTTGAGGGGCCCTGGGATGTAAGTGAGGTCTCTGTCTAAACTTGGGCACTGAATGCCCATCAAGATGGACGAGGGGAGGCCCCCTGGCTCACAAGAGCAAGCTGCTGGGTAAGCAGGTCATCCCGGCTCAGAGACTTCAAGTAACTCCCTCAAAGTCACACAGCAGATGGCAGCCGATCGAAGCCCATTTTCGGAACACAAATGCTGGAAAAGTCTTTGCAGATGTCCACAATGAGCTCCCACAGCACAGATAGGGAAGCCCAGGCAGCTGGCCTCGGGTCACACAGTGAGAAAGTGACAGAGGCTGGCCTAGAGTCTGGTCTTCCAGACCCCCTGGCCAATTGCTTATTCTAAGCAGAACTTTGAGGCATGGATTGGGGGTTATTGGGACAGAGGGAAAAGGGCACCGGGGTCCGACAGGAAGAGGGAATGATGTGGCTTCAGACGGGGGGCTCTTTGGACAGTGCAATAACATGACGTGCCAGAAATGCTCCTCATCCTGTCAGACGTGGTGGATGGGGAACAGGCGGTATCTGTATTCTTGACTTCGATCTTCCCGCTCATTGTCGGCGGCCTGAAGGGTCATGACAGCCAGAGTTTACACACCATGGACCCTAACCTCCCCACAGATGGGAACCCTGAGGCTCAGAGAGATCAATGACTTGCCTAGGGTTACACAGCAAGTGAGCGGCAGGGCTGGGGTTGGAAACCAGGCCATGAGATGCCGAGGGCCTGTCCCACACGGTAGCCTCCTGCAAATCCTCCTCCCTCCCCTGCTAGGGCTGCGGGGCTGCCTCGGCCTCATTACGGGAAATCATTTTGCTCCTTCTGCGGATCGGGGCTCCCTGCGGGCCTGTCCCTGAGGCTGGGGCTGCGGATGGACGGGGCCACTTGGCCCCCTGCTCTGGGTTTGCCTTTCCCACGTGGCTGTTTATCTATCTGCTTCATCTGGGAAGGCCTGAGAGGCAGGTCCTGAACCACACAATAGGAGGCCTCCTCTGGAATTCTGATCGCTTTCCCGGGTCACGGGGAAGCAGGAGAAGGTGCTCATGGGTGCCTTTCTCCCTGAACCCTGCCTCCTTCCTGTCCCTGTCCTAGGTCCCTGTCAGGGCTCAACGGGAACATAACTGCAGTCTCCTGACTCCCCATCCCATCTGTGTACACCCCGCCCACACCTCACCCCCTGGCCAAGTATTCCGCCCTCCATGTTGGCCAGAGAGAACATTCTTGAACCCCGCTCTGGTCAGGGGTTGCAGCACAACCCTCTGCCGCCAAGAGACAAAGCTGAGGCCGCGCAGGTGTGTCGGGCAGTTGGCCGCCCAGGGCTCTGATCCTCCTCTGGAGAATTTCCCTTTTTCCTGTTCTGGCTATTGCTTTAGGTAGGACTGGCTCTGTTCCCAGCTCCCTGGGGCTTGCCTGCAGGTTTTTGGATTCCCAGTGTGGATTATAAACATGAAGCAGGACTGGTGTTTGCCTCTGGGCTCAGTGTTTCTGCAGGGAACTTACTCACGGCCTGTCTTGTCCGCTGTCCTGACCCCAGAGCCTAGAACAGGGTCCTGGAATGTAGTAAGCACTCAAGAAATGGTCAGTGAATGAACGAATGAATGTCTGCCCCAGGTTTCACGCTTGGCCATCTGCTGTGTCCTCCTTGCCTTTTGAGCTGTGAACCCCCACCCACCAAAGACCTTGACCTGCACTTAACCGGCTATGCCAGGAACCAGTCTGACCTGACCAGACTGGGGCTCTCAGCATGAGACTGTGTGTCCTGGAGCAGTTTCCTTCTCTCCCCGAGACTCAGTTTCCCTATTTGTACAATGAGGTTTTTGGGCTAGATCCTTCTCCCTGAGTCTCTTCTGATTCTCCAGCTCTGACCTGCTCAAGTAGGCCATGCGCCCTGGTGTCCTCACTGGCCCTGTGGTGGGGAGGGGGCTGTGGAGGGGGCTGGTCGGTGTTGAGAAGCTTGGCACGTCCACCATTCATGTCTAATTAGTCTGGTAACTGTTTACTGCCTCTTGAATTCCCTTGGCAAACAGCCCCATTACTGCGAGTAATTTGCCGGCACTGACCTGGGCTGTGAGGCACGGATGATTCGGAGGATTGGTGTTGGCCCACCTCAGCCTCTGCAGCCTGGAGCTCACACCCGAGGGCAGAGCGCCCCCCTTCCCCAGGGCCCTGGGATGGGGGCTCTGCCCAGGGCTTCCAGCACGCACTCGGGAGCATGATGGGGATGGGGTTTGGGTTCCAGCTCTGCTACTGATGCAGGCAGAGTGCCCCCTTGGGCGAGTTCCTTCTGCTCTGACAGCCTCAGTTTCCTTATCTGTAAAATGGGGATGGCCGTCTGCCCAGTTGTCCTCCCTCTTCCTGACATCTTCCCCATTCCTTTCCAGGTGATGATAGAGGGGGTCCCTCCATGGTCTGATTGGACCCTGCTGCTACCTCTGGCCAGGACCACAGGGGTGGCCTCCTGACCAGAACTGGGCCAATGTGGGCCCAGTGCTCTTGGCCTCAGTCACGGAAACTGCAATGAAAAAGTCAGTCTCTTTCTGGGACTGCAGATGGGACTTCCAGCAACTGTTGGGCCCTGGGTTTTCAGCCTATGGAAGCGGCCAAAGCAAAGGTAAGAGACAGAGTCTAGCAGCCCGTGTGGGCCCTGCTGCACCTCGTTGTTCCAGCCTTCCTGGTATCAGCTGGGACAAGCTGAATTTCTGTCACGTCAATCAGACCAGTTCTGAAGATCCAGGACCACAGCTGTTACTTCCCGCAGGCTGTGAGGAGATGAGGTAATGTGAGCTGCCTGGGGCCCTACTCTGGGCTGGGGGAAGACGGGGTGAAGTATGGGGGTGTGCTTCCTGTTACCCTAGAGTCCCATCCTGGGTACATGGCCCCAAGAGCCTTTGTCCATCTGAGGTTCCTGAAGGACCTTCACTTCCTTCAATCTGGATGCTAAATCTTTATTAATAAAACCCCAGCAGAGACTAAGTATCAGAGGGAATGGCCTCAGTTTCTGGGGAAGTGGGCTTTATTTATAATGAAGAATGGATGGAAAATGCCTTATTTCTAATCTGGGCCCACGCCTGAGGGCTGATACTGGCATTATGAGGACAGTGGTTAGGGGCCAAATTTCTTCATAGGAAGTGCCCATGTGGTCTCTGTACTTGATCACTTGGTCCCTCGCTCATTCATCTGTTCACAAATGCACATTGAGCCTCACCCAGGCAGTCCCAGTAGCGCCCTGGCACACCTGGTTGCAGGTTCTGTCCCTCGCAGAGCTCAGAGATGGGCAGGAAGGGAATTCCCCCAGAAGGAACAGAGTGCTGGACTCCAGGAACAGTGTGAGGTTTTGTTGAGGTTGGAATGGACTGGATCTGGTCTGTAGGGGGATGGGGATGGAACTGGGGAGAGCGGGTGAATCAGGCTGATTGGAGGAGCTGGTGTTCCAGTTGAGAATTCTCCTGCTTCTACGGGGGTCTTCGGTGATGGGGGCATACAGGTGTCCCCATGCTATGCACAGTGAGAGCACCTAACATTCAACCCCCCATCATCTGGGTGATCCTGGATGTGTGCGTTAGCCCCTCTGAGCCTCAGTTTGCCCCTCTGTGAAGTGGGAATAGAGTGATGGTCAATGCTTCATACTGTGTGGGGCATGTGGTCAGTCATCAGGGTGCTTACTGACCCCCTTCTCCTGGGTGGCCAGTAGGGCCGGGACAGAAGTTGGGAGGAGGGGTTCCGTGCTAAGGAAGCTGAGGGATAAAACATCTCCCTCCATCCCCCACACATTGGTGCTAGAGAGGAAGTCATGACACCGAATCTGAATCCTGGGCTGGCCGAGTCACTGTCTGTGAGGACATGTCCCCTCTTTGCGCATCAGCTTTTTCCTTTGTAAGCTGGGGAGCATGACAAAGACCGCAGATGTTCCTGAATGACTATTCTATGCCAAGCATATTATAAATAGTTTACAATCAAGAAGTCATTTAGCCCTCATGACAATCCTATGAGCGTGATATTATTATCTTTCCATTTTATAGGTGAGGAAACTGAGGCTCAGACTGGCAAAGCATCTTGGTCCAGGTCACACACAAGAGGGGTTATGAGCTCAGGTCTTTGACTCCAAGGTCCAGGCAGGAACCTGTGGCCATGTGCTCTCCCCATGGGGTTACAAAATAGGACAATGGTCTGGATGGACTGGTAACCCAG